>NC_045600.1:115542439-115850519 GCF_009762305.2 Zalophus californianus
TTATTTTTAATTAAATTCCAGTTAACATACAGTGTAATATTAGTTTTAGGTATATGATATAGTGATTCAGCACTTCCATATAATACCCGGTGCCCATCACAACACATGCACTACTTAATCCCCATCACCTATTTAACCCATTCCCCCCACCCACCTCCCCTCTGGGAACCATCAGTCTGTTCTCTATAGATAATAATCTGTTTCTTGGTTTGCTTCTTTTTTTCCCCCTTTGCTCATTTTTTTAAATTACACATATGAGTGAAATCAGATGGTATTTATCTTTCTCTGACTTATTTCACCTAGCATAATACTCTCTAGTTCTGTCCATGTCATTGCATATGGCAAGATTTCATTCTTATTTATGGCTGAGTAATATTCCATTGTCCATATATACGCTACATCTCCTTTTCCATTCATCAGTCTATGGATGCCTGGGCTGTTTCCATATATGGCTATTGTAGATAATGCTGCTGTAAACATCAGGGTGCAAGTATCCCTTTGAATTAGTATTTTTATATCTGTTGGGTAAATACCTAGTAGACAATTGCACGATTGTAGGGTAGTTCTGTTTTTAACATTTTGAGGAACCTCCATACTGTCTTCCACAGTGACTGCACCAGTTTGCATTCTCACTAACAGTGTAAGAGGGTTCCTCCTTCTTTGCATCCTTGCCAACACCTGATGTTTTCTTGTTGATTTTAGCCATTCTGACTGGTGTGAGGTAATATCTCATTGTAGTTTTGATTTGCATTTTCTCTGTTGATGTGTGATGTTGAACATCTTTTCATGTGTCTGTTGGCCATCTGGATGTCTTTTTTGGAAAAATGTCTATTCATGTCTTCTGCCCATTTTTAAATTGACTTATTCATTTTTGGGTGTTGTGTTTTGTGATTTCTTTATATATTTTGGATACTAACCCTTTATCAGATATGTTGTTTGCAAATATCTTCTCCCATTCCATAGGTTGCCTTTTAGTTTTGTTGATTATTTCCTTCACTGTGCAGAAACTTTTTATTTTGTTGAAGGCCCAATAGTTTATTTTTGCTTTTTTTTTTAAGATTTTATTTATTTATTTGAGAGAGAGAGAATGAGAGAGAGCACAAGAGGGAAGAGGGTCAGAGGGAGAAGCAGACTCCCTGCTGAGCAGGGAGCCCGATGTGGGACTCGATGCCGGGACTCCAGGATCATGACCTGAGCCGAAGGCAGTCACTTAACCAACTGAGCCACCCAGGCGCCCATTTATTTTTGCTTTTGTTTCCCTTGCCTTGGGAGACATATCTAGTATGAAGTTGCTGTGGCCCAAGTCAAAGAAGTTACTGCCTGTAATCTCCACTAAGATTTTTATGGTCTCACATTTAGGTCTTTAATCCATTTTGAATTTATGTTTGTGTATGGTGTAAGAGAGTGATCAGTTTCATTCTTTTGCATGTTGCTCTCCAGTTTTCCCAACCCCATGTGTTGGAGAGGCGTCTCTTTTTTCTACTGGATATTCTTTCCTGCTTTGTCCAAAATTAATTGACTGTACATTTGTGGGTTCATTTCTGGATTTTCCATTCTGTTCCATGGATCTGTGTGTCTGTTTTTGTGCCAGTATCATACTGCAGCTTTGTAAGATAGCTTGAAGTCTGGAATTGTGATGCCTCCAGTTTTCCATTTCTTTTTCAAGATTGCTTTGGCTGTTTGGGGTCTTTTGTGATTCCATACAAATTTTAGGATTGTTTTTTCTAGCTCTGTGAAAAATGCTAGTGCTGTTATGATAGAGGTTGCATTAAATGTGTAGATTGTTAAAAAAAATAAATGTAGATTGTTTTGAGAAGCTTTTTTATTTTTAAAAAATTTTTTGATTTAAATTTATTATAGTTAATATATAGTGTATTATTAGTCTCAGGGTGCTTTGAGAAGCTTTTAAATTTGATGTAGTCCCAGTAGTTTATTTTTGCTTTTGTTTCCCTTGCCTCAGGAGACATTAACTAGAAAAATGTTATTACAGCTGATGTTTGAGAAAATACTGCCTTTTTTATCCTTTAGGATTTTTATGATTTCGGGTCTCACATTTAGGTCTTTAATCCATTTTGAGTTTATTTTTGTATATGGTGTAAGAAAGTGGTCCAGTTTCATTCTTTAACATGTAGCTGTCCAGTTTTCCTAGCACTGTTTGTTGAAGAGACTTTCCAATGTATATTATTGCCTCCTTTGTCAAAGATTAATTGATTGTATAATCATGGGTTTATTTGTGGGCTCTCTCTTGTGTTCCATTGATCTGTGCATCTGTTTTTGTGTCAGTACCATACTGTTTTGATTTCTACAGCTTAATATATCTTGAAATCTGGGTTTGTGATACCTCCAGTTGTTCTTTTTCAAGGTTGCTTTGGCTATTTGTGGTCTTACATGGTTCCACACAAATTTTAGGATTATTTGTTCTATTCCGTGAAAAATGCTGTCGGTAATTTGATAGGGATTGCATTAATGGGCATTTTAACAATATTTCTTCTCCCAATTGATAAGCATGAGTATCTTTCCGTTTGTGTCATCTTCAATTTCTTTATCAGTGTTTTAGTTTTCACAAGTTCTTTGACCTTTTTGGCTAAGTCTGTTCCCAGGTATTTTATTATTTGTGGTGCAGTTATAAATGGGATTGTTCTCTTAATTTCTCTTTCTGCTGCTTCATTATTAGTGCATAGAAATACAGTGGATTTCTGTGTATTGATTTTGTATCCTGTGACCTTACACAATTCATTTATCAGTTCTAGTAGTTTTTTTTGTGAAGCCTTTAGGTTTTTCTATATATAGTGTTATATTATCCACAAGTAGGGGATGTTTTACTTTTTCCTTACCAATTTCTTTTTCTTGTCTGATTGCTGTGGCTAGGACTTCCAGGACTATGTAGAATGAAAGCGGTGAGAGTGGACATCCTTGTCTTGTTCCTGATCTAAGGGGGAAAGCTCTCAGCTTTTCACCATTATGATCTTAGCTGTGGGTTATTCACAGATACCTGTATTATGTTGAGGTATATTCCCTATAAACCTACTATGTTGAGAGTTTTTACCGTAAGTGGACGTTGTACTTTATCAAATGCTTTTTTTCATCTGTTGAAATGACCATATGATTTTCATCCTTTGTCTTATTGATGGATGTATCAAGTTGATTTGTGAATATTGAATCATCCTTACATCCCAGGAATAAATCACACTTGATTGTGGTGAATGATTTTTTAATGTATTGTTGGATTTGCTGATATTTTGTTGAGAGTTTTTACATGTGTGTTCATCGAGATACTGTCTTGCAGTTCTCTTTTTTTGTAGTGTCTTTATACAGTTTTGGTATCGGGATAATGTTGGCCTCAGAATGGATTTGGAAGCTTTTCTTACTCTCCTCCTCCTCCTCCTCCTCCTCCTCCTCCTCCATAGCTTGAGAAGTATAGCTATTAACTCTTCTTTAAATGTTTAAATTTCATTGCTTATAATCAATCTGTTCAAATTTTCTATTTCTTCTTGATTCATTTTTGGCAGATTATAGGTTTCTAGGAATTTATCCATTTCTTCTATGTTGTCCAATTTGTTTGCGTATAATTTTTCATGATATATTCTTATAATCCTTTGTATTTCTTTTGTGTCAGTTCCTTCTCTTTCATTTCTGATTTCATTTGAATTCTTTTTTTTTTTTTTTTTTTGATGTGTCTGGCTAAAGGTTTATCAGTTTTTTTTTAAAGATTTTATTTATTTATTTGAGAGAGAGAGAGAATGAGAGACAGAGAGCACGAGAGTGAAGAGGGTCAGAGGGAGAAGCAGACTCCCTGCTGAGCAGGGAGCCCGATGCGGGACTCGATCCCAGGACTCCAGGATCATGACCTGAGCTGAAGGCAGTCGCTTAACCAACTGAGCCACCCAGGCGCCCCAAGGTTTATCAATTTTGATGATGTTTTCAAACAACCAGCTCCTGGTTTCACTGATCTGTTCTATGGTTTTCTTAGTTTCTATTTAATTTATTTCTGCTTGTAATCTTTATTGTTTCTTTCCTTGTACTTTTTATTTTGTTTGTTCTTTTTCTAGCTCTTTTAGGTGTAAGTTTAAGTTGTTTATTTGAGCTTTCTCTTGCTTCTTAGGTAGGCTTGTATTGTTAATAAACTTCCCTCTTAGAAGAGCTTTTGCTACACCACAAAGATTTTGGACTGTTGTGTTTTCCACTGATCTCCATGTATTTTTTAATTTTCTCTTTGATTTCTTGGTTGATCCATTCATTGTTTAGTAGCAAGTTATTTAACTTCCATGTTTTTCCTGTTCTTTCCAGATTTTTTTCTTGTGTTTGATTTCTAGTTTCATAGTGTTGTGGTTGGAAAAGATGCATGGCATGACTTCAGTCTTTTGACATTTGTTGAGACTTGTTTTGTGGCCACAACTGATGTTTGGATTCAGTCACCTTTTGCTTGATGATTATATTCAGTGGAACTCATCAGCTCACAGCTTCTATCTCCCAGACCATCTGCTTTTTCTGAAATAGGTATTTCAGATAATGGTATCACTAATTTCCCATTGACTTAGACTTGGGAAAGTTCTGATCATTTACTTTGATTCACTATTTTTATTGTTGTTTTGAGTAATTCTTGTGTATATAGCAAAAAGATAAGCTGGTCTTTTTGACTTCTTCCCCCATTTCCCATGATATATTCAGCTGTAGATTCTACAGTTCTGTAGTCTCTCACGTGTTTTTCTTTTTATGATAATTGCCACCAGGTTTTTTATTTTTTAAATCTCCCTCCTAAATATTTGTGGTTGGTATGCTTGCCTTTTTTCCCTACTGCCTTTAAATTAATCTTTCTGTAGGCTATTATTGTATTACCTCTTAGCTCAAAAACCTTCAGAGATTTTCCCTTATTTTCAAGTCTTAGGATAAATGCATTTCCCTAGCTTTCTTTAATATTATTTTATATTAAGAATAGTAACCATATCATTATTATAAAAATAATTTGTTTTCATTTTAAAGAATTGAGGCAATATAGCAAGAACAACTCAAAATTCCACCCTCAGAAATAGCCACCATATACATATACCTAATGGTAAATACTGTCCCAGACATCTCTCTAGAATAATGTTCAGATTGATGGAATAGGTAACTTTAAAAAAATGGAATTATACTATAAATGATACTTATGAATAAGAAGTATTAAACTCGATTTTATTTCCATTTTAAGAGATGGAAATAAAATGGCAGTAAAATTGAGGGAATTATTGATTTGTAATAAATGTTTCTCATAAAAGGCATTATTTTTCATCATTTCTTCTAAGGTTATAAAAATTATGAAAAATTAAGAGTTTGGAATGATTATATTTACTACACTCTTTCATTTTATGACAGTTTTGAGGAAACTAGCACTACCATTTCTTTTAATTGTCCCTAATCTCCCAATAATTTTCATAGTTTTATTAATTTTACATTGTTAAGATAGGTAACATTTACACTTTGCTCTGAAAGTATAAATTCCTTAGTATAGTTTTCCTTCTGTATATAAATGGACTCACAGCTTCACTAATTCTCCATGTATGAGTTGTTTGTTTTGACTTGTCTCTGGTTGACTGGATTTTATTAACAAGTGATTTTCAGGAAGAACTTATATATGCTCTATTCCTTGAGTTCTTCCATATCTAAGGCTGTGGCATTTCTGTCTGAATACATTTTTGCTAGAGATCAGGTTCATGGTTCATAATGTTTTTCCTTCAAATTTTTGTAGGCTTTATTTTCTTCTAGTATTAACTACTTCTGGGGAGAAGCCAAAGGCCACACTGATTTTTCCTCCTCTACTTCTTGTAGGTAATTTGCATTTACTGCTTGGAAGCTTAAAAAATTTATTCTTCTGGGGTGCCTGGGTGGCTCAGTCATTAAGCGTCTGCCTTTGGCTCAGGTCATGATCCCAGGGTCCTGGGATTGAGCCCCTCATCGGGCTCCCTGCTCGCCAGGAAGCCTTCTCCCACTCCCTCCCCCTCTGCTTGTATTCCCTCTTTCACTGTGTCTCTCTCTGTCAAATAAATAAATAAAAATCTTTAAAAAAATTATTCTTCCTCCTTAGTGTTTTGTAATTTAATAAGATTTAATAAGGATATTCTTGGTATTGATCTTCTGAACATTTTTTCATGAAATAACATGTGCTCTTTCAGTTTTCAATTTGCTTTTTTTTTCCATAGAAAATTTTCCATATTATATGTTAGAATATTTTGTCTTTTTTTCCAAGATTTTATTTATTCATTCATTCATTCATTCATTCATTTATGAGAGAGTGCACACGAGTGGGGGGAAGAGTGGGGGGTGGTGTGCGGTGTGGAGAGAGACAAGCAGGCTCCATGCTGAGTGTGGAACCTGGAGCTGGAGGCAGGTCTCAATCCCAGGACCCTGAGATCATGACCTGAGCTCCAAACCAAGAGTCCAACGCTTAACTGACTGAACCACCCAGGTGCCCCTTGTCTTTCTTAACTATAGATGTTATTCATCCTTATATTTGGCCATAATGACTTGTTCATTATATTCAGACCTTATTACTTATACGTAAATTTTCATTTTTAAATTCTACATTAACTTATCATAAGACTTGCCTCTATTAGTGATTTGATTTTTTTGCCATCTTTATTTGCCCCAGGCTTTTTCTAATTCAGTGATAGTGTTACTTTTGTCCTCACTTTTTTTCCTTAGCTTTCTAATCTTTTATTGTTTTGTTCTGTTACCATTTTTTTGCACTATTAAATTCAGGTTTTTGTTAACTTTTGTATTACAAAGTTTGCTGAGGGAGTTTTCTCATTTTCCTTCGGTTATGTTTTCTTCCAGATTGGGTTTTTTATTTTCCTGTTAACTTCTGATCTATTTACTTATAGCTTTATTGAGATATCATTGACATGTCAAAACTGCATATATTAAGGTTTACAGCATGATGTTTTAATATACGTATACACTGTGGAATGATCACAGCCCAGCTAATTAACATCTTTCACCTCTGCTTAATTACCATTTGTGTGTTTGCATATGTGCTGAGAAAATTGAAGCTCTATCTTCCTAGCAAATTTCAAGTATTGTTAAGTGTCATCACCATGCTGTACATCTCTAAAACTTATTCGTCTTGCATAATTGAAACTTTGCACCCTTTGACCAACATTACAGTTTGAAATTTTTACCCAACTTTTGCACACTCTTCTAACTTTAGTTTACTTATTTATTTTGTCTAGAGCATTAAGTCTCATTCCTTTTTCTTTCATCTTGATTATGCTTAACATGTGAGCCCTGATGTAGTATGATTCATTTTCCTTGAGTACAGGTGTTTCTTATACTTTCAGTATAGTTTGAAGGATGGTTATGTTATTATCCTACTTAAAAAAGTGGCCATGTGGCAAGGTGATTGGGAAATCTTTGTTAGAATTATATTCAAACTCTCTTGTCTGAGATTTTTAACATATCTAGTGATAGGTTTTATTCCACCAGCATGGATTCCTGGAGTCTGTACTTCTGTCAGAGTCAGTCCCTGTGTTTACTTTCCTGTTTTAGTCTACCATTTTCACTGTAGCATGCCTTCCCTCTGGCTTTCAAATATGAGAAATTTGATCCCAACTGACTTTTTCCAGCTTTGTCTTTAGCTAAACTTTACTTATAAGAGCTATGCTTTCTAGCAAAACTTGGCTGGTAAGTATCAATATACAAAGTTGAGGATGTCATAGATATTTCACTACCTTGTTCCTAGTTGTCACTTATTTGGTATACGTTGAAGAAAAATGATTTGTTGCTTATTTTAAGTTTTCCCAAATTCATTAGAATAACATATTATGTACCTATTTAAATCTTAATGTAATTTATATAATTGCAGATTGTAATGAATTAAGTAGAACTTTATAAGATGTTTTTGTAATAATCTTAATTTGTTCCTTGACTTAAGATCTGCCACTAAAATATTTATTATAAATCAATTCTTATGCCTGTGGGTTTCTTATATACACTGGATTACTATCCATTTTTGAGGCAAATTTTAAAAGAAAAGACCCATTTTGTTTTATGCCTTATTTGTAGTATATATTACTATCAGAGACTCTGTTAGGTTTCTTATTTTTGTTGTGTGTGTTAGAATTAACTTGATTTGATACTCACTCTCTTTGTTTTTATTGAAGGTAAATGAAATTGCCTTCATAAATACCCTTGAAGCCCAGAATAAGCGCCATGATGTCTTATCAAAATTGAAGGAATATGAGCAGAGGCTTAATGAGTTACAGGAAGAACGTCAGCGAAGACAGGAAGAAAAACAAGCACGTGATGAAGCTGTTCAGGTAGAATTTTATTTGGCAAGCAGTTATTGAGCACTTGCCATATCCTAGGCTCTGAGCTATGTGCTGAGGATCCAAAAAGGATTAAAAGCTAGTCTCTGACCCCAGGGTGCATGATTTACTCTAGCACTCTGGAAACATCAAGTGTGATTGCTAAAAGACAATGTGTACTCCTTCAGATAAGATAATCAGTGTTTTCAACACATAGCAGTCATAGAGTTTGAATCTCTAGTCTCAACCAGGTGAAAGACTAAGTTGCTTTGGACAGATTATTTATTTTTTGCTAATTGGGTTTTGTAAGAATATGCTGCTGCTTTTCCACTTGAAAAAGGATTGTTTTTGAACCAGTATATGGAGCCTTACAGATTTGGGCAGTTTTTATGCTTTTGACAAGGAACACCTGTCCTTTATTGGACAGTATCATTGGACACTTTAACTGTTCAGCTTTTGTCCTCTGTAGTAAACCCTAATTTAGCTACCGTTTCAGGTTAGGAAGAAAGGTTAACACACAAATTGTACTGATATTTATAAACTATTTTAGATCTTCAGTAGAAAGTCTTGCCCATAAGACTCTTTAAGGACTTGACATTTTTTTAAACTGATGTCAAAGATTTTATTCAATTCAATTAATTGACGAAAGATTCAGTAAGATGTACAAGTTTGAGGGAGAATTTAAAGAATAGACCCATACACAGGCAATCGGTAATACTGAAATGAATTTGTTGAACAGATGCAAAACTGTTCCAACAGTCAGAGGCAACCATCAGCAGACGACCAGCCCTCCCCACAATCATATACATCACCATCATTTTCTTACAACTCCAGTTGAAAATTAGCTCAATGACAATCAGTGACAAACCAGCAGACAGGGTGCTCCTTGTGATTATGTCTTTCCCATATTCAGTGCTTTCTCAGTTTTCCCATCACAAAGGGCTGAGTAAATTTACTGAAAGGCGTCCATTGCCAAAGTGTAATGTCTGGTAAATTATTCCAAAAATGTGCTAAGGCTCTCAGTCATATCAACTATGCATTCTGAATTCAAATTATATTTGTATCAAAGACTGTATTAGAAAAATACATGTTTTCAGAAGAGGGGGATGATTTTTTTGAGGTAGGAAACATCCTCAAATGTGGACATGCACTTAGATGTAAAATACAAGCTACAGTTTGTTCACACTGAAAAGATGGTACAGCTCTGAGTTTGCTTTTGAGTAGAGGTCCACAGAGAGATTTTGAGGCCACAGAATTACTCAGTTTTGCTAAGAAAGAGGATGATTTCTCAGGGATCATCCATGACTTGGCTTTACTACTCAGATTGCAAACTAAATACAGTTACCATCTCTTTTATCAGTTGCTATGGCACATTAAGACCAACACTTAAAAGAGTGAAGTAGTATAGGAAATATGACATATATCTTCATACACATACAAGCATATACATATATATAGCATACACACACACACACACGTGCGCATTTGACCTTTTATAGCCAGGGTTTAGAAAAACTAAAAAGGAAAAGAAATGGACACAAATATAATTTTGCTTTGTCTTGGAAAAGGAAGTATTTTACACATATATGTGCATGTATAAGTACACACATATATATACATACATGCACAAGTACTCATATACAGCCGTGTATATGTATGTGTGTGTATTTGCTGTATGAGTCTTACATGATTATTCAAATGTAATGAAATTGTATGATCGTTCACATACTGTTTATGATTATGTGAATGAGTGTTTTGATCTCTGTTCTGGACTGTTCCTGCTTTGCTGTCTCTCAACTGTGTCGTGATTTCCAGCACTAGCCAGAGTAGGCCAAGCCCACATGGGGTGCGAAGGCCGACCTCATGGGCTGGAGGGAATACTCAGGTGGTGATTTTTCTGGGTGGCATGAGTCACCAGAGTGGGTGCAGTGGCCTTGACGCCCAGAGAGATGTGGCAGGCTGTTCGCTCGCAGGGCGGCAAACTGAAAGCTTGGGCTGGAAGTCCAGCGGGGAATCCAGCACCAGGGTGGCCTTTGATGTCAAGTATTGGTGCAAGTTTCCATCTGGAACCTTGACTACCTGCATGCCAGCTGCAAGGGCCGCCTCCACACTGTTAGGAGCGTCTTCAAAGACAAGGCACTTCTCCTTGGGAAGAGGAGGAGAAAACCTCTTGCACAGGCTAGAAAAAAGGACTTGACATTTTTGATGTAGAGAACAAATTTTGCAGTATTCATATATAAATGCAGATATATTTTGTTATGGCCAGTATTTATTTGTTCACTCATTCAGTGATCATTTATTGTGTTACTACTGTAAGCCGTATGCTGTGCTAGGCTCAAGGACGTGAAAAGGATACATCGCTGTTCTCAATGGAGAGACATGTAAACAAAATCATAATCCATTAGAATCAGTATAACAGGAAAGGTATTCTTGCAAGCACAAAGGAAAACATCGTATTCAAACTGAGAGTGGCAAGGACATGAAAAATCCAGGGAAAGCTTCCTAGAAGAGGTGATAGCTCAGCTAAGGTTTGCAAACAATGAGACAGATGCAAATGATGAGAAGTAGGCATTCCATGCAGGAGATATGGGAGAGTACTACCCTATAGGGTTAAGGAACAGGTCCTGCAGGGCTTTGTTATGTTAAAAATTGGGGATGTTATCCATATTTCATGCTTCTTTATGTTACTGGTGGTTTTAGGAAGTTAAAAATTGCAATACATTTTTAAATTATTTTTTTAAAGATTTATTTATTTGAGAGAGAGAGACACGGCGAGAGAGGGAACACAAGCAGGGGGAGTGGGAGAGGGAGAAGTAGGCTTTCTGCTGAGCAGGGAGCCCCATGTGGGACTCTGTCCCAGGACCCTGGGATCATGACCTGAGCTGAAGGCGGATGCCCAACGACTCAGCCACCCAGGCGCCCCAGCAATACATTTTTAAAGTTCGTTGATTATTCTTTGCTAATTGTGGGTATTGGCAGGCATTTCCACATTCATCCCTGATCTCTGTTTGATTTGAGTTCAATGTCTTATTTAAATCTGAGTCTAAGCTAACTTATGTTAAAAACAGAATAATTTTATTTGAAAAACTTCCACTTTTCTTCTCTAAAGAGCAGCAAAAATTTTTATTTATTACTTATAAATTATTTTTCTATTAACTGATACTCTTAAATGAGTAAATAAAATAGGATATTTGAAATTTTAATATGAGATGTTTCTTCAGCATTAGCGCTGTTACTCTGCTTGGGACCATTTTATAAAAATCATTACATTTTGTAAATTATGTGTTACTTTTGAGGAACCATTAGGCATTAATAATTCAGAGATAATTAAGACATGATCCTTTATGGTAAACAGTACAACACAATGTGAAAGTGTTGTAGAACTATGTATAAGCTACAGAGGTATCACAGCAGAGGGAATAATTAACTCTGTTGGTAGGAGGGGATTGTCAGGTAAAGTTGTCTGGAAGAGGTAACTTTAGCTGGGTTTTAGGGGGAAATATATGAGTAATACTGTATATTTTGAATAGAAGTGTTTGGTTCCTTTTTTTGGATTCATTTTGTAGATCTGAAGATTTGAAATATAGTAGTTATATTCCATTTAAAAATGATGACTCTTGTTTGATAAATTGGAACATTTATTAAAGCTGAAAGGAAAGCAGTTCTTTCTTGAAAGTAGTAGGGATTTCCTATACTCACTAATACTTTAAAAATTGTTTTGACTGTTCAGAATTATTTTTTATTAAAAATATGGAAATTTCCTATGTATTTAATTTTCAATGTAAAATTTAAAACCTATCATGTTCGGGGCGCCTGGGTGGCTCAGTTGGTTAAGCGACTGCCTTCAGCTCAGGTCATGATCCCTGGGTCCTGGGATCGAGCCCTGCATCGGGCTCCCTGCTCAGCCAGAAGCCTGCTTCTCCCTCTCCCACTCCCCCTGCTTGTGTTCCTTCTCATGCTGTCTCTCTCTCTCTCTCTCTCTCCATTAAATAAATAAATAAAATCTTCAAAAAAAAAGTCCAATGGTAATGTATAGCATATATATAATTAAAATTTTTTTAATGTGTAGTCACTACTGGATGTGCAAGACACTAATGCCACACATTCTGTAGATAAAATAACAGTAAGGTCCTCTGTCTGCTTTACTTTCACTACTTTTACATTTTAACATTCCCATCAACTATTATAGGCAATTGTGATCCTTCTTTCTTGTAAGTAAAATACTAAGTAGATGCTGTCATCACGTATTCTCAATTTGCCATTTTTCTTATGTAAATTATTGGTTAGTTTTAAGTTCAGTTTCCTTGGATATTCTGCCTGTCCTTTTTCCCTAATTTGAATTGTAGGCCTAAAAGGGTAGGGATTTGTATTATCCGTTCTTAGGCTGCCGTAAACAAATCCCTGACTATGAAACAAAGTATATGGGGATTTCAGAGGTTTCAGAAGGCTTAAGGATTAGGTATCTTTCTAATTCATTATTTGTATATATATAGATTTATAATGCATATTATTTTATAAAGTTATGCTTCATTTAACAGATATTTATGGAACTCCTTTGTGAGATGTTATGTGAAGTATCAAGTTTTTTTTATTTAGGAAACAAATTTTAGAAAGGAAAAGACTAGCTGAACTTACCAATTTTATTCATTAGCTGTAGTTACCAGTTATCTTTTTCCATTAATTAAAAACAAAAATTAAAAGATTGACTATTGTTTGAAGTGCCGTTATTTCTGTTTGGAGTATGTCTTATACACATGAATAAAATCAGCAAGTTGACATTATATTTACAGAGTCAAGTTGGCTTCAATGCACATACACATAAAGTATATATACACATATATTTTATTTATAAGACCATTTTATAATTTTTGAAAGTATATTTTTAAAGCTTTTGGTTTTACAAAATATGAAGTGAAAAGGTCTGGTTTAATTATTTAATGCCTAAGCCTTTTGCATTTTATTGTGAAACTTGTTTTCAGACATAATACAGATTTTTTTTAAGCTTTTATTAGTTTCAGGTGTACAATGTAGTGATTCAGCAATTTCATATATCACCCAGTGCTCATCATAAGTGCACTCCTTAATCCCCACCACCTATTTCACCCATTACCCCTTCCCCACACTGGTAACCCACCCATCCCCTCTGGTAAACATCAGTTGGTTCTCTATAGTTAAGAGTCTGTTTCTTGGTTTCTCTCTCTCTCTCTCTCTCTCTCTTTTTCCTTTGCACATTTGTTTGTTTGTTTGTTTTTTCAAATTTCCCAGTATAATTTATTTACAACCCCACCACTAGACAGCAGATTACAGCATTCTGAGCAGTCTTTCCCTACCATTTGGAGATATATTTTTATCAAAGTGAGATAAACAGGATTTCCCAATTGCATTAATTTTATGAGTAGAGAGCAAGAACACAAGTGATGTGGGACTAACAGTATTTATAGAAAAGCACAGGTCATTTGAAAGGGCATTGGGTATAAAACCTACAAACGGAGGATGAGGGAGATTTGTGGTTCATATTTAACTCCAAGTGGAATGATATTCCTCTCCTTTTCCTTTATTACTTTCTATTCTTTTCTTATTTAAATTGCTTTCTCCTTTTTATAATACTTACCATCTTAGTCCATTAAAACTGTTAAAAAAAAAAGCAGGAAGAGAAAAATGAGGGCGGGAAATCGGGGCGGGGGGAGACGAACCATGAGAGACTATGGACTCTGAGAAACAAACTGAGGGTTCTAGAGGGGAGGGGGGTGGGGGGATGGGTTAGCCTGGTGATGGGTATTAAAGAGGGCACTTTCTGCATGGAGCACTGGGTGTTATACGCAAACAATGAATCCTGGAACACTACATCAAAAACTAATGATGTAATGTATGGTGATTAACATAATATAATAAAAAAAAGCAGAATAGAATTTATAGGAGTAAATGCTAATAATATCCAACAATCAAGTTCTTTTGTTACTTCCTACCTCCACTCTGCATTTTGTGCATTTGTTTTCTTCATTTGGATAGATAACAGTTTGTTTTGTGTCTTTTATCCCACATAGGAATGAAATCCTGGTATTTGTCTTTCTCTGACTGACTTATTTCACTTAGCATTATACTTTCTAGCTGTATCCATGTCATTGTAAATGGCAGGATTTCATTCCTTTTCATGACAATAATATCCCATTGTGTGTGTGTGTGTGTGTGTGTTTACGTATGTGTGTGTACACACCATATCTTCTTTATCCACTCATCATTCAGTGGATACTTGGGCTGCTTCCATATCTTGGCTATTGTAAAGAATGCTGCTATAACCATAGGGGTGCATGGTGTTTTTGTATTTTCGGGGTAAATACCCAATAGTGCCATTGCTGGATCAGAGGGTAATTCTATTTTTAACTTTTTAGGAACCTTCCTACTGTTTTCCAGAATAGCTGTACCAGTTTACATTCCCACCAGCAGTGCAAGAGGGAGGGTTCCTTTTTCTCCTCATCCTCGCTGACACCTGTTGCTTCTTATGTTTTTGATTGTATTGATATGTTTTTTTAAAATCACCCCCATTCCCCAGGTAGCTCACACAACCTCTCCCTGGCCGTTAGTCTTTATGATTAATGGAATACACTGATATAGGTTCTTCTAACTACTACTTATATAGCCTTGTGCAAGTCATTTTGCCTTCGAGCGCCCCAGTTTGTTGTGATATCAAAATTACTAATATAAGTAAGGACTTAGCAAAGTGTTTAGCAGAGAAAGTGCCCAATAAATGACAGAAAAAAAAAATACTAGAGCAGTTCCTGTTTAGAGAACACTGAGGAGACATGTGAATACCTCTCATACTTAATTACACTGACTACAGTAACTTCATACCTACAACAAGCCCTATCTATCCCAGTGGAAGAAAATTTTTTAAACTAGTAAGTTAAAAAGTCCCTATATTATTTTTGTTTTGGGTTTTTTTTTTTTTTTTTTTGGCGGGGAGTCCAGGGAAGGAAGGGGCTGGGAATTAGAGGGAATACACTGATATCAGAAAGGCATGAGTGGCAGATTACAGACTGCTGGAGGCATGCATTTAGGTTTTTAAATATATTCTTTGTGTCAGATATACTATTCACAAACTGGTTATAGTTATTTCACAGTACTAGGTAAGCATAATGTGTGAAAACTTGTGTCACTATCTAAGATCTCAAAACCTCTTTAGGACTGAAAATAATCAAATCTGGCACAGAAAATCATCTCCAATGAAGAAAATATAAATAAAAGAATTTTCTCTTAAATTCACATTTCTTTGCTGTTAAAAAAAATCTGTATTGACAACCTATGGAATGGGAGAAGATACTTGCAAATAACATATTCACGAAGGGTTAATATCCAGTATATATAAAGAACTTATAAAACTCAACACCCAAAAAACAAATAATTAGTATATGAGCAGAAGACATGAACATCCAGATGGCTAACAGACACATGAAAATATGTTCATCATCACTCATTGTCAGGGAAATATAAATCAAAACTACAATAAGATATCACCTCATAACTGTCAGAATGGCTAAAATCAACAACACAAGAAACAACATGTTGGTGGGGATGTGGAGAAAAACGAACCCTCTTGCACTGTTGGTGGCAATGCAAACTGGTACAGCCATTCTGGAAAATAGTATGGAGATTCTTCCAAAAGTTAAAAATGGGGGCGCCTGGGTGGCTCAGTCTGTTAAGCATCTTGACTCTCAATTTCATGATCTCAGGGTCGTGAGATCGAGCCCTGCGTCAGGCTCCATGCTGGGCATGTAGCCTACTTAAGATTCTCTCTCCTTCTCCCCCTCCTTCCCCACTCACGCTCATGCTCTCTCTCTCAAAAAATTTTAAAAAGTTAAAAATGGAACTACCCTCTGATCCAGCAATAGCACTATTGGGTATTTACCCCCAAAATACAAAAACACTATTTCAAAAGGATATAAGCACCCTTATGCTTATAGCAGCATTCTTTGCAAATAGCCAAGATATGGAAATATCCCAAGTGTCCATTGATGAGTGGAAAAAGAAGATGTGGTATATATACATGAAACGGAATATTATTCAGCCATAACAAAGAATGAAATCTTGCTCTTTGCCCTGACACAAATGGAGCTAGACAGTATAATGCTAAGTGAAATAAGTAAGAGAAAGACACCGTATGATTTCACTCATGTGGAATTTAAGAAACAAAGGCGCAAAGGAAAAGAAAAGAGAGACAAACCAAGAAACAGACCTAATATTGATAACAAACTGATGGATACCAGAGGGGAGGTGGGGTGGGGGGGATGTGTGAAATATAGGTGGTGGGGATTAAGGAGTGCACTTGTGTAGAGTACCGGGTAATTGAAATACAAATTTTATTTTATTTTTTTAAGATTTTATTTATTTATTTGACAGAGAGAGACACAGTGAGAGAGGGAACACAAGCAGGGGGAATGGGAGAGGGAGAAGCAGTCTTCCTGCAAAGCAGGGAGCCTGATGGCGGCGCTTGATCCCAGGACCCTGGGATCATGACCTGAGCCGAAGGTAGATGCTTAGCGACGGAACCACCCAGGTGTCCCTAAAATACAAATTAAAAAAAAGTAATAGAAATGAAAAATAATATCACTAAGAGAAAATGAAGATGTAATAATATATATATTTTCCATGAAGAAAGAATAATGATTTCAAGATAGTCTTGAAATTTACCCATAATTCTGTATTTGTAAATATGGAGGTTGATAAGTTGAATGTTGAAAAAGATACTGAAAGACATTGAAGATAAGATAAAAATGTCAACATTTGATTTTAACGAAACAGAACAAAAGTATTAGGAGCCATGATGGAAACAAAATCTCTAAAAACATGATTGAAATTCTTTCTTAATTATATAACAAAAATTATCTTTATATAAAAACTGTATATAAAATGCCAAACAGAAAAAATAAAACTATGTGCATATGAAAATAAAATCTATCAGTACAGCTAGTAATATGGTGAGAGTTAGCAAAGTACTCCTCGTAGGCAAAAATATACATAGGACATAGTATTTCACAGTATTTTGATTATCTTCTGCCTTGATGATGATAAATAATTACTGAAAATTTTCTATATGCCAGGGCCTCTGGTAAGTATTTTTTATGTATTATCTCATCTGTTCTTCACAATTTCTGAAGACATTAGTACTATTGTTATTTGTCTTCCAGAAAACAAAGGCACAGTTATAATATACCTAGACCAGAGTCCCTGATCCAGTGAATAATAGGGTCATGAAACAAAATCAGGGAGTCTAACCCAGTGCCCACTCTCTTACCCACGGTGCTGTATTATGATGGCTCTTTTTCCTTGCCACAAGTTTTTTTTTTCTTTCTCCACTTAACTCCTTCATGAATGCTTAGTTCAGAAATTTGTTAACTATACTTTCTTCATCATGTTCTAGGATTTCTGAAACCATTTGTAAACACCAGACTTTAGAAGTGATTAACCATAAAATATATGTTAGGTTCTCAGAGAATATGAATAACATAGTTTCTGCTTCAAAGCGCATTTATTCTTATAATTATGTGTAATACTGGTAAATGACATATGAAAACCACATATCACTGATACTTATTTTTTTTTTTTAAATTCTGAGAAGTATACCTAGTAGCCAGCGAGGAATCTACTTGGCTTGAATATATAAATTTATGTCAAAATGGTGCCACCTTTAATCATTTTCACTTTACACATAATTCTAACACTTTAAAACTTTTCTGACTGTAGGAACGCAAGAGAGCTCTAGAGGCAGAACGGCAGGCCCGTGTAGAAGAACTGTTGATGAGAAGGAAAGAACAAGAAGCCCGAATTGAACAACAGAGGCAAGAAAAGGAGAAAGCCCGTGAGGATGCTGCCCGAGAAAGAGCTAGGTACCTCCTTTGCTATCACGATTTTGATCCTGATGAACGTGCTGTAATGAGTGGATGTTCAAATCACGTCTAAAAATAAAGCCATTTGCTGTCATGTAGATTTTTAAAGAAATAGTCACGATTTCCAAGAATTATGTCATTGTATTTAAAATAGAAACCTTTTGAATCTTCCTACTGGGAAACGATATTTCAAGATTTTTTGATTGCAGGAAACAGAATTTGATACTGGCTAGCTAGAGCAAAGATTTTTGGAAAATATTGGGAATATAAGTGATAGAGGAACAGGCTTGGAAATGGTCAGGTGTCAAAGGCTAGGTCACAAGGGCACAGTGGTGGCCTTTTGATGGAACCAGTCAGGTCAGCATATTGCCACTCTGATTATGATAAATGACCTTCAGCCATCCCTACATTTTGAAATTATTTGTTTAAGATTCAAAGATCCAGGAAAAAACATTTAATTGGCTAAGTTGAAGTCACTTTTGGTTGCTGTACACCTTGCTGATGTGATATTTTCTGACCTTTTAATTGTAGCAAATTTAGTGGTTGTGAAGAGATAGCTCTTTGTGGTTTTAATATGCTTTTCTAGTTGGCCAAGATTAATAATAAGGCTGAGCAACTTTGCTCATACTTACCAACTACTCAAGTTTTTTTAATGTAAAGTGCCTATTTAAGTTTTTTGTTCATTTCTCTACTGGAATATTTTCTTTTTGATATTTGGGAATTATCTTTACTAGATACCAATTCTTTGTCAGATACATTTGTTGCAAATATTTTTGTAGGTATGGCTTACCTTTTTACTCTATGATGGCTTTTAATTAATAGTTCCAGGTGTACCATCTAGTGATTCAGCACTTCCCTACAACACTTGGTGCTCATCACCAGAAGTGCACTCTGTAATCCCCATCACCTACTTAAACACTCCCACACCTGATTAATATAATTCTTGATTGCAGTGTAGTAAAACTGAACAGACTTTGTGATTTGTGCTTTTTGATCTTGTTTATGAAATCCCTTCCTCCCTGGAGTCATAAGATACTCTTCAAAATGTTGTAGTTAGGGAGGGCACGTGTTCTGATGAGCACTAGGTGTTATGCGCAACTAATGAATCATTGAACACTATATCAGAAACTTATGATGTACTATATGCTGGCTGAATAAAGGAAGGATGGAGAAAAAAATGCAGTTTTCTTTTAATAGTAAAGTCTTTATCTACCTGGAATTTATTTAATTGTATGGGTTGAAGTAGGAATCTAATTTCTTTTTTTTCTCCAGTGGATACCCTGTTCTAACACACTTATTGAGGCATCAATTTTTTTCCTACTAATCTATAAAATTTTCTGATATAAATGAAGCTTCCATGTATGCATGGTTGTTTGTAGGCTCCATTTTCTGGTCCATTGGTCACTTTTTCTATTTCCTACCTTAATTCTCAAAGCTTTACAATAATTCTTGGTGTCTATTACTATCCCTTACTTTATTTTTTAATTATTAGGACTGTCTTGGCCCTTTTGCATTTCCAGTGTTAGAATCAGCTTGGTCAATTCTATAATAAAAAAAGGAAATTGTAAAAATGTTGTGATTTTTGTTTGTTTTTGTCTTTTTTTAGTTTCAGGTGTAGAATTTACTGATTCAACATTTATAAACAACACCAGGTGCTCATTACAACTGTATTCCTTAATCCCCATCTCCTATTTAACCCATCCCCCCACCCCACCCATCTCCCCTCCTATAACCATCAGTTTGTTCTCTATACCTAAGAGTCTGTTTCTTGATTTTCCTCTCTTTTTTCTCCCCCATGTTTGTTTGTTTTGTTTCTTAAATTCCACATACGAGTGAAATTATATGGCATTTGTCTTTCTCTGACTTATTTCACTTAGCATAATACTCTTTTTTTTTAAGATTTTATTTATTTGAGGGAGAGGGAGAATGAGAGATAGAAAGCACGAGAGGGAAGAGGGTCAGAGGGAGAAGCAGACTCCCTACTGAGCAGGAAGCCCAATGTGGGGCTCGATCCCGGGACTCCAGGATCATGACCTGAACCGAAGGCAGTCGCTTAACCAACTGAGCCACCCAGGCGCCCTAGCATAATACTCTTAACTCCATCCACTTTGTTGCAAATGGCAAGATTTCATTTCTTTTTTATGGATGAATAATATTCCATTGTATATATATACCACATCTTTATCCATTCATCTGTCGGAGGGCATCTGGGCTCTTTCCATAATTTGGTTATAATATAATGATGCAATAAACATCAGGGTGCATATATCCCTTCAAATTAGTATTTTTGTTTCCTTTGGGTAAATATCTGTTAGTGCAATTGCTAGATTGTAGGGTAGTTCTATTTTTAACTTTTGGAGGAACCTCCATACTGTCTTCCATAGTGGCTACACCACCAACAGGTAAGAGGGTTCTCCTTTCTCCACATCCCCACCAACACCTGTTGTTTCCTGTGTTGTTAATTTTAGGCATTCTGACAGGTGTGAGGTGATATCTCATTGTAGTTTTGATTTGTATTTTCCCTGATGATGCATGATGTTGAGCATCATTTCATGTGTCTGTTGGCCATCTGGATATCTTTTTTGGAAAAATGTCTATTCATGTCTTCTGCCCATTTTTAACTGGATTATTTGGTTTTTGGGTGTTGAATTTTTAAGTTCTTTATAGATACAGGATACTAACCCTTTATCAGATATGTCCTTTGCAAATATCTTCTCCCATTCTATTGGTTGCTTTTTAGTTTTGTTGATTGTTTCCTTCTCTGTGCAGAAGCTTTTTATTTTAATGAAGTCCTAGTAGTTTATTTTTGCTTTTGTTTCCCTTGCCTCAGGAGACATATCTAGTATGAAGTTGCTGTGGCCCATGTCAGAGAAGTTACTGCCTGTAATCTCCACCAAGATTTTTATGGTCTCACATTTAGGTCTTTAATCCATTTTGAATTTGTGTTTGTATATGGTGTAAGAGAGTGGTCCAGTTTCATTCTTTTGCGTGTTGCTCTCCAGTTTTCCCAATAGCATTTGTTGAAGAGATTGTTTTTGTTTTTGTTTTTGTTTTCAGTTGGATATTCTTTCCTGTTTTGTTGAAGATTAATTGACCATACATTTTTGGGTTCATTTCTGGAATTTCTGTTCTGTTCCATGGATCTATGTGTCTGTTCTTGTGCCAGTACCATACTGTCTTGATTACTACAACTTTGTAATAGAACTAGAAGTCTGGAATTGTGGTGCCTCCAGCTTTTGCTTTTCTTTTTCAAGATTGCTTTGGCTATCTGGGGTCTTTTGTGTTGCATACAAATTTTAGGATTGTTTGTTCTAGCTCTGTGAAAAATGCTGGTAGTATTTTCATAGGAATTGCATTTAAATGTGTAATTACTTTGGGTAATATAGACATTTTAACAGTATTTGTTTTTTCAATTCATGAGTATGGAATGTTTTTCCATTTCTTTGTGTCAGCTTCAATTTCTTTCATCAGGGTTTTATAGTTTTCAGAGTCCATCTTTGTTTAGGGTTATTCCTAGGGATCTTAGGGTTTTTGGTGCAGTTATAACTGGGGTGGATTCCTTGATTTCTCCTTCTCCTTCATTATTGGTATATAAAAATGCAGCAGATTTCTGTATGTTGATTTGTTATCCTGCGACTTTCCTGAATTTGTGTATTAGTTCTAGTAACTTTTTGGTGGAGTCTTTTGGGTTTTCCTTATAGAGTACCATGTCATCTGCAAATAGTGAAAGGTTTGACTTCTTCCTTGGTGATTTGGATGCCTTTTATTTCTTTTTGTTGTCAATTGCTGAGGCTAGGAATTCCAGTACTATGTTGGACAACAGTGGTGAGAGTGGATATCCCTGTCTTGTTCCTGACCATAGAGGAGAAGCTCTCAGTTTTTCCCTATTGAGGATGATACTGGCTCTGGGTTTTTCATATATGGCTATTACTGTGTTGAGGTATGTTTCCTCTAAACCTACTTTATGGAGAAGTTTTATCATTAATGGATGTTGTACTTTGTCAAGTGCTTTTTCTGCATCTGTTGAAAGGATCATATGGTTCTTATCCTTTCTTTTTTAATGTGGTCTTCAGGGGCTTTCCTGGTTTCATGCAGATTTCAGAATTGTTTGTTCCAGCTCTGTGAAAAATGCTGGTGTTATTTTGATAGGGAATGCATTGAATGCATTGAATGTGTAGATTGCTTTGGGTAAATAGAGACATTTAAGTAATATTTGTTCCAATCCATGAGCATGGAATTTTTTTCCTTTTCTTCTTCCTCAATTTCTTTCATCAGAGTACAGATCTTTTACCTCTTCGGTTAGGGTAATTCCTAGGTATCTTACAGTTTTTGGTGCAATTGTAAATGGGTTTGATTCCTTCATTTCTCTTTCTGCTGCTTCATTATTGATGTATAGAAATGTAACAGACTTCCCTGTGTTGATTTCATATCCTGTGACTTTGCTAAATTTGTGTATCAGTTCTACCAATTTTTGGTGATTCTTTCAGGTTTTCTACATAGATTACCATGTCCTCTGCAAAGAGTGAAAGTTTAAATTCTTCCTTGCCAATCTGGATGCCTTTTATTTCTTTTTGTTGTCTGATTGCTGAGGCTAGGACTTCCAGTAGTATGTTGAACAAGGATGGTGGTGAGAGTGGACATCCCTGTCATGTTCCTGATCTTAGGGGGAAAGCTCTCAGTTTTTCTCCATTGAGTATGGTATTACCTGTGAGTCTTTCATAAACAGCCTTTATGATGTATAGGTGTGTTCCCTCTATCCCTACTTTGTTGAAGGTTTTTTTTCAAGAAAGGATGCTATATTTTGTCAAGCGCTTTTTCTGCATCTATTGAGAGGATTATATGGTTCTTATTCCTCTATTAATGTGGCATATCATGTTGATAGATTTGAGGATGTTGAACTACCCCTGCTGCCCAGGAATAAGTCCTACTTGGTCGTGGTGAATAATCCTTCTAATGTACTGTTTGATCCTATTGGCTAGGATCTTTGTGAGAATTTTTGCATCCATTTTCATCAGGGATATTGGTCTATAATTCTCCTTTTTGGTCGGGTCTTTGGTTTTGGGATCAAGGTAATGCTGGCTTCATAAAATGAGTTTGGAGGTTTTCCTTCCATTTCTGTTTTTTGGAACAGTTTCAGAAGAATATTTATTAATTCTTCTTTAAATGTTTGATAGAATTCCCCAGGGAATCCATTTGGCCCTGGATTCTTTTTTTTTTTTTTTAAGATTTTATTTATTTGACAGAGAGCACAGGCAGGGGGAGCAGCAGGCAGAGGGAGAGGGAGAAGCAGACTCTCTGCTGAGCAGGGAGCCTGACGTTGGACTTGATCCCAGGCCCCTGTGATCATGACCTGAGCCGAAGGCAGATGCTTAACCGACTGAGCCACCCAGGTGCCCCCGTCTGGCCCTGGATTCTTATTTGTTGGGAGATTTTTGATTATTCATTCAATTTCTTTGCTGGTTATGGGTTGTTCAGATTTTCTATTTCTTCCTGTTTCAGTATTGGTAGTTTATATGTTTCTAGGAATTTACCCATTTCCTAGTCTAGATTGCCTAATTTGTTAGCATATGATTGCTCGTAATATTCTCTTATAATTGCTTATATTTCTGTTGTGTTGGTTGTGACCTCTCCTCTTTCATTCATCATTTTATTTGGGTTCTTTGTCTTCTTTTTAATAAGTCTGGCTGGGGGTTTATCAATTTTTTTTTAATTATGTTATGTAGTCACCCTTCAGTCAATCTTGTTAATTCTTTCATAGAACCAGCTCCTAGTTTTGTTGATCTGTTCCACTGTTTTTTTATTTCTATTTCATTGATTTCTTCTGTAATCTTTATTATTTCTCTTCTCCTGTTGGATTTAGGCTTCATTTGCTGTTTTTTCCAGCTCCTTTAGGTGTAATGTTAGGTTGTGTATTAGACTTTTCTTGCTTTTTGAGGAAGGCCTGTATTGCTTATATACTTCTCTCCCAGGACTGCTTTTCATTGGCTTCCTTTATTTCTTCTTTAATTTTCTGGTTGACCCATTTATTCTTTAGTAGGATGTTCTTTAACCTCCATGTATTTGTGGTCCTTCCAAATTTTTTCTTGTGTTTGACTTCCAAGTTTCATGGCATTGTAGTCTGAAAATGTTCATGGTATGATCTCAAACTTTTCGTACAGTTGAGGCCTGATTTGTGACCCAGTATGTGATCTATTCTGGAGAATGTTTCATGTGCATTAGAAAAGAATGTATATTCTGCTTTAGGATGAAATGCTCTGAATATATTTCTTATGTCCATCCTGACCAGTGAGTCATTTAACGCCATTGTTTCTTTGTTGATCTTTTGCTTAGATGATGTGTCCATTGCTGTGAGTGGGGTGTTAATGTCCCCTACTATTATTGTATTATTATCAATGAGTTTCTTTTTTTAAGATTCTTTTTTTTTTTTAAGATTGTATTTATTTATTTGACAGAGAAAGGGAGAAGCAGGCTTCCCGCTGAGCAGGGAGCCTGATGCGGGGCTCGATCCCAGGACCCCGGGATCATGACCTGAACCGAAGGCAGACGCCCAACGACTGAACCACCCAGGCGCCCTATCAATGAGTTTCTTTAAGTTTGTTATTAATTGATTTATATATTTGGCTGCTCCCAAATTAGGGGCATAAATATTTACAATTGTTAGATCTTCTTCTTGGATAGAACCCTTTATTAAGATATAGTGTCCTTTTTCATCTCTTACCACAGTCTTTGGTTTAAAATCTAGTTTTTCTGATATCAGAATGGCATATAAGGGTGGCTTCTCTAGCTTTCTTTTGATGTCCATTCACATGATAAATTGTTCTCCACCCCTTCACTTTCAATCTGGAGGTGTCTTGGGTGTCAAATGAATCTCTTGTAAGCAGTGTATCAATGGGTCTTGGTTTTTTTTTATCCATTCTGATACCCTGTGATTTTTGATTGGAGCATTTACTCCATTTACATTCAGAGTAATTATTTAAATATATGAATTTAGTGCCATTGTATTACTTGTAAAGTCACTGTTCCTGTAGATTATCTCTCTTCCTTTCTGGTCTTTGTTATTTTTGGTCTCTCTTACCCACTCACAGGGTCCCCCTTAATATTTCTTGCAGAACTAGTTTAGTGTTCATGAACTCCTTTACTTTTTGTTTATCTTGGAAACTCTTTCTCTCCTTCTAATCTGAATGACAGCCTTTCTGGATAAAGTTTTCTTGGCTGCTTATTTTTCCCATTTACCATGTTGAATATATCATGCCACGGCTTTCTGGCCTGCCAGGTGTATGTGGATAGGTCTGATCCTAGCCTAAGTGTCTACCCTTGTATGTTAATGATCTTATTTTAATTTATTTTATTATGTTAGTCACCATACAATGCATCATTAGTTTTTGATGTAGTGATTGATTCATTGTTTTCATATAACACCCAGGGCTCCGTGCAGTTTGTGCCCTCCTTGATACCCATCACTGGGCTAACCCATCCCCGCCCCCCCCCGCCCCCCCCCGTCTAAAACCCTCAGTTTGTTTCTTGGAGTCCATAGTCTCTCATGGTTAATGATCTTCTTTCCTGAGCTGCTTTCAGAATTCTGTCTCTATTTTTGTATTTTTCAGGTTTCACTATGATATGTCATGGTGTTGACCTATTTTGTTGATTTTGAGGGGAGTTCTCTGTGCCTCTTGGACTTGAATGTCTGTTTCCTTCCCCAGATTAGGGAAGTTCTCAGCTATGATATCTCCAATTTACCTTCTGTACCTCTCTCTCGTTCTTCTGCCTCTTGGACCCCAATAATTCTAATATTGTTTCGTTTTATGGTATTGCTGATTTCTCAGAGTCTCCCCTCATGATTCAGTAGTTGTTTTCCTTTCTTTTCCTCAGCTTCTTTCCTTTCCATCATCTTGTCTTCTATGTCACTGACTCTTCTGCCGCATTTGCCCTAGCTCTTAGAGCATCCCTTTTAGACTGCATCTCAGTTAAAACATTTTTAATTTCGGCCTGATTAGATTTTATTTCTGCACTAAGAGATTCGCTAGTGTCTTTTATGCTTTTGTCAAGCCCAGCTAGTAACTTTATAATCGTTATCCTGAATTCTATCTCTGGCATTTTACTTATATCTCTATCAATTAGATCTGGGGCAGAGACTATTACTTCTGGTTCTTCCTTTTGTTGTGAATTCCTCCTTTTAGTCATTTTGCCAAGAGAAGAATGGATGAACAAAAGAACAAAATGAAAAATATCAACCACTACCCAAGGGAAATACACACTAGAAAAATCAAAGAGGTCAGAAGCCAAAAAAGAAAAGAAAAAGAAAAAAAAGAGGCAAAAAAGAGAGTATATAATCTCCCAGGTGGACAAAATAGGGTGATTCACTTGGTCCTAGGTATATTTTGTTTGTTATAAGACACTAAATCCCAAAATTGTAAAGAATGCAAAACTTATATATATACATATATATAAATAAAATTGAATACAGTGAAAGGAAACCAAAAATAAGGAATGTATCTATAAAATGTAAATGTAAAAAGAAAATTGAGAAAAGACTTAAAAGAGTTGATAAAATAAACTAGTTGAAAAGGAAAAAAAGAAAAAAGAAAATTTTAAACTGAAAGAATAAAGACTCACGTGAAAAAAACCCTCTAATTTTATGTAATGTTTTCCCCTTGCGCGGGAGTTTTTCAGTTATGAGTGATCTGTAAACTTGGTACTCACCTGAGGATCCTGCTCGTCTTCTGGGGGAGTGGCCTGTTGTACTGAATCTCAGGTGTATTTGCCTGAGCAGAGTTGCACCACCGCTTGCCAGAGGGCTGGGCTCAGTGTAAGCTGCTTCAGTTGCTCTATGTGGCTTTTGTTCCCTGAAGGCTTTTCGCACCACTTTAGAGGATGGAAGTAAAAAAATGGCAGCACCCCACTCTCCAGCCCTAGAGCTGAACAACTTCGGCCCCCACTCTTCACTGCACCCTCAGGGAAAGGCAGTCAGTCCCTTTCATGTGCACCAAACTCCACAGACTCCTGCAGTGCATACCCGCACCAATCCTGGGTGTTGGGGGGTGTCTCATTACACCCCACCACTGGCTGGGCCCCTCCTCAGGGAGTGTTTGCCTTATTCTGTGCACACCTGTGCCGCTACTACAGGGGGAAGGAGCCAGATCTTGCAGCAGTTGTTGCTTGCTGGGCCCCTGCTTGGAGAGCAGTCACCTGATTTTGTCATGGTTCATGGTTTATGGCAACACCTAGCTGAGAGGCCCCTCTGGGGCTTGCTTCCTTGCTGCAATGCTTGGGAGCTCTGCTGCGCTCAGGCACCCCCGTTCTTTCTGTGACCCTGGGGATCCTGAGACCACACTGTCCCACCTACATTTTTGTCCCGCTTCACCACCTGAGCACATTTCAGGCAGGGACCTCCTTCACAGGAGCGGACTTCTAAAAGTTCCGATTTTGTGCTCCACTGCTATATCACTATCCAGTAGCCAGCTTATGGAGCCTCCTTCCCCCGTGATTTATCTTCTGATTTTTCCCCCCTCAGATTCATATGTCTGCACCTCCTACCTTGCAAAACGTGGTTACTTTTCTATTTGTAGAATTGCAGCAGTTCTTTTCTTAGGTCTCAGGTTAAATTCACAGGTGTTCAGAACGATTTGATAGACATCTAGCTGAATTCCAGGGACCAGATGAAATGCGGGTCTCCTACTCTTCTAACATCTTTCCTTCCTCTTCCCAATTAAAGATATTTTCTAATATTTTTATGATTTTTTTGATCTCTGAGTTATTTAGAATCATGTTGTTTACTTTCCAAATACTTGGGGATATCTCCAATTTTCAGTCGTTTTCTAATTAAATCTTTTTTAGTTGAAGAATATACTTTGTGTAAATTTAGTCCTTTTAAATTCATTGAAACTTATGGCTTTGGGTGTAGACTATTCTAGAGAAAGGTCCTACATGCTCTTGTAAAGTATTTGTATTATGTTGTTGGATGGAGTGTTCTTTAAATGTCAGTTAAGTTAGTTGATTGTTTTGTCTTGACTTCTGTATGCTTACTGATTTTCTGTTTTATTAATTTTTGATAGATGGTTATTGAAATTTCCAAATATTTTTGAATTGTCTATTTATATTTTCAATTTTGACAACTTCTGCTTTATGTAGTTGGTGCCTCAATGTTATGGGAATATAATATCTTCCTGGGCTATTGATTCTTTCATCATTATGAAATGTTCCTCTGTGACATTTTAAAAAAAATATTTCTTGCCTTAACATCATCTTTTTTTTCTGTTTTAAATATTGCCATGGTCATTGTTTACATGATATGTCTTTTTTCCCTTCTACTTTCCTTCTACCTTTCCTTTTTCATTGTTTACATGATAAGTCTTTTTTCCCTTCTACTTTCCTTCTTTCCTTTTTCCCTTCTACTCCCTTCTACCCTTCTACTTTCATCCTTTTGTGTCTTTTTATTTAAACTTTGTCTCTTATAGACTAAATATAGTTGAGGTTTCCTTTTAGATCTAGTCTAATTTCTGCCTTTTGATTAAAGTGTTTAGTCCATTCTCACTGAATGTAATTATTGATCTGATTGCATTTATGTCTTCCACTTTGATACTTGTTTTCGATACATCTGAAGGGGTTTTTTTTTGTCTTACTACAGCCTTTTTTGTTAATACTTTTTTTCCTTTAAATTTTTTGTTATGTTAATCACCATACATTACATCATTAGTTTTTGATAGTGTTCCAGGATTCATTGTTTGTGCATAACACCCAGTGCTCCATGCAGAACGTGCCCTCTTTAATACCCATCACCAGGTTAACCCATCCCCCCACACCCCTCCCCTCTAGAACCCTCAGTTTGTTTTTCAGAGTCCATCATCTCTCCTGGTTCATCTTCCCCTCCAATTTCCCCTCCTTCATTGTTGCCCTCCTGCTATCTTTTTTTTTTTTTTTTTAACATATATTGCATTATTTGTTTCAGAGGTACAGATCTGTGATTCAACAGTCTTGCACAATTCACAGCGCTCACCATAGCACATACCCTCCCCAATGTCTATCACCCAGCCAACCCATCCCTCCCACCCCGCAACACTGCAGCAACCCTGTTTGTTTCCTGAGATTAAGAATTCCTCATATCAGTGAGGTCATATGATACATGTCTTTCTCTGATCGGCTTATTTCACTCAGCATAACACCCTCCGGTTCCATCCACGTTGTTGCAAATGGCAAGACCTTATTCCTTTTGATGGCTGCATAATATTCCATTGTATATATATACCACATGTTCTTTATCCATTCATCTGTCGATGGACATCTTGGCTCTTTCCACAGTTTGGCTATTGTGGGCATTGCTGCTATAAACATCGGGGTGCATGTACACCTTCGGATCCCTACATTTGTATCTTTGGGGTAAATACCCAGTAGTGCAATTGCTGGATCGTACGGTAGCTCTATTTTCAACTTTTGGAGGAACCTCCATACTGTTTTCCAGAGTGGTTGCACCAACTTGCATTCCCACCAACAGTGTAGGAGGGTTCCCCTTTCTCCGCATCCCCACTAACATCTGTCATTTCCTGACTTGTTAATTTTAGCCATTCTAACTGGTTTTAGGTGGTACCTCATTGAGGTTTTGATTTAGATTTCCCTGATGCTGAGCGATGTTGAGCACTTTTTCATGTGCCTGTTGGCCATTTGGATGTCTTCTTTGGAAAAATGTCTGTTCATGTCTTCTGCCCATTTCTTGATTGGATTATTTGTTCTTTGGGTGTTGAGTTTGATAAGTTCTTTATAGATTTTGGATACTAGCCCTTTATCTGATATGTCATTTGCAAATATTTTCTCCCATTCTGTCGGTTGTCTTTTGGTTTTATGGACTGTTTCTTTAGCTGCGCAAAAGCTTTTTATCTTGATGAAATCCCAATAGTTCATTTTTGCCCTTGCTTCCCTTGCCTTTGGTGATATTTCTAGGAAGAAGTTCCTGCGGCTGAGGTCAAAGAGGTTGCTGCCTGTGTTCTCCTTTAGGATATTGATGGACTCCTGTCTCACGTTTAGGTCTTTCAACCATTTGGAGTCTATTTTTGTGTGTCGTGTAAGGAAATGGTCCAGTTTTATTCTTCTGCATGTGGCTATCCAATTTTCCCAACACCATTTGTTGAAGAGACTGTCTTTTTTCCATTGAACATTCTTTCCTGCTTTGTCAAAGATTAGTTGACCATAGAGTTGAGGGTCCATTTCCAGGCTCTCGATTCTGTTCCACTGATCTATGTGGTTTTTGTGCCAGTACCATACTGTCTTGATGATGACAGCTTTGTAATAGAGCTGGAAGTCCGGAATTGTGATGCCGCCAGCTTTGCTTTTCTTTTTCAACATTCCTCTGACTGTTTGGGGTCTCTTCTGGTTCCATACAAATTTTAGGATTATTTGTTCCATTTCTTTGAATAAAGTGGATGATATTTTTTTTAAAGATTTTTATTTATTTATTGAGAGAGAGAGAATGGTAGAGAGAGAGCATGAGAGGGAGGAAGGTCAGAGGGAGAAGCAGACTCCCTACCGAGCAGGGAGCCCGATGTGGGACTCGATCCCGGGACTCCAGGATCATGACCTGAGCCGAAGGCAGTCGCTTAACCAACTGAGCCACCCAGGCGCCCAAAGTGGATGGTACTTTGATGGGGATTGCATTGAATGTGTAGATTGCTCTAGGTAGCATTGACATCTTCACAATATTTGTTCTTCCAATCCATGAGCATGGAACGTTTTTCCATTTCTTTGTGTCTTCCTCAGTTTCTTTCATGAATATTTAATAGTTTGAGTACAGATCCTTTGCCTCTTTGGTTAGATTTATCCTAGGTATCTTATGGTTTTAGGTGCAATTGTAAATGGGATCGACTCCTTAATTTCTCTCTCTTCTGTCTTATTTGTATATAGAAATGCAACTGACTTCTGTTCATTGATTTTATATCCTGCCACTTTACTGAATTCCTGTATGAGTTCTAGCAGTTTCGGGGTGGAGTCTTTTGGGTTTTCCACATACAGTATCATATCATCTGCAAACAATGAGAGTTTGACTTCCTCTTTGCCGATTTGGATGCCTTTCATTTCTTTTTGTTACCTGATTGCTGTGGCTAGGACTTCTAATACTATGTTGAATAGCAGTGGTGAGAGTGGACATCCCTGCCACGTTCCTGACCTCAGGGGGAAAGCTCTCAGTTTTTCCCCATTGAGAATGATATTCGCTGTAGGTTTTTCATAGATGGCTTTTATGATATTGAGGTATGTACCCTCTATCCCTGTGCTCTGAAGAGTTTTGATCAAGAAAGGATGCTGTACTTTGTCAAATGCTTTTTCTGCATCTATTGAGAGGATCATATGGTTCTTGTTCTTTCTTTGGTTAATGTATCACGTTGATTGATTTGTGGATGTTGAACCAACCTTGCAGCCCAGGGATAAATTCCACTTGGTCGCGGTGAAGAAGCCTTTTAATGTACTGTTGGATCCTATTGGCTAGTATTTTGGTGAGAATTTTGGCATCCATCTTCATCAAGGGTATTGGTCTGTAATTCTCCTTTTTGATGGGGTCTTTGTCTGGTTTTGGGATCAAGGTAATGGTGGCCTCATAAAATGAATTTGGAAGTTTTCCTTCCATTTCTGTTTTTTGGAACAGTTCCAGGAGAATAGGTATTAATTCTTCTTGAAATGTCTGATAGAATTCCCCTGGGAAGCCATCTGGCCCTGGGCTCTTGTTTGTTGGGAGATTTTTGACTGCTTCAATATCCTTAGTGGGTATAGGTCTGTTCAGGTTTTCCATTTCTTCTGGTTCAGTTTTGGTAGTTGATACATCTCTAGGAATGCACCAATTTCTTCCAGGTTATCTAATGTGGTGGCATAGAATTGCTCATAATATATTCTTTTAATTGTTTGTATTTCTTTGGTGCTGGTTGTGATCTCTCCTCTTTCATTCATGATTTTGTTGAGTTGGGTCATTTCTCTTTTCTTGTTGATAAGTCTGGCCAGGGGTTTATCAATCTTGTTAATTCTTTCAAAGAACCAGCTCCTAGTTTCGTTGATCTGTTCTACTGTTCTTTTGGTTTCTATTTCATTGATGTCTGCTCTGATCTTTCTTATTTCTCTTCTCCTGCTGGGTTTAGGCTTTATTTGCTGTTTTTTCTCTAGCTCCTTTAGGTGTAGGGTTAGGTTGTGTGTTTGAGACCTTTCTTGTTTCTTGAGAAAGGCTTGTATTGCTATATACTTTCCTCTCAGGACTGCCTTTGCTGTATCCCAAAGATTTGGAACAGTTGTGTTTTCATTTTCATTGGTTTCCATGAATTTTTTTAATTCTTCTTTAATTTCCTGGTTGACCCATTCATTCTTTAGTAGGATGTTCTTTAGCCTCCATGTATTTGAGTCCTTTCTGATTTTCCTCTTGTGATTGAGTTCTAGTTTCAAAGCACTGTGGTCTGAAAATATGCAGGGAATGATCCCAGTCTTTTGGTATTGTTTGAGACCTGATTTGTGACCTAGAATGTGATCTATTCTGGAGAATGTTCCTTGGCACTAGAGAAGAATGTGTATTCCATTGCTTTGGGATGGAATGTTCTGAATAGGTCTGTGAAGTCCATTTGGTCCATTGTGTCATTTAAAGTCTTTATTTCCTTGTTGATCTTTTGCTTAGATGATCTGTCCATTTCAGTGAGGTGGGTGTTAAAGTCCCCCACTATTATTGCATTGTTGTCAATGTGTTCCTTCGCTTTTGTTATTAATTGCCTTATATCATTGGTTGCTCCCATGTTAGGGGCATAGATATTTACAGTTGTTAGATCTTCTTGTTGGATAGACCCTTTAAGTAGGATATAGTGTCTTTCCTCATCTCTAATTACAGTCTTTGTTTTAAAATCTAATTTGTCTGATATAAGGATTGCCACCCCAGCTTTCTTTTGGTGTCCATTAGCATGGTAATGTACCTGAGAAGTCCATTACCAAGTCTTCAGAAAAGACCTGAAACCAGGGGAAAAGAAAGGGAAAGAGAAAAAAGAAAGAGATAAAGAAAAAGATAAAAACAAAAACAGAACAAAACAGAAAAAGAGAATATTATCAAATATGATTAAGCTTGTGCATAGATCAGTCCACACACTAGATTTTGGGTGTATTTTGGTCTGTTAGAGGAAAGTGCCTCCCAAAATTTTAAAGAAAGAAAGACTTATATATGTACAAGATAAGGGTTGATACAATGAAGGGATGTACTATGACTGTAAGGATAAAAATTATAAAAAATTTTATAAAAGGAATTGAAAGAAGTTGTTTGAAAAAAAGAAAAGTGGATAAAAAAAAAAGGAGAAAAAGGGAGAGAATGTGATCAGGCAGGAGACTAAAACAAAGCCATACACCAGAGATTTAGGGTATATTTTGATCTCTTAGAAGAAACTGTATCCCAAAATTTTAAGGAAAGTGCAACTTACAGATATATGCCAAAAATAAGGGTGACTTCTATGAAGGGATAGTATATGACTCTAAAAATAAAAAATAGAAAATTTTTTTAAAAAAAGGGATTGATAAGATATTGGTTGAAAAAGGGAAAAAGAAGAATTCAAAAAAAAAGACAGTAAAAAAAAATTGACTTTGAAAGACTAAAGAATCATGGTAAAAAGAGCCATGAATTCTATGTGCAGTATTCCACTAGCGCTGGAGTTTTGCCGTTCTCATTGATTGGTAAACTTGGTCTTGGCTGGTGGTTCTTGCTGATCTTCTGGGGGAGGGGCCTGTTGCCGTTGTTCCCAAATGTCTTTGCTGGAGGCAGAATTGCCCCGCCCTTGCCGGTCCGGGCTAAGTAATCTGCTCGGGTTTGCTGTTGGGAGCTTTTGTTTCCTGCAAGCTTTGCATACAGCTATGGAGGACAAGAGTGAAAATGGCGGCCTCCCAGTCTCCGCTCCGGAGGAGCCGAGAACTCGGGCCCAGTCCTCAGTGAGCCCCCAGAGAAAAGCAGTCAATCAGTCACATCTCCCGGATCTCCGGCTGCACTCAGTGCTCACCCGGCCTGTGAACAAGCATTTCTATCTCTGGCACCAGACTCGGTGTTGAGTCTCCAAACCCAGCAGATTCCTGCGGTGCGCTCCCGTGCAGCTCCTTCCAGGGGAGGAAGGGGAGTTTCCCCGGATCTGCCACTTGTTGGGTCCCTGCTGGAAGAGCAGTGGCCCTACTGTGTTGTGGATCACAGTTTATGGCAACCCAGAGCTGAGAGCCCATGCCTCCGCTCCGTCTCTGCAGCCGGCTTCCCTGCTCTGATACCCAGGAGCTCTGCTGCACTCAGGCACCCCCGGTCTTTCTTTGACGCCGAGGTTCCTGAGACCACACTGTCCCGTGAGGTTCTGCCCCCGCTTAGCCACTGGAGTGACGTCCCTTAGCGGACCCGAATTCTAAAAGTTCCCATTTTGTGCTCCCCTGCTCTATCACTTGCCAGAAGGAGCTGTTGGAGGCCCCCTCCCCCTCCGTCTATCCTTCGGAATATTGCCTCCGATTCACTTCTCCACACGTCCTACCTTCCAGAAAGTGGTCGCTTTTCTGTTCAGAGAGTTGTTGCTATTCTTTTCTTTGATCTCCTGTTGAGTTTGTACGTGTTCAGAATGGTTTGATTCCTATCCAGCTGAATTCCTGGTACCAAACAAAATCCAGGTCTCCTACTCCTCTGCCATCTTGCTCCGCCCCCCTACTTAATACTTTATAGTGCATCATTTAAAATTTTTCATTTTTTAGAAAATATATTAGCAGAAGCAGGGGGAGGGGCAGTGAGAGAGGGAGTGGTGCAGCCTCCCCACTGAGCAGGGTGCCTGACATGGGGCTTTATCCCATGAGCCTGAGATCATGACCTGAGCCAAAATCTATAGCTGAATAGTTAACTGACTGAGCCACAGGCACCCCTTTCTCTTGATTTTTAAAACTCTTAGTTTTGCTTAGTGGTTCCTCTATTACAATATTTATCTTGATTTATGACAATCTACTTTTGATTAAAACTAACTTAATTTTGGTAAAATAGAGCAACTCTGTTCCGTTATAGTTCTGTAGCCTTTTCTTCATGTTACTGTTGTCACATAAAGTATACCTATATATGTAATAAACTCAACAATGCAGTATTATAATTATCTCTTTATGTAGTGCCACATTTTTCAAAGAAATTAGAGAGCAAATATATTTATTAACATACTTACCATTTCTGGTGTTCTTTTTTTTTTGTGGATTCAGGTTACTTTTTGGCATAATTGCTTTTTAGCTACATGGGCTTCTTTCAGTATTTCTTGTAAGGGAGTTTTGCTGTCATTGAATTATCTTGCTATTTGCTTATCTGGGAATATTTTGCCTTCATTTTGTTTTTGACTTTTAAAATTTTTTGTTATTTTAGTATATTTGACATTTTCCTTCATTTTGAATGACAGTTTTGTTGGATACAGAGTTCCTGGTTTTGTTCTTTTTTGTTTTCAGTTGTTTGAATCTTTTGACTTCTGTTTTTTCTGATATAAAAGTTAGTCATTAATTATATTGGTTTTCATTTGTATAACGTGATTTGTTTTTTCCTTTCTGCTCTCCAAATTTTCTGTTTGTCTGTAATCAGATTGACTATGATTTCTCTAGTTTGGTTCTCTTCATGATTGTTCGATTCTGTACATAGTTAAGTTTGGGAAGTGTTTGGGCTTATTTGTTCAGATATTTAATTGTCATTTCTCTTCAGGCATCTCTGATTTGTCATATATTCTCAAACTTTCCATGGTTTTGATGACCTTGACAGTTTTGAATAGTGGTCAGGTAGATTGTAGAATGTCCCACAGGTAGGACTTGTCTGATGTTCTTCTCATGGTTAGATTGATGTTATAGCTTTCTGGGAGAAAGAACACAGAAGTAACTAAGAATTTCCATTTGTAACATCTCAAAGGTTCATGCTGTCAATTTGAATTATCACTAATTTTATTAACCTTGATCCCCTGGCTAAGATGGTGTTTGTCAGATGTCTCCCATTGTATAATTACTCTAAAATTTTTTCTATGCTATCCTCCTTGGAAGCAAGTCACTAAGCATAGCCAATACTGAAAAGGTGGGGAATTATTCTCTACCTTCTTGAGAGGAGAATTCCTACATAAATTATTTGTAATTCTTCTGTAACGGACATTTGTCCTCTCCTATTTATTAAACGCTTTTTTAAATGTCAGTGTGGACTTACTTATATTTATTTTATACATTGTGCTATAAACCAATATTATTTTGTTGCTCAAAGTGTTCCAACTTTGGACATTGGGAGCTCTTTCATTTGGCCCCTGTGTCCCTTCAACATACTTCATCATTTTATTTTTTGAGCACTTTATTGCTCTTCTGGCACTGCAAGATCGTCCATACTCATCCTGTGTTTTCTCTATTCCACCCCTAGAATCAGCCATTTGTTTAAGGAGTTTTGGTTTCTTTTATTGGAAAGTATTTTAAGAAAAAACGTGTCTGTTGAGGTTCCCTATTTGTTGAATCATTGCCATAATATTTTTCTTTAGTTTGGCATACTTTCTTTTAATTCTTTGAACATATTTGTAACAGCTGTTTTGTAGTCTTTGCCTACTAAATACAGCATATGGCCTTCTTCAGAGACAGTTTCAATTGACTGCTTTTTTCAAAGCCTGGTCATACTTCTTTGTATGTCTCATAATTTGTGATTGTTTCCTTTGCTATTACTTTTGTGTTTGTGAATCTGTGCCTTTTCTATTCATTTCTTGTGGTTTTAGTGGTTTTTTGGAAGGCAACAGAGATAAATATGTTTTCAACATGCTGTATATAAATGAGAGCTCCAGAGGTAGTATTTAAACCCATACCTGGTATGGGTCCAGAAACCTATTTTTATAACTAAGAATTTGTGTTGCTTCTTAAACATTTATTGAGTACTACATTTGGGACTTAGGCACTCAGAAAAGAATAATTTAAAAAATAATATCCCTTTAGAATATGTAATCCTATGTATCCCAATTGTATTTTTTAACCTCATGAGATTTGTTACTCCAAGCAGTTGAGTTTATAATTTTTAATATCTTTCTTACAGAGATAGGGAGGAACGATTGGCTGCACTCACAGCTGCTCAACAAGAAGCAATGGAAGAGCTGCAGAAAAAAATTCAGCTCAAGGTAAGGATATTATATATTTTAATTTGGAATTCTAGAGCTTTCAATGGAGCATGAGGTTAAATTTTTTATTTATGGAATTGTGTAAAAATTTTAATTAATTTGAATTCTTAGTGTTTGGATAATGAGACTTATATGATTTGGTTATGATCACTTCTAACTCAGCTATCAAAAAACTAAATTTTTTTTTTTTAAGATTTTATTTATTTATTTGGCAGAGAGAGACAGCGAGAGAGGGAACACAAGCAGGGGGAGTGGGAGAGGAAGAAGCAGGCTTCCCATAGAGCAGGAAGCCCTACGCAGGGCTCGATCCCAGGACCCTGGGTTCATGACCTGAGCCGAAGGCAGACATTTAATGATTGAGCCACACAGGTGCCCCATATGTATCTAAAATATATAAAGAGGGGCTCTTGATGGCTCAGTCGTTAAGCATCTGCCTTCGGCTCAGGTTATGATCCCAGGGTCCTGGGATAGAGCCGTGCATTGGGCTCCCTGCTCAGCAGGAGGCCTGCTTCTCCCTCTCCCACTCCCTCTGCTTGTGTTCCCTTTCTCGCTGTCTCTCTCTTTCTCTCTCTCTCTCTCTCTCTCTCTCTCTCTCTCAAATAAATAAATAAATAAATCTTTTTTAAAAAATAAAAAATTTAATAAGATAATGTGGAGAATAATTAAAGTAATTTTAACATTTCTTGTTTTTGTACTTACCAATTTGTTAGTGACTTGAAGGCATTACTATTTGGCTTCTGATATTCATACTTTTAATTATTTACAAATAAACTAGAAGATGATTAGTGTAATTAGTTTCACTTGCTTTTCAGTGCTTGTGAGTTGTGCAGTTGTAACTTGGGAAATTATGATTAACTGCTATTTTCTGGAAAGTCTTTAGCATTAGTAATACAGTTTCTAGCAGTATATTTCACACTGTGTAACAGTTATTTACAGATTGGCTCCTCACGGAGATAGTAAATTTTGTAAGGTAGAGGACAATATTTTATTATTTGTGTAGTCCTAGAACTTTTATCATTCATTTAAATTTAGTGCAGCAAAAATTTATTGAGCTTTGTGGTAGTTATGGGTTACAGAGATGAGTAAGGCATGATCCTAAGTTTCAAGAAACTCTTAAACTAGTGTGAGATTCAGATGCTGATAATTTCCATATGGATAGAGGTATACTTGGCACACTATGGAAGTACAGGTGAGGACACTTGGTCTAACATGAAGGGTTTCAGAAGTCAGAGGAAACATTTTAGAGAATAACTCCTGATTTGAAAGAGAGATGAGTTTAATGGATAGAATAGGTAGGTTGGTGGGATGATATTTCCAGTCATATGAAAAAGTATGAGCATGAAGTCAGAAGTCTGGCATTGTGTTTTTTTCAGCTTGGTGGTTTTTCTTTTGTTTGTTTTTGGGGGAAGTCACTGGAAGTGTAGAATAACCAGAAATGGTGTGGTGTGGAGTTAGTGTGGTAGAGGTCTGTATCATGATGAGGTTTGTCTACTATCAGGATATGCTTGGTCTTCACATATGGGTCAACATTTCCCATTGTGTATTCCCCAAAGTGTTTCTCCAAAGTATGTTGTAGTCAAATAAGTGTGTAATATGTTGCTTAGTATAGCTAGGTTTAATTGAGTCTTAGAGCACAGAAACATGCCAGAGGCTCAGAATAGTTCTGTTAAAAACCTGTTTAGCTTTAATTTACTGTTCTTCAAATTTATTTGATGATAGAACCTTTTCCACAAAACACTTAACAATCCCCCATAGGTATAGTTCTATGAAGCACACTTTAGGAGATGTTACTGGGCTTTATGTAAATTCTTGTTCTTAGTGTTCAAGTTAACAGTGAATTAAGACATTCTTATTTTAGAAAATTTAATGGAAATACTATTTTTTCAAGTTCTCAGTATACTTTGAATAATATTTTATATTCTCACACTTCGACTTCATTCACAGCATGATGAAAGCATTCGAAGGCACATGGAACAGATTGAACAAAGAAAAGAAAAAGCTGCTGAGTTAAGCAGTGGGAGGCATGCAAATACAGATTATGCCCCTAAACTGACCCCTTATGAAAGAAAGAAGCAATGTTCCCTTTGCAATGTCCTGGTAGGTTGTCATTATTAATATTGTGATTATATAATTTATTACTAAAGTTTATTAAACTATGGAAATATATTCTCCCAGTCTTTTAAGATTCATACTAAGGCATGTGATGAGTACCACAGATTTCTGTCATGATTTTTATGCAAAGTAAGTACCAGAAAAATAGTATTGGCATTTAGGAGTAGCATGCAAAGTGCCGATGCAAGCAGTTGCTGCTGAAATGGCTATACCCGCTTAATTGTTAGCCCAAGCAATATTTTTGGGTACTTGGACCAAAAAAGAAAAGAGCATTTTTAGTGCTGAAACTTGAACTTTGATACTCAGAAGAAATGGTATCCTGTTAAGGTTGGCCACAAAGGCATGGTTTTTTTGACCGTGTATCTTCTAGAGGATTATCAGAATTGTGTTTTAATTTAGTTGTGTTTTAATTAGTATGTAAAGGCTAGAGTGATCTCAACTTCCATATAGTATACTGGCTTGAATATGTAATATTTATAATTAGATATAATTATATGTTGATTACAGTTGCTTTGATTTTATGCTTTTAGATCTCTTCAGAGGTGTATCTTTTTAGCCACATTAAAGGAAGAAAACACCAGCAAGCTGTGAGAGAGAACAGCAGCATCCAAGGGCGTGAACTTTCAGATGAAGAAGTGGTAAGCTTTACTTTCATTCATTTACACATATTTATTGAATAATCTAGTATGCTCTCTTTTATTATAAAGAATTACATGTTCATATGTGATTATTTAAAACTATAACATTTAATAACTACTAAAATATTGTATAAAAATGTGTCACTTTAGTGTACATTTTAACAAACATAGGAATAAAAATGTAATACTGTTATATAATTTTAGTGCAAAAAAATACTATCATATTTTGATATTTTAATATCAAAGGAACTGGAGTGTATTATGCTAAGTGAAATAAACCAATCAGAGAAAGACAATTATCATCTGGTTTCATTCAAATGTGGAATATAAGAAACAGTGCAGGGGATCTTAAGGGAGGGGAGAGAAAACTGGATGGAAAGCAGTCAGAGAGGGAAACAAAGCATGTGAGACTCTTAGCTATGGGAAACAAACTGAGGGTTGCTTAGGAGGTGGGTGGGGGGATGGGGTACCTTGGGTGAGGGGCATTAAGGAGGGCACGTTATGTGGTGAACACTGGGTGTTACACGCAACTGATGAATTGTTGAACACTACATCTGAAATTAATGATATACTATGTTTTGGCTAATTAAATTTAAATAAAAAAATAGTAAAGGAAAGATTTGTTTAGTGATGCTCCTCATTTCTTATAAAATAGTTAACAATATAAATGTCATATAAATTGACACTTTTGTATGAATACAGTATTTAGAAATTTTCAGAAATGCATTATTTACTTATAATTGTTTATAATGGAATTTAGATTTGTATGAATATTTTTATAAATATTTTACATATAGCTGTTATTTAGACATGGATGACATTGCTAATCTATGAATTTGTTGGTTCTATTTGTACTAGCAAATTTCTAAAGCTACCCAAAGATGAGACATTCATGTTTGTCAAGCATCTCTTAAGATAACCAGGAAAGGTTATTGTGGTTCTATGAGGGTAGTACCTGTGTGTACATGCATGTGTGTGTTTAACTCCTTTTTTTCCCAGTGTAACATATATTAAGAGTACACAAATCTCAAGTATATAGTTTGATTAATTTTTACATATGTTTCACTCACATGAATATATAGATTATTTCTTGTACCCCAGAAGGCTCTCTCATGTTCTGTCCCAGACATGTCCCCAAAAGGTAACTGGTCTCTGACTCTAGCACCATCAGTTAGTTTTGTCTGTTCTGGAAATTTACTTAAATGTTATCAGTCAGTATGAACTTTTTGTGTCTGGTTTCTTTCACCCATCCCTAACTCTGTGAGATTGATGTTTAATGTTTATATGAAGCTATAGTTCATTCTTTTTCGTAGCTTTTTGTCAGTGCTTTCTAGGCAAAGACCATCAGGAACACACCTGTAGTTGAATGAAATTGGGTTTTATTAATTTATTAAAAGAATGGAAAATACATACTGTGGGGGAGTTATGGAGTTTCTCAATAAGGTGTTAGAATGGACTTACAGGATTTGGGCTTGTGCTAGGTGATTTGGTTGGGGAGGGGAGAGTTCAAGGACTTGGGCTTTGGTCTGGATTGAATGCTGTCAGGAAGCACAGGTAATTTTGTGGTTGCTTCTTAATAAATCAATAAATCTTAGTGAAGTAGGAGCACCAAAACCACTGTTTTCTCCTGAGTTTCTGGACATGACCAGTGCTTGAATGGAAATTGCACATAGTTATTCTCTGTGATTTTCTCATCTTGAGGATTTTCCCCCTCAAGTTCCAATCAATTTGGCAGCTCGAAACCAAGTTCTGTCTCTTCAGCTCAGTAAGGCTGCTACTTTCAGCTTGCACTGTTCTCCAATGCCAAAAACAGGCATACCTTGAGGAAAAATCCAGAGTGAATGTGGAGCTCATCTCATGTGCTTCCTTTCTTCTAGGGATCATGGTCTCTCAAGTCCTGGCTCTGTTGGCTGTTCTTTAATTGCCTTCAAATTGATGTTTTATATATTTTGTGCAACGTTTTGAGTTGGAAGATAGTCCAGTATAAGCCAGTTCACTGTGGCTGGAATTGGAAGTCTCCTAATGTTTAATTCCTGTATATCCATTGTTTGACATGCTTGACACATAGTAAGGTATTTAATAAAAGCTTATTGAGCTGAGTTGAACTGAAAGGTTGTAAGAATGGCTTTAGGTATCACTAATAAAACATGTAATTAATCATCTATTTAGTTTACCTCAAATAAATTTTTGTCCTTTACTCAAATTGTATTGGTATTTTAAGAGTGAAGAGTAAGGATTTTTTTTTCTTGAATCATTCATATAATTATCCCCATTCACTATTTAAGTTTGCTGTTTAGAACTAGAGTCATGTGTATGTGTATGCCGCCTCGAAAAAAATCTTAAATTGCTTTCATTAGTTAGAATTTAATTATTCCATTTATAAAAATTATTTGTAATTAAATTCTCTTAATTAAAAAACTACATTATTTATAACAAATTGTTTAAACATTTTCTGGAGTATTGCTATTATGTAAATTGAAATCTAAATTTTATGTGTTTTACTTCAGTGAGAGGAGTTGAGAATGAAAGAATATTTAGTTCATGCAATTTGAAAGAAAAATATGCAGTATTATCCAGCTTTTGTAGCTACTATAGCATAGCCTGATGTTTAGCTGTTGTGATTTGAGATTTGGTTGATGTGTTCATTTTGTGTACTATTTCAGCTCAAAGAGATTAAATTTTTTTAAGGTTCTCACTTAATTCATGTAGTTATTCTTGGTTATAGCCCTTTCTTCCTGAAAACAAGCATGCAATATAGCATGAGTTATGTGATATAGTAAAGCAATTTTATATTTACTCATATGGAAGTTTCATTTTTAATCAGTGGAGGTATCTATATAGTAAACATACTTGTTCTACTTAAAGTTATTACTTGTCATCTGTGATGTTTTTATGTTATATACACCTTGTCTGTGACCCTTCTTCTTTGACATGTAAGATTTTATTTATATCACCTCTGACCTAATAAAATTGTACCTTTGACCTTATGCACTTGACATATCAGATAACTTACTCTTGATCTTTGACACATTTTGTTTTAAGCCTGTTAAACATAATAGGTAGCTGCCCAACAAGAAAGGTATATTGTTTTGTGTTTTTATTGTAATTTTACAAGGGAATTTTTCTTGTTTTTTGAGACTTTACAAAAAGAGCTGTTCTGTGTTTTATTTTTTTTTCGCTTCATCTTAGAATCCACATGATAAAAGTAGCTAATTTTTGAAGGTCACAACAAATGGGTGCTAGTTTAATACATTCCAAAATTTAATTTTTTATACATTGCTAAAGAAATAATAAAATACAAGTTTTAACTAAAACTCTGATTTCTGTGTCATCCTATTTTCACACTAATATATAAAGGAGCTAATAGTGATGTTTGTGGACATTGAATGAAGTACAATTATATATAGAGAATGAAGTTAAATAGGTTTTTTTTTTTAATCCATATATTTCTCTTTGTAGGATTCCTTGGCTTTAAAAGCATATAAAGTATACGAACTCTGTTTGTTAACCTGTGTACTTACATAAAGTTTATTTTCATTCGCTGCATAGATGTATAAAAAGGACTTTCATGAAGGATGTTAACTATAATTTATTGGATGTTTACAACCAAATGTGATTTTATAAATCCCAAATTAGTATTTCAGTGTGGAAAAATTATGCACATTAGGTGACTGAAAGAAAAAATGATATTTTAAATTAGCAAAACTGTAAAGACATTACTGTATTCCAGTGAAATGTAAGCTGATTTCTTTCGCCAGAGGGTGCTGGTGTTGAGGTTAAAGAAATCTAGATGTCTCCCAGAATTGAGGGCAGTCCAGGAAACAAGAGATAATTCCTAATTGATTCATTTCCTTACCTTGCTTACCTTTGTTTGTAGAAGCAAAAGTATTTGTTCTCTTTTTATAATCATGTTAGGAAAGCGTTTTGTCTACTTTTTAACAGAAAATCAAGTCAGATGAACAAACTAGGACTCATTTAGAATAAATCTTTTTTTTTCTCCCCAGTATCTCAGTTGGGTACACTTTAAGTTAGATTGGGAAATTATCTAAAAATGTCTTACCCTTTCTTATAGGATATAGCTTCCATTGCCTAAATTTTCTCTTTAATAGGATGGGGAAAATTTTATGGTGTGTGTGTGTGTGTGTGAGAGAGAGAGAGAATGTGCGAGAGAGAATTGTGTGAGAGAGAACATGTGTATATATTCAGTGTATAACACACACATATATAGCTGATTGTTAACTTACATATTTCTTCTAACTTTTGGAATTCTTATGGTAAATTCACTCACATTATAACTAGGGACATGCAGAGAATATTTGGCTATTTATCCATAGCTGAGTTAGTCCTCTTCATTGATTTAAAGAAAGATTTTTAACTAGGTAACCAATTTGTTTTAAACTTTAGTTTGACACAGTAATTTAAACAGTTTCTCTGGTTTGTACCTAGCCTCTTTTGAATAACAATCCTCGGTCCCCATCCACTTGCTTATACCTGTGTGGATTAAAGGAGGAGTATGGCTTACAGGACCCCATATTACGAGAACTTGAGGTCTCTCTGCATAATGTCTTCTGTCTTTTCCGATTTTCAGTTTGAGGCCCTTTTCTACCTGTTCACTTAGTCTTCTCTGGGCCACCAATCCTGAAAAGTGGCTGGTGAACTCTTGATCTGTTCTTTCCACTTAGTGTTCCAGTGGAGCATCAGACATTTATTTACCTCTTCCTGACCACGTCACCCCTCAGTCTTCTCTGCCTACATCTCTGAGTCTTTGCCATAAGCTTCATTCTGGCCCTGGCAGGTCTACTGGTTTCTACCACAGGGTTCACCCCACATAAGAATTAAGAACATTTTGGGAGAGCTAAAACACAAGGTCTCTTCCTGATTGCATAGCATGGCCATATTAATGGACCTATTTGGTGTCAGGGACAGGTGGAGAGATCATTTCTTTTGAGAATCAAAATTACACTTTTGGCATTACTCTCACTTAGCTAACACACTGTCCCCCTTAGGATACACATTTAAAAAATTTATTTCTTCTCTTATCTCCAAATTTTTTTGGCTGGCAAGAAAGAAAATTTACTTTAACCACTCCTCCTAATTCCAACCAGGCAACTAAGCCTTAAGGTTGGAAAAAAGAATTCTACATACTCTGGAGTAAATACTACAGTTTGAATTCTCCAGGCTTCATTATTGACATGCAAAAGGACAAGATAGATAAACTTATTAAGTCTCAGGCTCTTAGCTTGGTTTATAAACCTATTGTCTTGCTACTATTATCTGTTTTACATATCTAAAATTGATTATTATAGAGTGTATTTTTCTTGTATTTATTTAGAATAAATTCTAACCACCTCTGTACCTGTATTGGACAAATGCCATATGCTAAGAAAGGTAAAGTAGATAATTACACTCATAATTTTGAAATATTACTCCATTAATACCTGTTTTTCATACTTTTTCTGATGTAATATGACCATTGCACTTTTACTGCTAATAATCACAGTCTCTTTTCTGTATTGGTTTTCTTTTAGTAAACATTCAGTTTGGGAGATACTGATCATCAATCAGTGATTTAGAACAAGAAGCCTAAAGAACTGTAGTTTTCTTAAAGTTTTTTCAGATTCTGTGTCATTGGTTTGGTAAATTACAACTATATAATGTTCTCCTCCATGAATCTTTTCTTTCAAACAGTTGCTTTATTTTAAAGTGAAATTTCAAATAGGTAACAAATGTCTGCAGTTTAGAAACTTAAGCTCTTTAGTGTTTGATAAAACTATTTTGTGACTCCTAACAGCTCTCATAATACAATTAAACTATATAGATATGAAAAGCCATTTCAACCCTATTTCTCTGCATGAGTCCTTGGACTATTACTGTAATACATGCTGGTTTTTTGTTTGCATTATTGTGGTTTTCAAATTTTACAGTTTGCTTACGATATAATTAAGACTATTTTTTCCTCTTTGCATCTGTTTGGGAATTAGAATGGAGTATCCCAAGCTGATAATTTAAGTGTTAAAGTTAATATGTTTTGGCTGTTTTTTGTAGCTGATACCCATTACCTTTACACAGTTAATTAAATACCTAAACACTATTGCTTTTTAAAAGACATAAAACCTTAAACTCCTTAAACTCTTATTCAAGATCATGGTAGCTGGGAATGACTACAACAGTGACTACTTGTATACATCTACAGATTACAGACCAATGCATTCTCATCTGGCTCTTGTGTGTCATTTGTGAGGAGTTGCAGAATTGTGGCCATGGGCAACATTAAAAGACCAAAGCAGTTGTGATGACTTTTGCATCTGCTCTCTTTCATTTGGTTGATAGAGGATCAGAAAGGGTTGCAATGAGGTAAATTTATATAACTAAAACTGCTTCTACTTGAATATTCTCTTAAAGTTTTGTGATATGTACTTCTTTATATGGAAATTTTATGCATACCTAATCTTGAAATCCATAATATGACAATTTCATGTTGGAAGAATAAAGGGAATGAAGAATTTATTAATAGGAGCTTATAAGCAAGAACAAGGGTACCTGGGTGGCTCAGTTGTTTGAGCGTCTGACTCTTCATTTTGGCTCAGACTGTGATCTCAGAGTCGTGAAATCGAGCCTCATGTAGGGCTCTGTGCTCAGCGTGGAGTCAGCTTGTCCCTCTCCCTCCCCTTCTGCCCTCCTCCCACTCGCTCACTCATGTTCTCTCTCTCTCTCAAATAAGTAAATAAATAATCTTTTAAAACAATAGGAGTTTATAAGCAAGAATACTCTTGCTCTGACAAGTATAGTTGACAAATTCAGCATTACCTACCTAATTTATATAACTCTTATTTTCCTTACTAAATTTTGGGGCACATGGGTGGCTCAGTCGGTTAAGCATCTGCCTTCGGCTCAGGTCATGATCCCAGAGTCCTGGAATCAAGCCCTGCATCGGGCTCCCTGTTCGTCGGGGAGCCTGCTTCTCCCTCTCCCTCTGCCTGCCATTTCCTCTACTTGTTCTCTCTCTCCCTGTCAAATAAGTAAATAAATCTTAAAAAAAAAAAAAACTTTTATTTTAATTCACACCTTATTAGGTTCTTTATTTGAAATTCAGTGGCCAGTATATTAGTTCCAAAGTAAATATTTATAGAAGATCAGATCTTTGATGAGAGTTAATTGAGTTTTAGTAATAATTATTTTGTCAATTTGACTTCTCTTGTAATTGTTAGAGTGGGCACATCTGTTGTATCAGGAAAATCACAAAGTTGTGATTTTCACAATCCCAAAATTTGGTCCTCTCTTTCAAAAAAAATTATTTTTTTTTAGCTTACAAAGTATTTCAGCATCAGAAAGGAGTGTAGTAAACCCCACATTCCTGCCACCTAGTAGTTACATGATAATACTTCTTTTCTGGTCCCTCCATACTTGGAAAGATGGAAGGGATACAAAGTATATAAAGTGTGAGTTGTGGGGCCAGTTTCAGGGAATAGAGCTAAATCTGTATGTTCTGTGGTGAGAAGTCAATAGATGATCTTAAAACTGAAAAATGAAGAAGTAGCAATGCAATATATATTCAGGAATATAGAGAAGAAAGATAAAAAAAATCCCCTAAAACCATTGCACCTGGATTTGGGAAAGGAATGGGGGAGAGCAGTGGGGAACTTCTTTCTCTGAACCATTGACTATGTAAAATATGTTTGCTGGTAACTTTGACAGAAACAAAAATATTGTTGACAAGGGTGGGAGAATTCCGCCTCCAGCAAAGATATTTGGGAACCACGGCAACAGGCCCCTCCCCCAGAAGATCAACAGGAACAGCCAGCAAGCCAAGACCAAGTTTACTGATAAAGGAGAACAGGAGAACTCCAGCGCTAGGGGAATACTGCACATAGAATTCATGGCTTTTTTTACTATGATTCATTAGTTTTTCAAAGTTAATTTTTTTAACTGTTTATTTTTTTAATTTCTCTTTTTACCTTTTTCAACCAACATCTTATCAATCCCTTTTTGAAAAAAACATTTTTTATTTTTCATTTTTAGAGTCATATTTTATCCCTTCTTAGTAGTTACCCTTATTTTTGGCATATATATATATAAATATATATATATACATATATATATATATATATATGTTGTTCTCTCTTTAAAATTTTAAGATACAGTTTCTTCTAACAGATCAAAATATACCCTAAATCACTAGTGTATGGCTTTGTTCTAGTCTCCTGCCTGATCACATTCTCTCCCTTTATTTTTTTCTTTTTTTTTTTAAATCTTCTTCTTGCTTTTTTCAAACAACTTCTTATCAATTCCTTTTATAAAATCGTTTATAATTTTTATCTCTACAGTCATCTTCCATCCCTTCATTGTATCAACCCTTATTTTGTACATATATAAGTCTTTCTTCCTTTAAAATTTTAGGAGGCACTTTTTTCTAACAGACCAAAATACGCCCAAAATCTAGTGTGTGGCACTGATCTATGCACTAGCCTGATCACATTTGATCATATTCTGTTTTTTTTTTGTATTTTTCTGTTTTTGTTTTTATCTTTCTCTTTTTGTGTTTTTTTTCTTTTTTTCCTCTTCTTTTTTCTTTCTTTCCCTTTCTTTTCCCCTGGTTTCAGGTCTTTTCTGATTTGGATACAGTATATTTGCTGGGGACGTTGTTAACCTGTTAGCATTTTGTTCTCTCATTCATCTATTCTCCTCTAGACAAAATGACAAGACGAAAAAAATCACCTCAGCAAAAAGAACAAGAGGTAGTACCGTCAGCCAGGGACCTACCCAATACGGACATTAGTACGATGTCGGACCTAGAGTTCAGAATCATAACTTTAAAGATACTAGCTGGGCTTGAAAAAAGCGTGGAAGTTATTAGAGAAACCCTTTCTGGAGAAGTAAAAGAACTAAAATCTAACCAAGTTGAAATCAAAAAAGGCTATTAATGAGGTGCAATCAAAAATGGCACTAACTGCTAGGATAAATGAGGCAGAAGAGAGAATCAGCGATATAGAAGACCAAATGATGGAAAATAAAGAGGCTGAGAAAAAGAGAGATAAACAACTACAGGATCACGAGGGCAGAATTCGAGAGATAAGTGATACGATAAGACAAAACAACATTAGAATAATTGGGATCCCAGAAGAAGAAGAAAGAGAGAGAGGGGCAGAAGGTATATTGGAGCAAATAATAGCAGAGAACTGCCCTAATGTGAGGAAGGAAACAGGCATCAAAGCCGGGAGGCACAGAGAACCCCTCTCAAAATCAATAAAAATAGGTCAACACCCTGACATCTAATAGTAAAACTTACGAGTCTCAGAGACAAAGAGAAAATTCTGAAAGCAGCTCGGGAGAAGAGATATATAACCTACAATGATAGAAATATTAGATTGGCAACAGACCTATCCACAGAGACCTGGCAGGCCAGAAAGGACTGGCATGAGATCTTCAGAGCACTAAACGAGAAAAATATGCAGCCAGGAATACTATATCCAGCTAGGCTCTCATTGAAAATTGAAGGAGAGATAAAAAGCTTCCAGGGCAAACAAAAACTAAAGGAATTTGCAAACACAAAACCAGCCCTCCAAGAAATGTTGAAAGGGGTCCTCTAAGCAAAGAGAGAGCCTAAAAGCAGCATTGATCAGAAAGGAACACAGACAATATACAGTAACAGTCACGTACAGGCAATACAATGTCACTAAATTCATACCTTTCAATAGTTACCCTGAATGTAAATGGGCTCAATGCCCCAATCAAAAGACACAGGCTATCAGATTGGATTAAAAAACTAGACCCATCAATATGCTGTCTGTCAGAGACTCATTTTAGACCCAAAGACACCCCCAGATTGAAAGTGAGGGGGTGGAAAACCATTTACCATGCTAATGGACACCGAAAGAAAGCTGGGGTGGCAATCCTTATATCAGACAAATTAGATTTTAAAACAAAGACTGTAATAAGAGATGAGGAAGGACACTCTATCCTACTTAAAGGTTCTATCCAACAAGAAGAGCTAACAATTGTAAATATCTATGCCCCGAACATGGGAGCAGCCAATTATATAAGGCAATTAATAACAAAAGCGAAGAAACACATTGACAACAATACAATAGTGGGGGACTTTAATACCCCCCTGACTGAAATGGACAGATCATCTAAGCAAAAGATCAACAAGGAAATAAATACTTTAAATGACACACTGAACCAAATGGACTTCACAGACATATTCAGAACATCCCATCCCAAAGCAACGGAATACGCATTCTTCTCTAGTGTCCATGGAACATTCTCCAGAATTGATCACATCCTCAGTCACAAATCGGGTCTCAATCGGTACCAAAAGATTGGGATGATTCCCTGCATATTTTCAGACCACAGTGCTTTGAAACTAGAACTCAATCACAAGAGGAAAGTCGGAAAGAACTCAAATTCATGGAGGCTAAAGAGCATCCTACTAAAGAATGAATGGGCTACAGGAAATTAAAGAAGAATTTAAAAAATTCATGGAAACCAATGAAAATGAAAGCACAACTGTTCCAAATCTTTGGGATACAGCAAAGGCAGTCCTGAGAGGAAAGTATATAGCAATACAAGCCTTTCTCAAGAAACAAGAAAGGTCTCAAATACTCAAATACACAACCTAACCCTACACCTAAAGGAGCTGGAGAAAGAACAGCAAATAAAGCCTAAACCCAGCAGAAGAGAAATAATAAAGATCAGAGCAGACATCAATGAAAGAGAAACCAAAAGAACAGTAGAACAGATCAACGAAACTAGGAGCTGGTTCTTTGAAAGAATGAACAAGATTGATAAACCCCTGGCCAGACTTATCAACAAGAAAAGAGAAATGACCCAAATCAACAAAATCAGGAATGAAAGAGGAGAGATCACAACCAACACCAAAGACATACAAACAATTATAAGAACATATTATGAGCAACTCTATGCCAGCAAACTAGATAACCTGGAAGAAATTGGTGCATTCCTAGAGATGTATCTACCAAAATTGAACCAGGAAGAAAGAGAAAACCTGAACAGACCTATAACCCCTAAGGAAATTGAAGCAGTCATCAAAAATCTCCCAACAGACAAAAGCCCAGGGCCAGATGGCTTCCCAGGGGAATTCTATCAGACATTTCAAGAAGAATTAATACCTATTCTTCTGAACCTGTTCCAAAAAATAGAAATGGAAGGAAAACTTCCAAACTCATTTTATGAGGCCACCATTACCTTGATCCAAAAACCAGACAAAGACCCCGTCAAAAAGGAGAATTACAGACCAATGTAGATGGATTCCAAAATTCTTGATGAAGATGGATGCCAAAATTCTCACCAAAATACTAGCCAATAGGATCCAACAGTACATTAAAAAGATTCTTCACTGCGACCAAGTGGGATTTATCCCTGGGCTGCAAGGTTGCTTCAAAATCCGCAAATCAATAAACGTGATACAATACATTAACCAAAGAAAGAACAAGAATCATATGATCCTCTCAATAGATGCAGAAAAAGCATTTGACAAAGTATAGCATCCTTTCTTCATCAAAACTCTTCAGAGTACAGGGATAGAGGATACATACCTCAATATCATAAAAGCCATCTATGAAAAACCTACAGCGAATATCATTCTCAATGGGGAAAAACTGAGAGCTTTTCCCCTACGGTCAGGAACACGGCAGGGATGTCCACTCTCACCACTGCTATTCAACATAGTATTAGAAATCCTAGCCAGAGGAATCAGACAACAAAAAGAAATGAAAGGCATCCAAATCGGCAAAGAGGAAGTCAAACTCTCACTCTTTGCAGATGATATGATACTGTATGTGGAAAACCCAAAAGACTCCACCCCGAAACTGCTAGAACTCATACAGGAATTCAGTAAAGTAGCAGGATATAAAATCAATGCACAAAAATCAGTGGCATTCCTATACGCCAACAACAAGACAGAAGAGAGAGAAATGAAGGAGTCGATCCCATTTACAATTGCACCCAAAACCATAAGATACCTAGGAATAAATTGAACCAAAGAGGCAAAGGATCTGTACTCAGATAACTATAAAATGCTCATGTAAGAAATTGAGAAAGACAGAAATGGAAAAACGTTCCATGCTCATGGATTGGAAGAACCAACATTGTGAAGATGTCAATGCTACCTAGAGCAATCTACACATTCAATGCAATCCCCATCAAAATACCATCCACTTTTTTCAAAGAAATAGAACAAATAATCCTAAAATTGTATGGAACCAGAAGAGACCCTGAATAGCCAGAGGAATATTGAAAAAGAAAAGCAAAGCTGGTGACATCACAATTCCGGACTTCCAGCTCTATTACAAAGCTGTCATCATCAAGACAGTATGGTACTGGCACAAAAACAGACGCATAGATCAATGGAACAGAATCGAGAGCCCAGAAATGGACCCTCAACTCTATGGTCAACTTATCTTTGACAAAGCAGGAAAGAATGTCCAATGGCGAAAAGATCTCTTCAACAAATGGTGTTGGGAAAATTGGACAGCCACATGCAGAAGAATGAAACTGGACCATTTCCTTACATGACACACAAAAATAGACTCCAAATGGTTGAAAGACCTAAATATGAGACAGGAGTCCATCAAAATCCTAAAGGAGAACACAGGCAGCAACCTCTTCGACCTCAGCCAGAGCAACTTCTTCCTAGAAACATCGCCAAAGGCAAGGGAAGCAAGGGCAAAAATGAACTATTGGGATTTCATCAAGATAAAAAGCTTTTGCGCAGCTAAAGAAACAGTCCACAAAACCAAAAGACAACCGACAGAATGGGAGAAAATATTTGCAAATGACATATCAGATAAAGGGCTAGTATCCAAAATCTATAAAGAACTTATCAAACTCAACACCCAAAGAACAAATAATCCAATCAAGAAATGGGCAGAAGACATGAACAGACATTTTTCCAAAGAAGACATCCAAATGGCCAACAGGCACATGAAAAAGTGCTCAACATCGCTCAGCATGAGGGAAATCCAAATCAAAACCTCAATGAGATACCACCTCACACCCGTCAGAATGGCTAAAATTAACAAGTCAGGAAACGACAGATGTTGGCGGGGATGTGGAGAAAGGGGACCCTTGCTACACTGTTGGTGGGAATGCAAGCTGGTGCAACCCCTCTGGAAAACGGTATGGAGGTTCCTCAAACAGTTGAAAATAGAGCTACCATACGATCCAGCAATTGCACTACTGGGTATTTACCCCAAAGATACAAATGTAGGGATCCGAAGGGGTACATGCACCCCAATGTCTATAGCAGCAATGTCCACAATAGCCAAACTGTGGAAAGAGCCAAGATGTCCATCGACAGATGAATGGGTAAAGAAGTGGTATATATACACAATGGAATATTATGCAACCATCAAAAGGAATGAGATCTTGCCATTTGCAACGACGTGGATGGAACTGGAGGTTGTTATGCTGAGTGAAATAAGTCAATCAGAGAAAGGCGTGTATCATATGACCTCACTGATATGAGGAATTCTTAATCTCAGGAAACAAACTGAGTGTTGCTGGAGTGGTGGGGGTGGGAGGGATGGGGTGGCTGGGTGATAGACAGTGGGTAGGTTATGTGCTATTGTGAGCGCTGTGAATTGTTCAAGACTGTTGAATCACAGATCTGTACTTCTGAAACAAATAATGCAACATATGTTTAGAAAAAAGAAAAAGAAGAAGTTAGCAGGAGGGGAAGAATGAAGGGGAGTAAGTCGGAGGGGGAGACGAACCATGAGAGATGATGGACTCTGAAAAAACTGAGGGTTCTAGAGGGCAGGAGGGTGGGGGATAGGTTAGCCTGGTGATGGGTATTAAAGAGGGCACATTCTGCATGGAGCACTGGGTGTTATGCACAAACAATGAATCATGGAACACTACACCAAAACAAATGATGTAATATATGGTGATTAACATAACAATAAAAAATTAAAAAAAAACTAATGATGTAATGTATGGTGATTAGCAAAACAATAAAAAATTTAAAAAAATATTGTTAAAAAATAAAAGAAATACATCAGGGGTAATTATGTATGCACCCATGTTGAAAAAATCTTCTGTGTCCTGTCCATTGTTTTTTGTTCATGGTTAATTTGATAACACATCTGCAACCATAGAAGGCCATCATAGGGAACTTGGATATTTTGGCCAGTTACATCCTTAATTCGTCATTCTTTTAAATTTATTGCAGTATCCTTTGATGCCATTAATCCAAATACTGGATTTTCTGGGGTGACTGGGTGGCTCAGTCGGTTTAGCAGCTGCCTTCAGCTCAGATCATGATCCCAGGGTCCTGGGATCAATCTCCGCCTCAGGCTCCCCACTCCATGGGCAGTCTGCTTCTCCTTCTCCACCCTTTGTGCTCTCTCTCTCAAATAGATAAATAAAATCTTAAAGGAAATATTTAAAGAAAACCCTAAATACTGGATTTCCCCTTTTTTTTTTTTTTTGCTGTTATCTGTAGAATAATAATAAAACAACTATCTGTGTACCTACTACTCAGGTTAGTGAGAATCTCGTGGTGGGAAATTATGTTTTTGTTTGTTTGTAGTATTTTTTTTTGGAAAAGATATTTTCACTGGGTGTAGATTTGTAGCATAATAATTATTTTCTTTAAATATTGAGTAGATATTATTTGCTGTCTTCTTGCTTCTATTCCTCACAGGGTAGATGTGTTCTTTATTATTTTTCAAAATTATCTTGGCTGTTCCTCTGCTTTTTCACTTTGTACATAACCTTTGCAATTTACTTGCTAAACTAAGAAAAATTCTTTTTTGATTTTGAGATTGCAGTGGAATTATGTCAAGATTAAATTGGCAAGAGTAGACGTCTTTTAAATATTTTTTCTTTTCATCCAGCAACATTTGTCTACTTATGTCTTGCATTTATGTGTTTAGTAAACTGTTCATTTTCTTCATTTAAGTCTTAAACATTTTTTAATAGGCTTATTTTGTTTCTAAATTAATGGGTTTTAAAAGTATTTCAAATTTCAGGTTTTTAAAAAAATATTTTTTTAAATTTTATTTTAGAGACAAAGAGTGCACAAGCAGAGGGAGAGAGAGAATCTCAAGCAGACTCCCGGCTGAGCACAGAGCCCAACATGGGGCTCTATCTCACCACCCTGAGATCATAACCTGAGCTGAAACAAGAGTTGACACTTAACCAACTGAGCCATCCAGGCACCCTTGAATTTCAGTTTTTATTTCCTTTTAAACAAAGATATTTTCAAGGTTATAGATTAGAGGGGTGGCAGTGCTTTTTGTTTTATGAGGATGAGTGGATATGTGTGTTTAAAAGTGTGAAGTGATTAATGGATTTGACTGCTATCTTATGTAGGGATCAAGCTAATCTTCTGGGCATTGCTTCAGTTTTAAAATATGTGATGCTAAAATGAGTGGTATTCTGTGTTTTCAGTTTCAACTTTTATTGCATTATGATTAGAAATTATGGTTTATCTGGGTTCTACTTTGGGGAGTTTATTGATTTTCTTTATAGCTTAATACATTGTAAAATTTAAAAAATATGTTTTCTCTCTGGGTATATATATTAGATCAGATTTGCTTGTTGTTATGCAAATATTCTCACTTTTTTTAACCTATTTTTTGTCCTCACCAGTATCCTTTTCTCAAAAACGGAAGGACTGTTCATATCCTATTATTATTTATATATGTCTCCTTGTGTTTTGAAATCTTTATATATCACACGATTATAACTATTTACATAATTTTTATCTAATGAATTTTACCTTGTAAGAATATGAAACATCTCTTTCCTATTTCATGCCTCTGCCTTGAATATTATTTTTGTATGGTATTAATTTGGCAAACCTAGTTTTGCATAATGCTGCCTGATGTGTCCCTTTATTATCCTTCCTCACCCTTCTTCTCTCTTTTGCTCTTGTCCCCATCAGTTTTATTTTTGCACCTAGGTCTAGTCCTAAAAAGCATAGTTTTATTTTAGCTGTTTCCTGCTCTGTTAAAAAGTACCCTGCTATATGTAATCTTTTGGATTTAACTCTTTTTTAATGAATATTATAGTGCCTAGATTCATATGGTTTGGAAATTTGTTGCTGTTTTTAAACATCTTTGAGGCCTGTCGTACATTAAACTACACTTATTTTTAAGTTTACAATTTAATAACTTTTGGCATATTCATACCCATGAAACTATCACCATGATCAAGACAATGAACATATCTCCCACCTCAGAAAGTTTCCTCATCTACTAGATTCCTGCTGATTTTTGCCTACTTTTGTTTTATCAGTTTTTGAGAAAGGGATATTGAAATCTTTTATTTTAATTTGAATTTTTCTGTTTTTCTTGGCAGTTCAATCAATTTTTGCCTTATGTAGTTTCAAGTTGTGTTACTAGGGGCATAAATGCTAATGGTTGTTATGTCCCCTTGATTAATTGATCCCTTTATTATGAAATGACCTTCTTTATTCTGAAGGAGTATTTATTCCTAGTAGTATTTTTGATACCTTGTCTAAATATTCAATAGCCATGCCAGGTTTTTTTGTCTAGTATTAGAGTAGTATATCTTTTTCTTTTGCTTTTAACATATTTGTATTTTTGCATATATTCTTTTCTTAAACACTTAAAAGTGAAGTAGACTTACGGAGAATCTTTGTTCTGGTGCTGTTGAGTTTGATGGGAAGCTGCTGTCTCTCTCAAGCTCTTGTCACCTAGGGCTGTGAAAGCCACTCACAACTGAGGAGTTCCGGCTCCATCTCTGAGCATTCTTTTTACTTTGATTTTGAAAGGGTGATGTTATTTGTGTAATATCATTACTGGGATATTATTGAAATGATTTCTAAGGATGAATGAAGCCTAATTGCAGTCTAACATGCTGTATTTGAAATCTGAGAATTCTCAGAAAATAGATTTCATTACGAGGCTTGGTTCAGTATAACTGAACCGTTCCCTTTTGCACTATTGAACTCAGACCTTTCTCCATCTTCACAGCATGATAAATTAATAAGCTTGTTGAACTCTGTGCTTTTCTTTGAGTCATCTGTTAAACCTCAGATCAGATCAGAAAGGAACATCAGAATCTGCAAAAGAAGTCTTTACCTCATTTATCCTCTCCACCTACCCGAAAACTGAAGGAGTATTTGTAATTGTCACTGAGTGGCAGTGGGACAGATGGTCGGCTATCATCCTGTCAAGAAGATGGCCTTTTCTCTTTGGCATGGTGTCTGTTTCACAGTATTTCATTAGCTTTATTTTTCTCATCTGTCACTTTAAACAATGTAATACATAGACTGTAGTAGATAGAAATAGGAATGTATCCTACACCTGTAGAAACGGACCTTGGCAGAGTTGAATCTTTTGTAAAATGCACTAAAATAATCTATCAGGTTTTAAAAGTTGTCACTGTCTTATGTTTAATTTTTCAAAATGGATGCTTTCATAAAAGACATTTTGATAAAAGGTATTACATTTCAGATTTTCTTAAATTTACCATTTGACAAAATTTTATTTAAATATAATGGAATTCTAGGGGTGTCTGGGTGGCTCAGTCGGTTAAGAGTCTGCCTTTGGCTAAGGTCATGATCCCAGGGTCCTGGGATCGAGCCCCATGTGGGGCTCCCTGCTCAATGGGGAGTCTGTTTATCTGTCTCCCACTGCCCCTCTCCCCCACCCCGCACTCGTGCTTGCTCTCTCTCTCTCAAATAAATAAATAAATAAAATCTTATATATATATATATATGTATATATATATATAATGGAATTCTCAAACTTTTTATCTTTTTAAAGCATTTTTCCAGCACCTGTTTGTACACTATGCATTCGTCCAGGCACCAGGGAAGCACAGATAAATAACACCAAGAGAGCCTAACTCTTCATTGTATGCTATCTCTGAGTTTCATGAATCTCTAAACACACTCATTTTAAAAAGTGAGCTAGTTCTTTATATGGTGCTTTCATTTTTTGAATAGTGTTTCAGTAATATCTGTACATACTTTATTTTAATTATTTATTTTTAGTGCTCAAGCTATACTTTAAAAAATACTATTTTATTCGTACTCATGTATGAAAAAAAATGGCTGGTACTACCATGTTTACAGACATAGCAATATTGGAAACAGAATTCAATAATGAATCATTTTTAAAAAGAACACACAAACATTAAAATACTGATTGGTTATAGAAAGCAGAGCAGAGAAAAAAGACATTAGCTATCATTTTCATTTTCATTAAAGAGCAGCACCCTCTGAGAAGAACCAAGTCAATTAGTAATATTCATTTATATTGCAAAATAATATATACATAGAAAAGTTAGTGATTATACTGATTTTGTTACTTTTACTAAGCCATTTTATCTTCCTCACACTCAATGCAAAGAAATAAAATAATATAAAGTATGTCCTCATTGTTATTCACGATAAAAAGGGTCTGCTTCATTCTGCAGGCCTGTCATATAATAGGGAGTACTTAATGGCTCAAGTGGATCAAAGTACTATTTTGATTCTGACCCACTGAATAGAATCTCATGTATATTTGTGACTGGACTAATTCCATGGGAGCTGTGATCTATTGAACCATTTCTGTGGTATCCCTAGATCTCACTAAATTAAGAAAAGACCCTACACAAAAAAAAGATAACAATCTGTCCATAAATTATATCTGTAGACTCTTTAGTGTCAGGTGGGAAAAGAGGCCCTTTTTTGAGTACGTGGATACAAGTATTGTTGTGGTCTAAAGATTGCTGGATTGATATTGTGTCTGTTATAAAGAGAAAAGGTGTACATCAAAACCACTGCAAGATTAAGAAACTCCCACAGTTTGTCTCAATTCTTCATAACAGAGCAAGTTCCCTTTCTAGGCTGACAATGAGTCCTGTATTGTCATTGCTGCTGGCTATGAAACTCACCACCAAAGGTAAACGATTGAATTGAACCACCTGGTAGGTGTTATAGTAACATGATACTCTTATTTTTTGGAAGTCCAAGTTTGCTCCTTTGGTCTGTTGGAAGGGAAAAGTAGATAAGAAACCAGGTCTCAAAGCATGCTCTACAGCATTATCATTGGCCACTTGAATAACAGGGACTCTCAACAGCATGAAGCCCTTCAACACTTGGTAATTTTTTATACAGGAATCTCTTTAGGTCCTGGCTTCTGGGCTGCTGTGTTCTCTCAGTTGTGAATTTAGGGATAGCTTGTACATACTTTGATATGACAAAACCCATCCTACAAATCAGTAATTACAAATCAGCTTTCCTCTGAAGTCATTCTGGATGATAATCTGCTGGAATAGTTTTATGGAGGAGTGATATCAGTCAAAATAATAGTTTACTACAGATTGTTTCGGTGTTATTCTGGGTGAAACTGTTGACACCCAGAGAGTCGTACCCTTTAACTTAAGCAGTTAGCATAAGCCCTTGGCATATAGTAAAGTACTGAATTAATGTTAATAAACTAAATGTTAATGAGCTATACTACAATTTATTGTTTTCAGTATACCATATCTCTGGAGAGTGATATTCAAAATACATGGAAGAGTGCTATCTAAAAATACCATGTTGTTTTTAGTTGAGTATTCTTTTATTTCTTCCCTTCTTTCATCTGCTTCTCTTTTTCTCCCAATTTTTCTTCTTCTTTTCTTCCCAGATTCCTTCATCTCTCCATTCCCCCACTTCTTCCTCATCCCTCACTTTTATTACCCCCATCATCATCCAGAGAAACAAAAACATGTTCGAGCCCTTCCAGCCTCTACCCTTCCCTAGTTTTTATAGAAGGCAATAAGGAAAGCTGTAAAATGCCTCCTATATATCTTATTTGTTGTTCTGCCAGGTAGGCTTAAAAGAGTAGAATGCCTCATAATATTTTTAAGAATTTAAGGAAAAACTTTATTTGATTCAGGAATAGACTGGTATCATTGGATTTCAGATTCAAAGTTGAAGTTCTGGATGAGGTTTAGAGAAAAATGCTGGTTTTCCAAACAATATGTGAAAACCCTTACATTAATTTCTCATCTATTTAGATTAGTAACTTGGCATCCACCCTGCTATTGAAAGCAAACTTTTGAGTTGCAGGGAAATAAGTAAGCCTCTTGAGCATGAGATTGGATTTCTCTAAAGGAAACTTGATTTTCATTTAAAAATACATTTGTATTATTATAATGAAGCTTTAGTCCTTTTTTTTAAAAGAAATATATTTAAATCCTTTTGATCTAGGAAGAACATCCTTAAAAATTCTTATGTTTGTGTTATAATATTTTTTTAAAGATTTTATTTATTTGACAGAGACACAGCGAGGGAGGGAACACAAGCAGGGGGAGTGGGAGAGGGAGAAGCAGGCTCTCCTGCAGAGCAGGGAGCCCGATGCGGGTCTTGATCCCAGCACTCTGGGATCATGACCTGAGCCGAAGGCAGATGCTTAACGACTGAACCACCCAGGCGCCCCATTATGTCTGTGTTATAATATTTTTATTTCAAGATTTTATTTATTTGACAGGGAGAGACACAGTGAGAGAGGGAACACAAGCAGGGGGAGAGGGAGAGGGAGAAGCAGGCTTCCCGCAGAGCAGGGAGCCCAATGCGGGACTCGATCCCAGGACCCTGGGATCATGACCTGAGCCGAAGGCAGACGCTTTACCGACTGAGCCACCCACATGCCCCCGTGTTATAATATTTTTAAGTAGTGGGGAGCAGATTATTTTTTTGGTGTACCACATTTTATGAAATGTATTTATTCTGAGGTATAACTTGAGTACTAAAAATGGCAATTTAATAAAATTCTATATTGTGTCATTTATATTTTCGCATGTATTCTATTTTTAGAGCTTTTTATATTCTTTCCCAAAGATCATGAATCTTACTATAAGCTTAATTTTTTTTCATGTCTCTTTTAAAAAGTAAGGAACTATGAGAATCTTTAGGAGGAGTGTGAAAGAATATCAAGGTCATAAACTTCAGTATGAATCATTTCATTAAATATAGTAAATTTTGGTAGAAAAAAACCATAAAAGGTAATTAAAGGAATAAGAAGGTTATAAACTTTGATGAGATTATGTCTGTATAGGTATTAGTCTCTTATATACATATTGTAGCAATGTTGTTTATTTTTTTTTAAAAGATTTTATTTATTTGACAGAGAAAGCACAAGCAGAAGGAGAGAGAGGGAGAAGCAGGCTCCCTGCTGAGCAAGGAGCCTGATGTGGGACTCGATCCCAGGACCCTGGGATCATGACCCAGGCCGAAGGCAGCTGCTTAACCGACTGAGCCACCCAGGCATCCCAGCAATGTTGTTTAAATAAGAAGTCACAATTGTGACTTAAAAGCTAGACTTAATTTGTGTGTGTGTGTGTGTGTGGCTTGTTACATTGATTCTTAGAATGTTAGAAAAGGGAGGACTTTAGGATGTCTAATCCCTTTATTTTACTAGGGACGAAACTGAGGCCCAGATAAGTCAGTCATGAGTCGCAGAATTTATCTTGGTGTAGATATTTTGACTCATAGTTCAGTGCTGTTTCTACTGCATCAACCTGATTTTCTATGCCTAAAGCAAAAACAGTATTTCCTATTAATGCTTATTTAGGATTAATAGTATCAAATAGTCAAAATGGCCAACTTCCTGCCTTGTTAGTAAGAATAGGAGTTGCACTGAACAGGATTCCATGAGGCTAGGAGGTGTACTTGTCAGGAAGGAAGGAGATCCAGTAGCTTTTGGGTGATTTTTTGTTCCTGAGTTTTTCATATTTTGAAAATGCCTAAGTAAATCATAGATACTGTGTCTTAAGGAGTACATTTTGCTTATCCTTGTGCCTGTGGCATAAATAGAACTGTGAGTAGATATGTAAGATGAGTGTGTTTTTGCAGTTAATAGTCATTCTTCTGCAGCACTAATAAGCTTACAGCAGCTGTAACCTTGTACAAACCAACACTGTTTTCTTTAGAAAGCTTGCTTTTCTTTGCATTTCCATATTAGCATTAATTTTGTAATAATTAAAATATTAATTGTAGAAAACTGGATAATGCTGTTAACATTTTGACCTATTTTCAGCTCTTTATATGTTAATATACAAATCTTACATGCTTATTTATATATAAACTACATTGCATAGATTTGAGTCCTGATTTTTTTAACATACAGTGTATGTTTTTAATATTACTATTATTTAAGATTAATCAAATCTGTGTAGTATCATCTTAATGTATGTGCCACAATTTATGTAATCAATTCCCTACTGCTATTTTGTTGTAAATCTCACTGCAGTGAACATATTTGTAGAGAAATATTTTTGTAACTCTGTTTTCTTATGGCAGTGTTGCAGAAGTAGTTATTTAAAATATCTTTATTATTTTTTTAATGGAGCATTTTATTAAATATTAAGTAGACAGGGATGTTTATATAGAATGGTGACAGAGATACCAAATCTGAAAAGCTCCATTTGTAAATGGCCAGAGCTATAGATAACTTGAAGCACGTAGCATTTCAAATAAAAGGAAATGAGAATTCTCTATTTTTCTGATCTCAGCCATTCCTTTTAAGAAAGAATGTCATCAAGGATTAGAGCCCAAAGGTTAGGTTCTAGGGTTCAGGGCAGCACTCAAATCATAGCAGGAATCTAGAACAATGAGTAGGGAGAGGGGAAAAAAAAGGAACCAGATTTTATGGAATGGATTACTGCTGAGGATAGAGTGAGAAGTGCTGCCTGCCTGTGTACACAGGTGCTCAAGGATTGCTCAGATATACTGGATGCTGGACCTTGTGCAGCAAGATTAATTTCAGAAGATACCAACTAGTGGATGGATCCTGGTAGTGTACTTCCTATCACAACAGATTGGGCTATGGAATTAGGTGAAGAGCTTTAGAACCTTCATCTCTGACTCAGTAAGCAGAGTCTGGCTCTTTTTGGTCAGCACTGTTTCTTAGGAGGCTCAGGTTATTCATCATTTTGTAACTGCTAGTTAACTTTGCCCTGTCCCATATTGGATCAATAAAAATATATAACTACTTCTTTCAGTGACGTACTTTCTTATTATTTCTACTTTTTTGCAGGACATTGTCTCCCATCCTTATAATAGATTTCAAACTTGCAGAATGCACTTTAGTACTTGAATAGTCTGCAAATATGTTAATTACATTTTAGGTTCGGCTCTTAGATGTTTGAGAGATATGAATATTATGATTTCATTTACTTCTTTTGGTAAGCCAGAGTTTTAAGATTCATGTATACAAATTACTTTTCCTTACAACGTGACTCTTCTGAACTGGTTATTATGGAGAATTTAAAACATAATAGTGGACAGAATAGTAAGCCATAACAATGATAAATTCATGGTGACTCCCTCCCAAGTACTATTTTGAAGTCAATTCCAGGTATTACTTCATAATAGCTATTTTTAAAAATTTTCTAATTATATTTATTATAAAAGAGAAAATTAAAAATCTATCACATTCATCTGTGAAAATTTTAGTATTTTGCCTTGTTTTCTTGTAGTCATTTTATGCATACACATATAAGTATACAAAGATATATATAGTTATACATATAAATTTTTTACATAATTGCATTAGTTAGGGAAAAAACTAATCTGCTGTAATAAAAGAAACAAAAATACAAAGATTTTAAGAACATAGAAGTTTATTTCTTACAGTACAGCCCTGAGGTTAGCAGTATACATTGTCAGGGTAGATTTATGCCATGTGGTCTGTCTTTCCTTCTTTCCTCTTTCCTTCCTTCTCTTTTTCTTTTCTTTTTTCTTTTTGAGTGTAGTTGACACACTATGTTACATTAGTTTCAGATGTACGACTTAATAATTTGACAAGTTTGTATACTATACTATGTTCACCACAAGTGTAACTATTATCTGTCCTGTTACATGGCTAATATAATATCATTAACTGAATTACGTATGCTGTGCTTTTTATTCCCTTGACTTATTTCATAACTGGAAACCTGTATCTGCCACTCCCGTTCATCCATTTGCCCAACCCCCCTCCCCTCTCCCCTCTGGCAACTATCAGTTTGTATTTATAGGTCTGATTCTGCTTTTTGTTTGTTTATTCTTTGTTTTCTTAGATTCCACTTTATGAGTGGAATCAAATGCCATTTGATTTTTCAGGGACCCATCTTCTTTCTCTATATCCTGTGGCATATGCCCTCCCCTTCAGGCTCAGAGCTGTATTAGATGCTCTTTTTGTGTTCTAGTTTGCTGAAGAGGAAGAAAGTGAATGGGCCTTCAAACACTGAGCATGCATCCATAGTCTCTTGATTAGCATTCAGTCATATGGCTACCTCTAGCTATACAGGACTAGGAAATTCAGTTCCTAGCCAAGGAATAATGTGACTTCCTAAGGCTCTATTACTGTACAGTGTGCTTCAGTGCAAGGTTTTTCTGGCTTTTCTATTACATGCCCATGGGCAGGTGAATCTAGAGGCTTGATCAGACTAAGGTATAACCCAAACCCATAATTAGTATTGAGTTCTATAATTGGGAAATCTATAATTGGTATTGAGTTCTTTCACCAGCATGAATATAATGTCTGATTGTCTTTTTCTCATATTAATGTTATTAGCTATTGATTAATGAATACCTAGGTCCATTAATTAATAGGTATATTCCAATTTTACATTTCATTTTCATTTATTATTTGATATATATTTATAAAGAGATGCTTTCCCTCATCTATTTGGTTACTGAATGGCAGGGTGAATTTTTATTTGCCTGTTTTCAAAGTAATAAATTGGTTCCCTAATATCCTGCAAAGGTTCCAACTGGTCTTTTTAAAAATATGTATTATTATAAACTCATGGATTTAAACACTTTTGAGGGGTTTCAGTCATTTGAAATTCTCCTTTTTGAAGCTCAAATTATGCCATATTTTGGTCAATGGGAGTCTCTTAAAAAGTTTGCACTCAAGTTCTTTTGACATGAGCCTAGTTGAATGATAGTTGTCCTACTTGGTATGGCAAGATATTTAGCCTTATGATGAGTTATTTCACTAAGAAGCCCTTATTACTTTTATTTAGAAATGGTATTCCAAGAGCATTATTAAGGATGCTTATTGCTACTGGGTTGATAATTGTGAACAGAATTAGGAAATAAATAAAATATATGTGATATGTATATGAATTGTGTATGTATTCACACTCCATATATACATCTGTGTGTGTACATATACATTTCCTTTTTACTTAAAGATGATGGATTCCTGAATTCTTAAAATTCAAATTTAAGATGAAGGGTGTTTTATTTAACCTCCTGTGTATTGTATTTCTTCCATACCAAACATTCAGGAAATCAAAGGCAGGGAATGATAAAATTATAATATCCATAATCTCCTTTACTTCATCCCACATCACACATACAAACATTACCACTACTCCCACTGCCAATGTAATTACTGAGAACATAAGTTTTCCCATTCTTTCTTTTTTTTAATAGTAATCCTAAGAAAAATCTGAGGCACAGCCAATATATACTATTTTCTTTAGCCTTCAACCACCAGTTTAGTCTTAGCTCTTTAAGTTCGTAACGGTTAATACTAATCCTTATGTCTATGTCTTTCTAGTCATTTTGGTTTTCTAAGGCTTGTACTTTTTTTTTTTTAATTTTGTTAAATTTTTGAACTTTTTTCATTTCTTCTTTTCTTATTTAAAAATTTAAACTGCATGGAGCACTGGGTGTTATATGAAAACAATGGATCGTGGATCGCCACATCAAAAATTAATGATGTATAGTGACTAACATAACATAATAAAATTTAAAAAAAATAAAAAATTTAATTCCAATATAATTAATATACAGTGTTATATTAGTTTCAGGTGTGCAGTATACTGATTCAGGAGTCTCTACATTACTCAGTGCTCATCATGATGAGTGTACCTTTAATGCCCTCTATTTCACCCATTGTCCCACCTCCTTCCCCCTGGTAACCACCAGTTCTCTATATTTAAGAGTCTGTTTTTTTTCTTTGTCTCTTTATCCCTTTGTTCCTTTGTTTTGGTTCTTAAATTCCACATATAAATGACATATTTTTCTTTATCTGACTGACTTATTTTACTTAGCATTATACCTTCTAGATCCAGCCATGTTTGTTCAAATGGCAAGATGTCATTCTTTCACATGGGTAATATTTCATTATGTATATATACCACATCGTCTTTATCAGTTCAACTACTGATGGACACTTGGGGTGCTTCCATAATTTGGGTATTTGTAAATATTGCTGCAATAAGCATAGGGGTGTATTTGTCTTTTCCAATTAGTATTATTGTATTCTTTGGGTAAATATCAGAAGTAGAATTACTGGATCAAAGGTAATTCTATGTTTAATTTTTTGAGGAACCTCCATACTGTTTTCCACAGTGGCTGTACCAGTTTGCATTCCCACCAGCAGTGTAAGAAGGTTTCTTTTTCTCCACATCCCCTCCAGCACTTGTTGTTTCTTGTGTTTTTTATTTTAGCCATTCTGACAGGTGTAAGGTGATATCTCATTGTGGTTTTGATTTGCATTTCCCTGCCAATTGGTAATGTTTAACATCTTTTCATGTGTCTTTTGGCCATCTGTATGTCTTCTTTGGAGGAAGATCTGTTCATGTCTTCTGCCCATTTTTTAATTGGATTATTGTTTTTTTGGTTAGTTGTGTAAGTTCTTTATATATATATATATTTTTAATTTATTTAATTTATTTTTTTAAAGATTTTATTTATTTGACAGAGATATAGTGAGAGAGGGAACACAAGCAGGGAGAGTAGGAGAGGGAAAATCAGGCTTCCCGCTGAGCAGGGAGCCTGATGTGGGGCTCGATCCCAGGACCCTGGGATCATGACCTGAGCCAAAGGCAGACACTTAATGACTGAGCCACCAGGCGCCCCTCTTTATATATTTTAGATACTAACCCTTGATCAGGTATGTCATTTGCAAATATCTTCTCCCATTCTGTAGGTTGCCTTTAATTTTGTTGTTTCATTTGCTGATGAAATCCCAATAGGTTATTTTTGCTTTTTTGTTCCCTTGCCCCAGGAGACGTATCTAGAATAATGTTGCTATAGCTGATGTCAAAGAAATTGCTGCCTGTGCTCTCTTCTAGGATTTTTATAAGGTTTCGGGTATCACATTTAGGTCTTCAATCCATTTTGAGTATATTTTTGTTTAAAGTGGAAGTATGTGGTCCAGTTTCACTCTTTAGCAGGTAGCTGTCCAGCTTTCCCACCACTACTTATAGAAGAGACTCTTTTTTTTTCCCATTGCATAGTCTTGCCTCTTTTGTACAAAATAATTGACCATATAGTTGTGATTTTTATTTCTGGGCTCTCTATTCTGTTCCATTGATCTATGGTGTCTATTTTTGTGCCATACCATACACTTTTAATTTCTACAACTTGGTAGTTTATTTTGAAATCGGGGATTGTGATATGTCCAGTTTTGTTCTTTTTCAAGATTGCTTTGGCCGTTTGGGGTCTTCTGTGGTTCCATACACATTTTAGGATTATTCATTCTAGTTCTATGAAAAATGTTGATATTTTGATAGGAATTGCATTAAATCTTTAGATTACTTTGGTTGTATGGCCATTTCACCAATATTTGTTCTCCCAATTCATTAGCATGGAATGTTTTTCCATTTGTTTGTGTCACCTTCAGTTTATTCCATCAATGTGTATCAGTTTTCAGAGTACAGTTTTTTAACCTCCTTGGTTAAGTTTATTACTAGATATTTTGTTGTTTGTGGTGCAATTGTAAATGGGATTGTTTTCTTAATTTCTCTTTACGCTACTTCGTTATCAGTGTATAGAAATGCAGTGGATTTCTGTGTATTGATTTTGTATCCTGCAACTTTAATAAATTCGTTTATCATTTCTAGTAGTTTTTTTGTAGAGTCTTTAGGGTTTTCTGTATATAGTATCATGTCATCTGCAAGTAGTGAATGTTTTACTTCTTCCTTACCAATCTGGATGCCTTTTCTTTTTCTTGTCTGGGTGCTGTGGCTAGGATTTCAGGACTATGTTGAATGAAAGTGGTGAGAGTGGACATCCTTGTCTTGTTCCTGATCTTAGGGGAAAAGCTCTCAGGTTTCACCATTGAATATGATGTTAGCTGTTGGTTTTTCATAGATGGCCTTTATTATGTTGAGGTAAAATTCCCTGTAAACCTGCTATGTTGAGAATTTTTATCATAAGTGGATGTCATACTTTTATCAAATGCTTTTTCTACATCTGTTGAAATGATCATACGATTTTTACCCTTTCTCTTGTTGATCTGGTATATCACATTGATTGATTTGTGAATATTGAACCACCCTTGCATCCCAGGAATAAATCCCACTTGATCGTGGTTAATGATTTTTTTTAATGTATTGTTGGGTTTGGTTAGTTTATATTTTGTTGATATTTCCATGTGTGTTCACCAGAGATATTGGCCTATCGTTCTGTCACTCCTTTTTTTTTTTTTTTTTAAGTGTCTTCATCTGGTTTTGGTATCAGAATAATGCTGGCCTCATATAATGAAACTGGAAACTTTTTTTTTTAAGATTTTATTTATTTATTTATTTATTTATCTATCTATTTATTTATTTATTTGATAGAGAGACAGCAAGAGCGGGAACACAAGCAGGAGTGGAAGAGGGAGAAGCAGGCTTTCCGCTGAGCAGAGAGCCCTATGCGGGTCTCGATCCCAGGACCCTGGGATTGTGACCTGAGTCAAAGGCAGACGCTTAACGACTGAGCCACCCAGGCACCCTGGAAACTCTTCTTACTCTTCTATTGTTTTAAATAGTTTGAAAAGAATAGGTATTAACTCTTCTTTAAATGTTTGGTAGAATTCACCTGTGAAGCCATCTGGTCCTAGACTTTTGTCTGATGGGAGTTTTTTTGATTAGTGATTCACTTTCATTGCTGGTAATCAGTCTATTCAAATTTTCTATTTCTTCCTGTGATTCAGTTTTGGCAGGTTATGTGTTTTTAGTAATTTATCCATTTCTTCTGTATTGTCCAATTTGTTGGCGTATAATTTTTCATAATATTCTCTTATAATTATTTGTATTTCTGTAGTGTTGTTTGTTATTTCTCTCTTTCATTCCTGATTTTGTTGGAATCCTTTATTTTTATTTTGATGAGTCTGGGTAGAGGTTTATCAGTTTTGTTGATTTTTTTCCAAAGAACTAGCTCCTTGTTTCATTGATCTGTTCTATGGATTTTTTAGTTTCTGTTTCATTTATTTCTGTTCTAATCTTTATTATTTCCTTCCTTCTATTTGTTTGGAGTTTTGTTCTTTTTAGCTCTTTTAGGTATAAAATTATGTTGTTCATTTGAGATTTTTCTTCTCAAGGCAGGCCTGCATTCCTATAAACTTCCTCTTAGCACCACTTTTGCTGCATCCCAAAGATTTTTGACTAGTGTGTTTTCGTTTTCATTTGTCTCCATGTTTTTTTATTTCCTATTTGATTTTCTTTGATTTCTTGATCAATTCATTATTTAATAGCATGTTATTTAACCTCCATGTATTTGTGTTCTTTCCAGAATTTTTCTTCTCGTTGGTTTCTAGTTTCATAGTGTTGTTGTTGGAAAAGATGCATGGCATGACTTCTTCTTTTCAATCGGTTGAGACTTCTTTTGTGGCCTAATATGATTTACTATGTAGAATATTCCATGTGCACTTGAAAAGAATGTGTATTCTGTTTTAGTATGGATTATTCTGAATATATCTTTTGGATCCATCTGATCCAATGTGTCATTCAAACCCATTGTTTTCTTGTCAATTTTCTGTTTGGATGATCTGTCCATTGATTTAAGTGGTGTTTTAAAGTCCACTGCTATTACTGAATTACTATCAATTACTTTTTCCTGTTCATCAGTAGCTGCTTTATGTATTTAAGTGCTCCTATATTGGGTGTATATGTATTTACAATTGTTATATCCTCTTGTTGAATGTTCCCCTTATGATTATATAGATCCTTTTTTGTCTCTTGTTACAGTCTTTGTTTTAAAGTCTGTTTTGTCCAATATAAGTATTACTACCTGGCTTTCTTTTCACTACCATTTGAATGATAAATGCTTCTCCATCTTCATGTGTCTTTAGGTCTGAAATGAGTCTCTTGTAGGCAGCATATGGTTGGGTCTTGCTTTTTTTTTTTTATCCATTCCATCACCCTATGTTTTTTTTTTTAAGATTTTATTTATTTATTTGACAGAGACACAGCAAGAGGGGAACACAAGAAGGGGGAGTGGGAAAGGGAGAAGCAGGCTTCCCGCAGAGCAGGGAGCCTGATGTGGGGCTCGATCCCAGGACCCTGGGATCATGACCTGAGCCAAAGGCAGACACTTAACAACTGAGCAGCCCAGGCGCCCCGCCCTATGTCTTTTTATTGGAGTGTTTAGTCCATTTACATTCAAAGTAATTATTGTTAGTATGTACGTATTGTCATTTTGTTACTTATTTTATGGTTATTTTTTGTAGTTCTCTGTTCCTTTCTTCTGCTCTCTCACGGTTTGCTGGCTTTCTTTAGTGATATACTTGGATGCCTTTCTCTATTGTTTGCTTATCTGTTACAGTTTTTAATTTCTGGTTAACTCTAATGTTATATATAACATCTTCTGCATATAGCAGTCTATATTAAGTTGATGTCACATAAGCTTGAATCCATTCTAAAAGCACTAAATTTTTTCTCCTCTCTTCCCCATGTTTTAGGTATATGGTGTCATGCTTTACATTCCTTTTATTTTGTGACTCCCTTGACTGATTGTTATACATATACTTAATTTTACTGCTTTTGTGCTTCCTAATTTTCGTATTTCTGCTTATGGTCTTTCCTTCCCACTCAAAGAGTCCCCTTTAACGTTTCTTGTGAGGCTGGTTTAGTGGTCATGAATGCCATTAACTTTTGTTTGTCTGGGAAACTCTTTATCTTTCCTTCTATTCTGAATCATAGCCTTGCTGGTTAGAGTATTTTTGGTTGCAGAGGTTTTTTTTGTTTGTTTGTTTTTGTTTTTTTGTCTATTGTTTTCAGCGCTTTGAATATGTCATGACCCTTCCTTCCAGCCTATAAAGTTTCTGGTAGAAAGATTAGCTGATAGCCTTATGGAGTTTCCCTTGTATGTAACTGTTTTCTCTTGCTACTTTTAAGATTCTCTCTTTATCACTACTTTTCGCCATTTTAATTACTGTCTTTTTGTTTGAGCCTCTGCATTGATTTTGTTGTGGGATCTCTGTGCCTGCTGGATCTGGATTTCTGTTTCCTTCCCCAGATTCAGGAAGTTTTCAGCTGTTATTTCTGTAAATAAATTTTCTGCCCGCTTTCCTCTCTTCTCCTGCTAGGACCCCTATAATGCAAATGTTACCATACTTGATGGTGTTCCTGTGCTCCTTTTATTATTCTCATTTTTAAAAATTTTTAAATTTTATTATGTTATGTTAGTCACCATACAATACATCATTATTTTTTGATGTGGTGATCCATGATCCGTTGTTTTCGTATAACACCCAGTGCTCCATGCAGTACGTGCCCTCCTTAATACCTATCGCCGGGCTAACCAATCTCCCCTCCCTGCTCCCCTTTAAAACCCTGTTTGTTTCTCAGGTCCATAGTCTCTCATGGTTCATCTCTCCCTCTGATTTCCCCCCCTTCATTTTCCCCTTCCTTCTCCTAATGTCCTCCATGCTTTTCCTTTTGTTCCACAAATAAGTGAAACCGTATAATTGACTTTCTCTGCTTGACTTATTTCACTTAGCATAATCTCCTCCAGGCCCATCCATGTTGATGCAAAAGTTGGGTACTCATCCTTTCTGATGGCTGAGTAATATTCCATTGTATATATGGACCACATCTTCTTTATCCATTCATCTATTGAAGGGCATCTCGGCTCTTTCCACAGTTTGGCTATTGTGGACATTGCTGCTATGAACATTGGGGTGCATATGGCCCTTCTTGTCACTACATCTGTGTCTTTGTGGTAAATACCCAGGAGTGCCATTGCTGGGTCATAGGGTAGCTCTATTTTTAATTTTTTTAGGAAACTCCACACTGTTTTCCAAAGTGGCTGTACCAGCTTGCATTCCCACCAACAGTGTAAGAGGGTTCCCATTTCTCCACAACCTCCCCAACATTTGTTCTTTCTATCCCTGTCCATTTTTGCTGTTCTAACTGGTGTAAAGTGGTATCTCAGTGTGGTTTTTATTTGAATTTCCCTGATGGCTAATGATGATGAACATTTTGTCATGTGTCTGTAAGCCATTTGTATGTCTTCTTCAGAGAAGTGTCTTTTCATGTCTTCTGCCCATTTTTTGACTTTATTTTTTTTGGGGGGTGTTGAGTTTGAGAAGTTCTTTATAGATCTTGGATACCAGCCCTTTATCTATAATGTCATTTGCAAATATCTTCTCCCATTCTGTGGGTTGCCTCTTTGTTTTGTTGACTGTTTCCTTTGCTGTGCAGAAGGTTTTTATCTTGATGAAGTCCCCAAAGTTCATTTTTGCTTTTGTTTCACTAGCGTTTGGGGATGTATCTTGAAAGAAGTTGCTGTGGCCGATGTCAAAGAGGTTACTGTCTATGTTCTCCTCTAGGATTTTGATGGATTCCTGTCTCACATTGAGGTCTTTCATCCATTTTGAGTTTATCTTTGTGTGTGGTGGTAGAGAATGGTCGAGTTTCATTCTTCTGCATGTGGCTGTCCAATTTTCCCAGCACCATTTATTGAAGAGACTGTCTTTTTTACATTGCATGTTTTTATTGCTTTGTTGAAAATTATTTGACCATGGAGTTGAGGGTCCATATCTGGGTTCTCTATTCTGTTCCATTGGTCTATATGTCTCTTTTTGTGCCAGTACCATGCTGTCTTGGTGATCACAGCTTTGTAATATAGCTTGAAATTGGGCAACGTAATGCCCCCCACTTTGTTTTTCTTTTTCAACATTTCCTTTCTGATTCGGGGTCTTTCCTGATTCCATACAAATTTTAGGATTGTTTGTTCCAGCACTTTGAAAAATGTCATTGGAATTTTGATTGGGATGGCATTGAAGGTATAGATTGCTCTGGGTAGCATAGACATTTTAACAATGTTTACTCTTCCGATCCATGAGCATGGCATGTTTTTCCATCTTTCTGTTTCTTCTTCAATTTCTTTCATGAATGTTCTGTAGTTCCTAGACTATTGATCCTTTACCACTTTGGTTAGGTTTATTCCGAGGTATCTTATGGTTTTTGGTGCTATTGTAAATGGAATTGTTTCTCTAATTTCTCTTCCTACAGTTGCCATTGTTAGTGTATAAGAAAGCAACTGGTTTCTCTGCATTGATTTTGTATCCTGCCACATTACTGAATTGATGTATGAGTTCTACTGTGTTGGGGGTGGAGTCTTTTGGGTTTTCCACATAAAGTATCATGCCATCGGCGAAGAGAGAGAGTTTGACTTCTTCTTTGCCAATTTGAATGCCTTTTTTTTCTCTTTGTTTGTTGGATTGCTGTTGCCAGGACTTCTGGTACTATGTTGAACAGTAGTGGTGAGAGTGGGCATCCTTGACGTTGACGTGTTCCTGATCTTAAGGAAAGGCTCAGCTTTTCCCCAATGAGGTTGATATTCGCTGCGGGTTTTTCATAGATGGATTTTATGAACTTGAGGAATGTTCCCTCTATCCCTATACTCTGAAGAGTTTTAATCAGGAAAGGATGCTGTATTTTGTCAAATGCTTTTTCTGCATCAATTGAGAGGACCATATGGTTATTCTCTCTCCTCTTATTAATGTGTTCTATCACATTGATTGATTTGTGAATGTTGAACCACGCTTGCATCCTGGGGTAAATCCCACTCGGTCGTGGTGGATGCTTCTTTTAATGTTTTGTTGGATTCTATTAGCTAGGATTTTGTTGAGGATTTTGGAATCCATATTCATCAGGGATATCGGTCTGAAATTCTCCTTTTTGAAGGGGTCTTTGCCTGGTTTGGGGATTAAGGTAATGCTGGCCTCATAGAATGAGTTTGGAAGTTTTCCTCCTGTTTCTATTTTTTGAAACAGCTTCAGGAGAATAGGTATTATTTCTTCTTTGAATGTTTGGTAGAATTCCCCAGGGAATCCATCAGGCCCTGGACTCTGGTTTTTTGGGAGGTTTTTGATCACTGCTTCAATCTCATTACTGGTTATTGGCCTATTCAGGTTGTCAATTTCTTCCTGTTTCAATCTTGGCAGCTCATAGGTTTCCAGGAAGGCCTCCATTTCATCCAGATTGCTCGGTTTATTGGCATTTGGTTGTTGATAATAATTTCTAACAATTGTTTCTATTTCCTTGGTGTTAGTTGTGATCTCTCCCCTTTCATTCATAATTTTATTAATTTGGGTCCTTTCTCTTTTCTTTTGGATAAGTCTGGCCAGTGGTTTATCGATCTTATTAATTCTTTCAAAGAACCAAGTTCTAGTTTCATTGATCTGATCTCCCGTGTTTCTGGTTTCTAATTCATTGATCTCTGCTCTAATCTTAATTATTTCTCTTCTAATGCATGCTTAGGCATTGTTTGTTGTTTTTTCTCTAGTTCTTTAAGGTGTAGAGTTGGTGAATTCGGGATTTTTCTATTTTTTTGAGTGAGGCTTGGATGGCTGTGTATTTCCCCCTTAGGACTGCCTTTGCATTATCCCATAGGTTTTGGACCAATGTATTTTCGTTCTCATTGATTTCCATGAATTGTTTTAAGTTCTTCTTTGATTTGCTGTTTGACCCAAACATTCTTGAGCAGAGTGGTCTTTAGCTTCCAAGTGTTTGAATTTTTCCAAATTTTTTCTTGTGATTGAGTTCCAGTTTTAAAGCACTGTGGTCTGAGAAATTGCAGGGTATAATCTCAGTCTTTTGATATTGGTTGAGACCTGATTTGTGACCCAGTGTGTGGTCTATTCTGGAGAAAGTTCCATGTGCGCTCAAGAAGAATGAGTATTCTGTTGTTTTAGGGTGGAATGTTCTGTAAATATCTATGAGGTTCATCTGGTCCAGTGTATCATTCAAAGCTCTTGTTTCCTTGTTGATTTTCTGCTTAGATGATCTGTCCGTTGCTGAGAGTGGAGTATTGAGGTCTCCTACAATTAATGTATTGTTATCAATATGACTCTTTATTTTGGTTAACAGTTGGCTTATGTAGATGGCTGCTCCCATGTTAGAGGCATAGATATTTACAATTGTTAGATCTTCTTGTTGGATAGACCCTTTATGAATGATATAGTGTCCTTCTGTGTCTCTAACTACAGGCTTTAGTTTAAAATCTGTTTTGTCTGATATAAGAATTGCTACCCCAGCTTTCTTTTGAGGTCCACTGGCGTGGAAGATGGATCTCCATCCCTTCACTTTCAGTCTGGATATATCTTTAGGTTCAAAATGAGTCTATTGTAGACAGCATATGGATGGGTCCTGTCTTTTTATCCAGTCTGCAACCCTGTGCCGTTTTATGGGAGCATTTAGGCCATTCATGTTGAGAGTGATTATTGAAAGGTATGAATTATTCGTCATTATGTTGCCTGTGAAGACCCTGTTTTTACAGATTGTCCCTGTAAATTTCTGTTGTATATCACTCTTGGGGTCTTTCTCCTTTTATAGAATCCCTCTTTATATTTCTTGGAGGGCCAGCTTAGTGGTCACATATTCTTTCAGTTTCTGCTGGTCTTGGAAGCTCTTCCTCTCTCCATCCATTCTAAATGACAGCCTTGCCGGATAAAGTATTCTTGGCTGCATGTTCTTCTCGTTTAGTACCCTGAATATGGCTTGCCAGCCCTTTTTGGCTTGCCAGGTCTCTGTGGATAGGTCTGATGTTATTCTGATGTTCCTCCCTCTGTACGTAAGGAATCTCTTCCCCCTAACTGCCCTGAAGATGGTTTCCTTGGTTCTTAGATTTGCGAGTTTTACTATTACATGCCGGGGTGTTGGCCTGTTGATCTTGGGAGGGGTCCTCTCTGCCTCTAGGACATGAATGTTTGTTTCATTCCCCAGATTAGGAAAGTTCTCAGCTATGATTTGCTCAAGTATATCTTCTAGTCCTCTCTCTCCACTCCCTCCAGGATTCCAATAATTCTGACATTGGAACACTTTATGGTGTCACTTATTTCTCTGATTCTTTTTGCATGGATTCTGAGTTGTTTTTCCCTGGCCTCCTCTTTTCCCTTTTTATCTATTAAATTGTCTTCCAGGTCACTGATTCGTTCTTCTCCCTCACTTACCCTAGCTGTTAGAGTATCTAGATTAGATTGGATCTCATTGAGAGCATTTTTAAGTTCAGCCAATTCAGCTTTCATTTCTGCCCTTAGAGACTCTATGTTGCCATTAATTGATTTCTCCATTCTAGGTATTGTCTTCACAATTGCTCGCCTGAATTCCATCTCCAACATCTTGGTTATATCTGCATCCTTTTGTAAATCTGTGGCATAAGTCATAATCTCTGAGTCTTTCCTATTTTGGGGGTTCCTCCTCCAGTCATTCTGTTGATGGGTGGTTGAGTGAATGTATAGAGTCCAAATTATTGAGCAGAACCCAAGCAAGTTTCACTGTTTTCTAGGGACCTTAGGGTTGCTGGCCTCTTGTTCTCCCAGCCTGTTTTCTGGGGGAGGGGCATGCCGCGCTGTTACTCAGGCAACCTTGTTTAGGCAGAGTTGCTCTGCCCCCCTGTGGCGGGGGATGGGCTCAGTGGGAACCAGTTTTTTGGAACTTTTGTTCTCTGGTGGCTTTCCCTGGCGGCTTTCCATGTCTCTTCTGAGAGTGAGAGCAGAAGAGACCGTTTCCAACCCTTTTCTCAGAGCAGAGAGATCGCAGTCTGTTCTTCAGTGAGCTCTCCAGGCCACATTATCTCTGTTTCTGTCCATGCTGCCATAAACTGCAGTGTCCTGGGTTGTGCGCCCCTCTGCAGAGCTCCCAGTCCTGCCTCCAGGTCGGGGCACGTCTCTGCCCTTTGTGCTTCTAAAACTGCCAGCTGCCCCCAGTTCACACACGCAGCCCCACCGCTCCGAGTTTCCATCCAGGGGGCTGCCCTAAAGTCCTTTCCCAGCTGCTACCGGTCTGCGAGTCTTTGCCGGTCCCCAGCGCGTTAGGCTGTCGCTTACCGGCGGTGTAGGACCTCCATGGCCAGGTTCCCTCCCATTGCCATTTATCCTCTGATATCTGCCCGCGGAATCACGGCTCCCCGCTTCGGCATACCTCGAAACCAACCGTCTGTGATATTCTGTTTGTAGAGATCCAGATCTTCTTACCTCTCAGGCTGATCTTGTGGGTGCTCAGAGTGGTCTGGTAGATATCCAGCTCAATTCCGGGGAGCAGTTGGAATATGGTCCCCTACTCCACCGCTTTTTCTCCCACTCTATTGTCATGTTTTATTCGTCTTTTTTCTTTTCTTCTGTTCAGCTTGGTTGCTTTCCATTACTTTGCCCTCCAGTTCCCTCTTCTGTTCTTTTGCTTATTTTCGTCTACTGTTTATTTTCTCTAGTGTATTTTTAATTATACTACCTAACTCTTCCAGCTCTGATTGGTTCCTTTGTCTGTTTTGTGTCTCTTTGTTGAGGGTCTCACTGAGGTCCTCCACTCTTTTCTCAAGTTCAGTGAGAATCTTTCTGACCATTACTTTACCTTTCTATCAGGCATATTACTTATGTTCATTTCATTTAGACTTCTTACTGTGATTTCATCCTGTTCTTTTATTTGGGATGTATTCCTCTGTCTCCTCATTTTGCCTGACTCTCTGTGTCTTTTCCTATATGTTAGGCAAGTGAGCTACATCTCCTGCTCTTGCCTAATGTTGAAGTGGTCCTGTAGTGCCTTGCAGTGCAGTGTCCCCTGTTAACCTGAGTCTGGTGTTTCATGGGTTATCTCTTATATGCATTGTGTGCTCCGTATTATTGTGTCTGAGCTGGGTTTTCCTTAAGCTTTGTAGTCTGCAATGGCTCTGTTTTCCTATTGTGGGCAGGGTTTGGTCCCAGTGTTGTTAGTGGGCCAATCTAGGTCTTCCATGGGCTTGAGTTGAGTCAGACCATGCATTTGTCAGAGCTGTGGTAGCACCAAAATGCAGGGCACTCTCCTTGTGTTGTCTCTTGAGAAGCTTTTGTTGGTGGGCAGGGCCTGCAGTCAGACCAGATGTCTGCCCACAGCCCACTGCCGGGGCTGCAGTCTTATTTGTTTGTGTGGTTTTCTGCCCCTTTCCCCAGGGTAGAAGTCACTTTGGTGTGGTGCTGACACCTTTGGGGATTGCTTGTATATTGCCACACTTGTGGCACTACTTTGGATGGACTCCTGTTGTTGGTGTGTTGGAGGGTGGAGGTCTGCTGGAGAATGTGGAGGCAGGGTGTGCTGTTAGCAAGCTAGGTAGTGTTCAGGCTGTGCTGGTTACCATGTGTCCCTGTATCTTGTTGGGGGTGAGGGAGGAAAATGGCACCATGAGCTCCTTTGTTCTTAGAGAAGTCTCCCCAAGACCCGCCCCCCCCGAACATGCTCTGAGATTAGTGAAGAAATCTCCCTCTTGTTATGTGTCTTTCAAACTGCTGCTTCAACGCTGTATCTCATTGAGGGTTATGTGGCTCTCCACCACATCTCTACCCTTCCTACCTCTTTGATGTGGGCTCTTCTCTACGTTTAGCTGTGGAGAACTGCCAGTCTTCCAGTTAGTTTCTGGCGTGTTTATATTCATGTGCTTCTTATCAAGGTGTAGACTAGAATCATCCTACTCTGTCATCTTCCGCTGGAATCCGCTGATGCTTGTTCTTCAGTTGGTTCCTCAGGAAGATCTTCTTAATATAATATTCTCTGAGTTTTTTAATGTTGGTAACATTTATCTGTGATTTTATTCATGAAAGTTGGTTTCACTAGATATAAAATCCTTAGCTCACATTTCTTTCCTTGAAAATACTAAATATATTACTTCATTTTCTTCTGGCATAAAATGTTACTGTCAAAAAGGCTGCTTGCTGATAATCTAATTTTTCCCTTGTAACTCACTTCCTTTTTTTTCCCTGTATGTTCAAGTAATTTTTCCTTTTTCTTCAAACCCCAGGGATTGTTAATAGGATATGTCTTGGCATTAGCTACTCTGGGTCAGTATTTTTGAGCATGTAATGTTCTTTTTAAATATTTAATTATATTTTATTCAGGAAAGTTTTCTTGTGTTATAGCTTTTAATATTTGATCTCCTTCCTAGCTTTGGTTTTGTTTTTTGGGGATTCCTAATTGCTTCTTTGCCCATACCCCTTATTTCCAGTTACTCTCAAATCCTTTTTATTTCTTTTGATATAAACATTTTTCTCCTTTTCATCTTTTATTTGTCTGAAGCATTATTTGTGGTGTTTCTTTTAAATACATATGTATTTTTAAAAATTAAGTTCAGTTAGTCAACATACAGTACATCATTACTTTTTGATGCAGTGGTCAACGATTCATTAGTTGCATATAACACCCAGTGCTCATCACTACATGTACCCTCTTTAATACCCATTACCTGGTTACCCCAAATCCCCACCCCCTTCCCCTCCAGCAACCCTCAGTTTGTTTCCCAGAGTCCAGAGTCTCTCATGGTTTGTCTCCCTCTCTGATTTCCCCCCTTCAGTTTTCCCTCCCTTCCCCTATTGTCCTCTGCCGTATTCCTTACATTCCACATATGAGTGAAACCATATGATAATTGTCTCTCTCAGATTTACTTATTTCACTTAGCATAATACCCTCCAGTTCCAGCCATGTTGATGTAAATGGTAGATATTCATCCTTTCTGATGGCTGAGTAATATTCCATTGTATATATGAACCACATCTTTTTTATCCAGGGTATCTCGGCTCCTTCCAGTTTGGCTATTGTGAACATTGCTGCTATGAACATTGGGGTGTATGTGCCCCTTGTTTTCACTACATCTTTAACTTTGGGGTAAATACCCAAGTAGTGCAATTGCTGGGTTGTTGGGTAGCTCTATTTTTAATGGCTTGAGGAACCTCCAAACTGTTTTCCAGAGTGGCTGTACCAACTTGCATTCCCACCAATGGTGTAAGGGTTCCCCTTTCTCCACATCCTTCCAAAATCTGTTGTTTCCTGTCTTGTTAATTTTTGCTATTCTAACTGGTGTAAAGTGATATCTCATTGTGGTTTTGATTTCTATTTCCCTGATGGCTAGTGATGTGGACCATTTTTTAATGTGTCTGTTAGCCATTTGAATGTCTTCTTTGCAGAAATGTCTGTTCATGTCTTCTGCCCATTTCTTGACTGGATTATTTGTTTTTTGGGTATTGAGTTTGGTAAGTCCTTTATAGATCTTAGATACCAGCCCTTTATCTGTTATGTCATTTGCAAATATCTTCTCCCATTCCATGGGTTGCCTCTTAGTTTTGTTGACTGTTCCCAACAGTTCATTTCTTTAAATTTTTTATTTATTTATTTTTAAATTTTACTTTATTATGTTATGTTAGTCACCATACAGTATATCATTAGTTTTTGATGTAGTGATCCGTGATTCATTGTTTTCGTATAACACCCAGTACTACATGTGGTTTGTGCCCTCCTTAATACCCATCACCAGGCTAACCCATCCCCCCACCCCACTCCCCTCTAAAACTCTCAGTTTGTTTCTCAGAGTCCATAGTCTCTCATGGTTCGTCTCCCCCTCTGACTGCCCCCCTTCATTTTTCCCTGCCTTCTTCTAATGTCCTCCATGCTATTCCTGATGTTCCACAAATAAGTGAAACCATATGATAATTGACTTTTTCCTCTTGACTTATTTCACTTAGCATAATCTCCTCCAGTCCCATCCATGTTGATGTAAAAGTTGGGTATTCATCCTTTCTGATTACTCAGCCAATAGTTCATTTTTATTTTGTTTCCCATGTCTGTAGAGACATGTCTTGTAAGAAGTTGCTGTGGCTGATGTCCAAGAGGTTACTGCCTATGTTCTCTAGGATTTTGATGGATTCTTGTCTCACATCGAGGTCTTTCATCCATTTGGAGTTTATCTTTGTGTATGATGTAAGCGAATGGTCCAGTTTCATTCTTCTGCATGTGGATGTCCAATTTTCCCAGCACCATCTATTGAAGAGACTGTCTTGTTTTTTCCCCATTTGATATTGTTTCCTGCTTTGTCAAAGATTAGTTGACTATGGAGTTGAGGGTCGATTTCTGGGCTCTCTGTTCTGTTCCATTGATCTATATGTCTCTTTTTGTGCCTTTACCATGCTGTCTTGATGATCACAGCTTTGTAATACAGCTTGAAGTCAGACATTGTCATGTCCACAGCTTTGTCTTTCTTTTTCAACATTCCACTGGCGATTTGGGGTCTTTTCTGGTTCCATACAAATTTTAGGATTGTTTGTTCCGGCTCTGTGAAAAATGTCGATGGTCTTTTGATAGGGATTGCATTGAATGTGTAGATTGCTCTGGGCAAGATAGACATCTTAACAATGTTTACTCTTCCAGTCCATGAGCATGGAATGTTTTCCCATCTCTTTTTGTCTTCCTCAATTTCTTTCATAAGTATTCTGTAGTTCCTAGAGTATAGATCCTTTACTTCTTTGGTTAGGTTTATTCCTAGGTAACCTGTGGTTTTTGGTGCTATTGTAAATGGAATAGATTACTTAATTTTTCTTTCTTCCGTCACATTGTTAGTGCATAGAAATGCAACTGATTTCTGTGCATTGATTTTGTATCTTGCCATGTTGGTGAATTGCTGTATGAGTTCTAGTAATTTGGCAGTGGAGTCTTTTGGGTTTTCCACATAAAGTATCTTGTCATCTGCGAAGTGAGAGAGTTTGACTTCTTCTTTGCCTATTTGAATGCCTTTTATTTCTCTTTGTTGTCTGATTGCTGAGGCTAGGACTTCTACTACTGTGTTGAACAATAGTGGTGAGAGTGGGCATTCCTGTCATGTTCCTGACCTTAAGGGAAAAGGTCTCAGTTTCTCCCCATTGAGAATGATATTTGCTGGGGCTTTTCATAGATGGCTTTTATAACATTGAGGTATGTTGCCTCTATCCCTATACTGTGAAGAGTTTTAATCAGGAAAGGATGCTGTATTTTGTCAAATGCTTTTTCTGCATCAGTTGAGAGGATTATATCGTTCTTGTCTTTTCCTATATTAATGGGCTCTATCACATTGATTGATTTGCGAATGTTGAACCACCCTTGTATCCCAGGAATAAATCCCTCCTGGTCATGGTGAATAATCCTTTTAATGTACTGTTGGATCCTTTTGGCTAGGATCTTGTTGAGTAATTTGGCATCTATGTTTATCAGGGATATTGGTCTGTAAGTCTCCTTTTTGATGGGATCTTTGTCTGGTTTTGGGATCAAGGTAATGCTGGCCTCATAGAACGAGTTTGGAAGTTTTCCTTCCACTTCTATTTTTTAAAACAGCTTCAGTAGAATAGGTATTGTTTCTTCTTTAAATATTTGATAGAATTCCCCTGGGAAGCCATCTGGCCCTGGACTCTTGTTTTTTGGGAGGTTTTTGATTACTGCTTCAATTTCCTTGCTGGTTATTGGTATTTTCAGATTGTCTGTTTTTTCCTGTTTCAGTCTTGGTAGTTTATTAGTTTCTAGGAATGCATCCATTTCTTCCAGATTGCCTAATTTATTGGCGTATAGCTGCTGATATTAACTTCTAATAATTGCGTCCATTTCCTTGGTATTGGTTGTGATTTCTTCCCTTTCATTCATGATTTTAGTAATTTGGGTCCTTCCTCATTTCTTTTGGATAAGTCTGGCCAGAGGTTTATTGATCTTACTAATTCTTTCAAAGACCCAGCTTCTAGTTTTTTTGATTTGTTCTATTTTTCTTCTACTTTCTATTTCATTGATTTCTGCTCTAATCTTTATTATTTCTCTTTTGCTTGGTTTAGGCTTTATTTGCTGTTCTTTCTCCAGCTCCTTTAGGTGTTAGCTTGTGCATTTGGGATTTTTCTAATTTTTTGAGAGAGGCTTGGATGGCTATATACTGCCCTCTTAGGACTGCCTTTGCAGTATCCCATAGGTTTTGAACCAGTCTGTTTTCATTTTCATTGATTTCCGTGAATTGTTTAAAGTTTTTTTTAATTTCCTGGTTGACCTATTCATTCTTTAGCAGGATGCTTTTTAGGCTCCAAGTGTTTGAGTTCCTTCCAATTTTCCTCTTGTGATTGAGTTCCAGTTTCAAAGCATTGTGGTTTGAAAATATGCAGGGAATATTCTCAGTCTTTTGGTATCATTTTAGACCTGATTTGTGACCCAGTATGTTATCTATTCTGGAGAAAGTTCCATGTGCACTCGATAAGAATGAGTGTTCCATTGTTTTAGGAAGGAATGTTCTGTATATACCTATGAAGTCCATCTTGTCCAATATGTCCTTCAAAGCTCTTGTTTCTTTGTTGATCTTCTGTTTAGATAATGTGTCCATTGCTGTGAGTGGGGTGTTAAAGTCTCCTACTATTAATGCATTATTATCAATATGGTTCTTTGTTTTGGTTATTAATTGGCTTATGTAGTTGGCTGCTCCCATGTTCGGGGCATAGATATTTACAATTGTTAGATCATCTTGTTGGATAGACCCTATAAGTATGATATAGTGTCCCTCTACATCTCTTACTACAGTCTTAGGTTTAAAATCTGATTTGTCTGATATGAGGATTGCTACCCCAACTTTCTGTTGATGTCCATTAGCATAATAAATGGTTTTCCAGCCCCCACTTTCAGTCTGGAGGTGTCTTTAGGTTCAAAATGAGCCTCTTGTAGACAGCATATGAATGGGTCCTGCTTTTTTATCCAATCTGAAAGGCTGTGTCTTTTGATTGGAGCATTCAGCCCATTTCCATTCAGAGTAACTATTGAAAGGTATGAATTTAGTGCCATTGTATTGCCTGTAAAGTCCCTGTCTCTGTAGATTGTCTCTGTTACTTTCTGGTCTTTGTTACTCTTAGCATATCTCTTCACTTACAGAATCCCCTTTAATATTTTTTGCAGAGCTGGCTTGGTGGTCACACATTCTTTCAGTTTCTGCCTGTCCTGGAAGCTCTTTATCTCTCCATCTGTTCTGAATGACAGCCTTGCTGGATAAAGTATTCCTGGCTGCATGTTCTTTTCATTTAATACCCTGAATATATCTTGTCAGCCTTTTCTGGATTGCCAGGTTTCTGTGTATCGGTCTGATGTTCCTCCCTCCATACATAAGGAACCTCTCCTTAGCTGCTCTAAGGATAACTTCTTTGGCTCTGCGATTTGCAAGCTTCACTATTATATGATGGGGTGTTGATCTATTTTTATTGATTTTGGGTGGAGTCCTCTCTGCCTCCTGGCTACGAATGCTTGTTTCCTTCCCCAGATTAGGGAAGTTTTCAGCTATTATTTGCTCAAATATACCTTCTAGCCCTCGCTCTCTCTCCACCCCCTTGGGGATCCCAGTAATTCTGACATTTGAACGTTTCATGGCATCATTAATCTCTCCAAGCCTTTTTTCATATACTATTAGTTGTCTTTTCTTCTTCTCCTCAACTTACTGCCTTTCCATCAGCATATGCTCTACATCACTTATTCTCTCTTCTGCCTCATTGACTGTCGCTGTTAGAGCATCCAGTTTAGACTACATCTCATTTATAGCATTTTTATGTTTGCCCTGACTAGATCTCATTTCCACCCTTAGAGATTCTGTATTGTCACTTAAGCTTTTTTCAAGCCTACCTATTAACTTTATGATTGCTATCCTGTATTCTATTGCTAACATCCTACTTATATCCATATCGATTTGCTTTATAGCAGAGAACATTGCCTCTGGGTTTTTTTGTTTGTTTGTTTGTTTTGTTTGTTTTTTTGTGAGTTCCTCCTTCTAGTCATTCTCCCCAGAGAACGATGGGTGGGCAAATGAACAGAGTTCAAAATATCAACCACGACCCAAGCAAAATGCACCCGAGAAAAATGTGAAGTGGTTGGAAGCCACCACAGAAAAGCAAGTAAAGCCAAAATGAAACACAAGAATAAAAGAAAGTTTTTTTAAAAAAATTTAAAAAGGGAGGGGAAGAGAGACTATAATCTCACAGGGTGGACAAAGCAGGGTGATCCACTTGTTCCTGGGTGAATTTTGGGCTGTGTGTTAGAAGACACCACATCCCAAAATTGGAAAGAAGTATATACATATATATATATATATATATATATATATATATATATATATATATATATATATACACACACACACACACACACACACACACACACAACTGAATAGAGTGAAAAAGGACTAAAATGAAGCATATAGCTATAAAATGTATATGTGAAAAAATACAAGTTAAAAAGCGCCTGTGACACATAAGTTGGTATAATAGGAATCTGGTTGAAATGGGAAAAAGGTAAAAAGAAAAAAAGAAAAAGCAAAAAAAAAAGAAAGGAGAATTTTATCTGAAAAATAAACGAGTCATGAGGCAACACGTGGAGCTCAATATACTGTTTTCCCCTTGCTTTGGAGTCTTGTGGGATCCATAAGTTTGTCATCCACCTGTTCTTCCAGTCTGTCTTCTGGGGGAAGGGCCTGCCATGCTCCTTCTCAGGTGTCCCTGCCTGGGCGGAGTTGGCCCAGCCCCTGTCAGGGGGGGCAGGCTCAGTGGAAACTGGTCCTCTCTGTGGCTTTTGTTCCCTGGAGGCTTTCCAGTTCTCTTCATAGGATCACAGCAATAATGACCGTGCCCAGACCTCTGGCCCAAAGCAGAAAGATCACAGTCCATCCTCTTCCATTAACTCTCTGGGACAAATTGTCTCCACTTCTGTATGTGCCAAAACCCGCAGCCTCCTGCAGTGCGTGCCCATTGCAGCAACTCTCCCAGAGTGCCACTGCCCTTTGTGACTCTAAAACCACATGCTGCCATGGGCTCGCGTGTGCATCCACAGCTCCTGTGTCATGGTTGGGTGTTGCCCTACTGTCCTTTCTGGGCCACTACCGCCCTGAGAGCTTTTGCCCAGTTGTGGGCACAGCCGTTTCACCCCTCCCAGGGGATGGTAAACGGCCCCCGCGTTCAAGTCCTTTTCAGGCTGCTCAGGCAAAGAGCAATTACTGACTGCCCCGGCTCCCAGTTTATTGCGACCCAAGCTGAGAGTTCCCCCCTGGGCTCATTGAGCATAACCTGATTCCTGCCTCCCCATCTTGGGCACTCTACCAGTTCAGGCACCCCATTCACTCTGTGCCTCCTTGGATCCCAAGACCACAATTCCCCACCTAGAATTTTGTCTTTTGAATTTCCACAGCCTCTTTCAGAGAGGGCTCTCTCTCACTAGAGAAGATTTCTAAGGGTTCTGATTTTGCACTCCAGTTTCATATCACTTTCCAGGCGCCAGCTTATGAAGACTGCCTCCCCCTTCTGTATATCTTCCACTATCTCCCCACAGATTCACAACACTGCATGTCCTACCTTCCAAAAGCAGTTGCTTTTCTGCTTGTACAGTTCAAGATATATATTCTTACATCTCAGGCTGATTTTGTGGGTGTTCAAAATAGTTTGATAGATATCCATCTAAACTCAGGGGACCAGATGAAACGGGGTTCCCTACTCCTTCACCATCTTGCCTCTGGCATTTGTTGTGTTTATTCATTCTTCTGTGTCTTCTGTTTTCTCTTCACTTTTTTTTTTGCATTTTTTTATCTTATTATGTTATGTTAATCACCATACATTACATCATTAGTTTTTGATGTAGTGTTCCAGGATTCATTGTTTGCATATACCACCCAGTACTCCATTCAATACGTGCCCTCTTTAATACCCATCACCAGGCTAACCCATTCCCCCACCCCCTCCCCTCTAGAACCCTCAGTTTCTTTCTCAGAGTCCATAGTCTCTCATGGTTCATCTCCCCCTCCGATTTCCCCCCTTCATTTTTCCCTTCCTACTATCTTCTTCTTTTTTTTAACATATAGTGTATTATTTGTTTCAGAGGTACAGGTCTGTGATTCAACAGTCTTACACAATTCACAGCACTCACCATCGCACCCCCAATGTCTATTACCCAGCTACCCCATGCCTCCTACCCCCCACCACTCCAGCAACCCTCAGTTTGTTTTCTAAGATTAAGAATTCCTCATATCAGTGAGATGATATGATACATGTCTTTCTCTAATTGACTTATTTTGCTCAGCCTAATACCCTTCACTTCCATCCACGTCATTGCAAATGGCAAGATTTCATTCCTTTTGATGCCTGCATAATATTCCATTGTATATATATACCACTTCTTCTTTATCCATTCATCTGTTGGATGCGGAGAAATGGGAACCCTCCTACACTGTTGGTGGGAATGCAAGCTGGTGCAGCCACTCTGGAAAACATTATGGAGGTCCCTCAAAAAGTTGAAAATAGAGCTCCCATACGACCCAGCAATTGCACAACTGGGTATTTACCCCAAAGATACAAATGTAGGGATCCGAAGGGGTACGTGCACCCCGATGTTTACTGTAGCAATGTTCTCTTCATTTCTTAATTTTCATTTGAAATCTTTTAGTCGTGTGACCTAAATTCTGAATTATTAAGACGGGAATTTGTGTTGTTTTCTTATGCCTTCTTCCACTTAAAAAATTTCTTTTAGTTTATTTTGAAATAGAGAGTTAGATTTTGATTTATTTCTTCCATGTTTTTTATGTTCAATTAGCCCCCTCCACTCCAGCAACCCTCAGTTTGTTTCCTGAGATTAAGAGTCTCTTATGGTTTCTCTCACTTTCTGGTTTCCTCTTGTTTCATTTCTCCCTCCCTTCCCCTATGGTGCTCTGTCTTGTTTCTCAAATTCCTCATATCAGTGAGATCATATGATAATTGTCTTTCTCTGATTGACTTATTTTGCTTAGCATAATACCTTCTCGTTCCACTGGTGTCGTTGCAAATGGCAAGTTTTCATATTTTTTGATGGTTGCATAATACTCCATTGTGTGTGTGTGTGTGTGTACACATATTTTCTTTATCCATTCATCTGTTGATGGATATCTAGACTCTTTCCATAGTTTGGTTATTGTAGACATTGCTGCTATAAACATTGGGGTGCAGGTGCCCCTTCAGATCACTATATTTGTATCTTTGGGTTAAATACCCAGTAGTGCAATTGCTGGGTCATAGGGTAACTTTATTTTCAACTTTTTGAGGAACCTCCATACTGTTTCCCAGAGTGGCCACACCAGTTTGCATTCTCACCAACAGTGTAGGAGGGTTCCCCTTTCTCCACATTCTCGCCAACATCTATCGTTTCCTGCCGTGTTAATTTTAGCCATTCTGACTAGTGTGAGGTGGTATCTCATTGAGGTTTTGATTTGGATTTCCCTGATGCCAAGTGATGTTGAGCTCTTTTTCATGTGTCTGTTGGCCATTTGGATGTCTTCTTTGCAGAAATGTCTATTCATGTCTTCTGCCCATTTCTTGATTGGATTATCTGTTCTGTGGGTGTTGAGTTTGATAAGTTCTTTATCGATTTTGGATACTAACCCTTTATCTGATATGTCATTTGCAAATATCCCCTCGCATTCTGTCCATCGTCTTTTGGTTTTGTTGACTGTTTCCTTTGCTATGCAAAAGCTTTTTATATTGATGACGTCCCAATAGTTCATTTTTCCCCTTGCATCCCTTGCCTTTGCCAATGTTTCTAGGAAGAAGTTGCTGCAGCTGAGGTCAAAGAGGTTGCTACCTGTGTTCTCTTCAAAGTTTTTGATGGATTCCTGTCTCACCTTCATGTCTTTCATCCATTTTGAGTCTTACTTTTGTGTGTGGTGTAAGGAAATGGTCCAGTTTCATTCTTCTGCATGTGGCTGTCCAGTTTTCCCAACACCATTTGTTGAAGAGACTGTCTTTTTTCCATTGGACATTCTTTCCTGCTTTGTCGAATATTAGTTGACCATAGAGTTGAGAGTCCATTTCTGGGCTCTCTGTTCTGTTCCATTGATCTATGTGTCTGTTTTTGTGCTGGTACCATACTGTCTTGATGATTAGAGCTTTGTAGTAGAACTTGAAGTCTGGAATTGTGATGCCACCAGCTTTGCTTTTCTTTTTCAACATTCCCATGGCGATTTGGGGTCTTTTCTAGTTCCATACAAATTTTAGAATTATTTCTTCCATTTCTTTGAAAAAGGTTGATGGTATTTTGATAGGGATTGCATTAAATGTGTAGATTACTCTAGGTAGCATAGACATTTTAATTATATTTGTTCTTCCAATCCATGAGCATGGAACATTTTTCCTTTCCCTTGTGTCTTCTTCAATTTCTTTCATGGGTATTCTATATCTTTTTGAGTACAGATTCTTTGCCTCTCTGGTTAGATTTATTCCTAGGTATCTTATGGTCTTGGGTGCAATTGTAAATGGGATTGAATCCTTAATTTCTCTTTCTTCTGTCTTGTTGTTTGTGTATAGAAATGCAACTGATTTCTGTGCATTGATTTTATATCCTGCCACTTTACTGAATTCCTGTATGAGTTCTAGCAGTTTTGGGGTGGAGTCTTTTGGGTTTTCCACATAATGTATCCTACCATCTGCAAAGAGTGAGAGCTTGACTTCTTCTTTGCCGATTTGGATGCCTTTTATTTCTTTTTGTTCTCTGATTGCTGAGGGTAGGAGTTCTAGTACTATGTTGAACAGCAGTGGTGATAGACAATATCCCTGCCGTGTTCCTGACCTTAGGGGGAAAACTTAGGGATTTTCCCCATTGAGAATGATACTCACTGAGGGTTTTTCATAGATGGCTCTATGAGATTGAGGTATGTACCCTCTATCCCCACATTGTGAAGAGTTTTGATCAAGAAGGGATGCTGTTCTTTGTCAAATGCTTTTTAAGCATCGAGAGGATCCTATGGTTCTTGTTCTTTCTTTTATTAACGTATTATATCACATTGATTGATTTGTGGATGTTGAACCAACCTTTCAGCCTAGGAATAAATCCCACTTTGTTGTAGTGAATAATCCTTTTAATGTAGTGTTGGATCCTATTGGCTAGTATTTTGGTGAGAATTTTGGCATCCATGTTCATCAAGGATATTGGTCTGTATGTAATTCTCCTTTTTGATGGGGTCTTTGTATGATTTTGGGATCAAGGTAATCTGGCCTCATAGGATGAGTTTGGAAGTTTTCATTCCATTTCTATTTTTTGGAACAGTTTCAGAAGAATAGGTATTAATTCTTCTTTAAATGTTTGCTAGAATTCTCCTGGGAAGCCATCTGGCCCTGGGCTCTTGTTTTTTGGGAGAGTTTTGATTACTGCTTCAATTTCCTTACTGGTTATGGGTCTGTTCAGGTTTTTTATTTCTCCCTGGTTCAGTTTTGGTAGTTTATACATCTCTAGGAATGCATCCATTTCTTCCAGATTGCCTAATTTATTGGCATATAGCTGCTGATACTCACTTCTAGTAATTGCCTCCATTTCCTTGGTATTGGTTGTGATTTCTCCCCTTTCATTCATGATTTTAGTAGTTTGGGTCCTTTCTCTTTTCTTTTTGATAAGTCTTGGCAGGGGTTTATCAATCTTATCATTTCTTTCAAGGAATCAGCTCTTAGTTTCTTTGATCTGTTCTATTGTTTTTTAGGTTTGTATTTCGTTGACTTCTGCTCTGATCTTTATTATTTCTTTTCTCCTGCTGGGTTTAGGCTTTATTTGCTGTCTTTCTCCAACTCCTTTAGGTGTAGGGTTAGGTCGTGTATTTGAGACCTTTCTTGCTTCTTGAGAAAGGCTTGTATTGCTATATACTTTCCTCTTAGGGTCGCCTTTGCTGCATCCCAAAGATTTTGAACAGTTGTGTTTTCATTTTCATTGGTTTCCATGATTTTTTTAAATTCTTCTTTGATTTCCTGCTTGATCCATTCATTCTGTGGTAGGATGCTCTTTGGCCTCCATGTATTTGAGTTCTTTCCAACTTTCCTCTTGTGATTGAGTTCTAATTTCAAAGCACTCTGGTCCGAAAATATGCAAGGAATGATCCCAGTCTTTTGGTACCAGTTGAGAGTTGATTTGTGACCCAGGATGTTATCTAATCTGGGGAATGCTCCATGTGCACTAGAGAAGAATGTATATTCTGTTGCTTTGGGATGGAATGTCCTGAATATATCTGTGAAGTCCATCTGGTCCAGTGTGTCATTTAAAGCCTTTATTTCTTTGTTCTTTTGCTTAGACGATCTGTCCATTTCAGTGAGGGGGGTGTTAAAGTCCCCCACTATTAATTGTATTATTGTCGATGAGCTTCTTTGATTTTGTTATTAATTGGTTTATATAATTGGGTGCTGCCATGTTACGGGCATAGATAGTTACAATTGTTAGATCTTCTGGCTGGATAGACCTATTAAGTATGATGTAGTTTCCTTCCTCATCTCTTATTATAGTCTTTGCTTTAAAATCTAATTTTTCTGATATAAGGATTGCCACCCCAGCTTTCTTTTGATGTCCATTAGTATGGTAAATGGTTTCTACCCCCTCAGTTTAAATCTGGAGTTGTCTTTGGGTCTAATATGAGTTTCTTTCAGACAGCATATCGATGGGTCTTGTTTTTTTTATCCAATTTGATACCCTGTGTCTTTTGATTGTGGCATTAACTCATTTACATGCAGGGTAACTATTGAAGGATATGAATTCCGTGCCATTGTATTGCCTGTAAGGCAGTTTTCTGTTTCTGTATATTGTCTCTGTTCCTTTCTGGTCTGTGTTACTTTTAGACTCTCTGTGCTTGGGGAAATATTGAAAGACGACCCCTTTCAATGTTTCTTGTAGGGTTGGTTTGGTGTTCGCAAGTTCTTTTAATTTTTGTTTGTCCTGGAAGCTTTTTATCTCCCCTTCTATTTTCAAATGACTGCCTAGCTGGGTATAGTATTCTTGGCTGCATATTTTTCTTATTTAGTGCCCTGAATATACCATGCAGTCCTTTCTGTCCTGCCAGGTCTCTTTGGATAGGTTTGCTGCTGTTCTAATGTTTCCACCCTTGTAGTTTACAGACCTCTTGTCCCGAGCTTCTTTCAGCATTTTCTGTGTCTGAGACTTGTAAGTTTTACTATTAGATGTCAGAGTTTTGACCTATTTTTATTGATTTTGAGGCGGTTCTCTGCCTCCTGGATTTTGATGCCCATTTCATTCCCAAATTAAGGAAGTTCTCTGCTATAATTTGCTCCAATATACCTTCCGCCCCCTCTTTCTTGTTCTCTGGGATCCCAATTATTCTAATATTGTTTCATCTTATGGTATCATTATATCCCGAATTCTGCCCTCGTTATCCAGTAGTTGTCTTTTTATCCATTTCTTTATTCTCCATCATTTGGTCTTCTATATCACTAATTCTCTCCTCTGCCTCATTTATCCTAGCGGTTAGAGCCTCCATTTTTTATTGCACCTCATTAATAGCCTTTTTGATTTTGCCTTGGTTAAACTTTAGTTGTTTTATTTCTCCGGAAACGGATTCTCTGGTATCTTCTTTGCTTTTTTCAAGCCCACATAGTATCTTTATAATCGTCATTCTGAACTCTAGTTCCGACATCTTACTAATGTCTGTATTGATTAGGTCTCTGGCACTTGGTACTGAGTCTTGTTCTTTTTTTTTTTTTTTTGAGGTGAGTTTTTCTGTCTTGTCATTTTGTGCATAGGAGAACAGATGAATGAGAGAACAAAATTCTAAAAGGGTAACAACAACCTCAGAAAAATATACACTAAATAGAACAGACCTGAAACCGGGTGGTAAAGAAAGGGGAAAAATATGAAAAAGAATATGATCAGGCGGGAGACTAGAACAAAGCCATACAGTAGATTTAGTGTATGTTTGGTCTATTAGAAGACACTGTATCCCAGGATTTTAAAGAAAGAAAAACTCATATATATATATATATATATATATATATATATATATATATACTCACAAAAAAAAATAAGGTTAAATACAATAAAGGGATTGAATGTGCTTGTAAAAGTGAAAATTAAAAAGAGTTTAAAAAAAGAATTGATAAGGGGCACCTGGGTGGCTCAGTTGTTAAGCGTCTGCCTTCGGCTCAGGTCATGATCCCCGGGTCCTGGGACCGAGCCCCGCATCGGGCTCCCTGCTCGGCGGGAAGCCTGCTTCTCCCTCTCCCACTCCCCCTGCTTGTTTCCTCTCTTGCTGTGTCTCCTCTGTCAAATAAAAAAAAAAAAAAGAATTGGTAAAATAATATGTTGTTTGAAAAAGGAAAGGAGAAAAATTCAAAAAAGAAAGAAAAAGAAAAAAATAAAGAAAATTTTAAAAATTAACTTTGAAAGTCTAAGGAATCATGGGGAAAAAGCCATGAATTCCATGTGCTGTATTCCCCTAGTGCTGGGGTTTTGCTGCTCTCATTGATCGGTAAACTTGGTTTTGGCTGGATGTTCTTGCTGATCTTCTGGGGGAGGGGCCTGTTGCAGACATTCTCAAATGTCTTTGCCCTGAAGCAGAATTGCTCCTCCCTTGTCAGGGGCCAGGCTAAGTAATCTGTTCAGGTTTGCTCTAGGTAGCTTTTGTTCCCTGAAAGCTTTCCATACAGCCTTGGAAGACAAGAGTGAAAATTGTGGCCTCCCAGCCTCTGCACCAGAGGAGCCGAGAACTCGGGGCTCCACTCCTCAATGATCAGAGAAAAGCAGTCAACCACTCCTGTCTTCTCTGGCTGCACTCCATGCTCACCTGGCCTTTGACCGAGCATTTCTGTCTCTGGCACACGACCCCCTTTGGAGTCTCCAAACCTAGCAGATTCCTGCAGTTCGCTCCCGCACTGCTCCTCCCAGGGAGGAAGGGGAGACTCCCTGGATCTGCCACTTGTTGGGTCCCTGCTGGAAGAGTAGTGGCCCACCTGTGCCACGGATCACAGTTTATGGCAACCGTGAGCTGAGAGCCCACTCCTCAGCTCTGTCTTTGCAGCCATCTTACCCTCTCCGATACCTGGGAGCTCTGCCGCACTCAGGCACCCTCAGTCTTTCTGTCACCCCGAGGCTCCTGAGACCACACTGTCCCAGTTAGGGTTCCATCCCCTGCTTAGCCACTGGAGTGACCTCGCCTAGCAGAGCAGACTTCTAAAAGTTCCAGTGTTGTGCTCCGCTTCTCTGTCACTTGCCAGCCGGCTCTCTCCCCCTGAGGTGTATGTTCCCAAATATCACCTCAGATTCACTTCTCCACACCTCCTATGTTCTGGAAAGTGGTTGCTTTTCTATTCACAGAATTGCTGCTATTCTTTTCTTCAATCTCCTGTTGAGTTTGTAGGTGTTCAGAATGGTTTGACAGCTATCTAGCTGAATTCCTGGAACCATTGGAAATTTAGGTCTCCTACTCCTCTGCCATCTTAGTCCTCCACATCATTAGTTTTTGATAGTGTTCAACAATTCATTAGTTGTGTGTAATTTTTTGGTGTGTTTCCATCATTTGTATTGTTGCTTAGTTTTGGTTAATTTTTTTTCTTTTAATAGTTTTGACTATTGACCTTGATACTTTTACGTGGAATTAGTTTTATACGATCTTTCGAATAAGTAGTGACTTGGGGTAGCTATTAAATTTCCTGGAGCTGCTTTTCTGTTATTTTTGTGTAACATACAGTAACTTGTTCTGAGAGTTTTTTTAAAGATTTTATTTATTTGTGAGAGAGAAAGAGAGAAAGCAGGGGGATCAGCAGAGGGAGAGGGAGAGGCAGGCTCCCCGCTGACTAGGGAGCCCAATGTGGGGCTTGATCCCAGGACCCTGAGATCATGACCTGAGCTGAAAGCAGATGGTTAACTGACTGAGCCACCCAGGCCCCCTAAAATTTCTTGATTCTGTTTCTTTGCTCTCCTTTAATCCTGTCATTTTGTCATTTTTCATTATTATCTCTAGTTTGTTCAATTAAATTCCTTTTGTGTCAGTTTCTTCCATGGATCAGTTTTGAGAGTTTATAGGGGACTAGCCTTTACCAGATTGTTCAGCCTTTTTTTTTTTAAGAGTTTATTTATTTATTTGAAAGAGAATGAGAGAGAGAGCATGAGTGGGGAGAGTGTCAGAGGGAGAAGCAGACTCCCCGCTGAGCAGGGAGCCCGATGCGGGAGTTGATCCCAGGACTCCAGGATCATGACGTGAGCCGGAGGCAGTCGCTTAACCAGCTCAGCCACCCAGGTGCCCCAAATTGTGCAGTCTTTAATGCAGCTACATTTCATTCACCTGCCATTGGAATTGGTAAACTTCTTTCCATTTAAATGCTATTCTCAAATTGGCCTATTATGTTCTCCAGTGAAAAATGCTTCCTTTCCTAGAATTCTGTTTTGAAGTTCATTATTCACTCTTTTGTTTCCCTTTGATTTCTCCTTCAAAGACACTGAAACCCTATTGATGTCTTGGTAATTTGACCTCACCTATTTCTGTTTGGGGATTAGGAGGATATAGTGTCACCTTGTTTTATTTTAAATATTTTCTATGGGTTTTGCTTTTTATATGTAATTTCTCTTTCAGTTCTATATGAGAATTTAGAAAGAATCTAAAACTTTCCTGCCACTGCCTTCTTCTATTCACAATCTTCTCTTACAAGCATTTTAATGACTAATACTTCCTCATGGAAATATACCATAATTTTCTCAATCACTCCTTAATGTTGAAAAACCTTTTTACATGCTTTCCATCTTCAGAAGCCATCTCAAAACCTTCCTGTATAAAGTCTTTATAGTTTTAATGGGGAAATGACTATTAGTTATCCTCTGTTATATCCAACAATGTGTTTCTTTTATTACCCAGAAGTGATCTGTTTCTTAGAGAAACTAAAATATAATGCAAACAACTAGAAAGAAATAGATAATAACTTGAAATGTGTTTATAGAAAACTAGACAAAAGAAATATTTTAAGTCACAGAGGACAAAATACAAATGGTCTAACATACTAACACCAGTATTTCAGACAACAGATTGACAGATTTACAAACAAAAAAGAAATACTAGGTACTGGAAATCACTTGTAGAGATATAAATTAATTCCCATTTTGGTTCAGTTTGGGAACACTTAATGAAAATCCTTAAAAATATGTGTAATCTGCAAAGCAGGAATTTCAGTTGTATGATTTGATCATAAGGGAAAAGTAGATTATGTGTTAAAATTTTAACTGTAGGAATATTTGTTATACTGATATTTATAATATTGAAAATTAAAAATTATCCAAATATCTAAAAATAAAGCATTTAGTAAAATTAGGTGTATTCATGAAATGGAATACTTTACAGCCACTAGATTATGTTGTAGAATATTATTTAATAGGGTGAATATATTTGCAATGGTTTTTTTTTTATATTTTATTTATTTATTTGAGATAGAGAGTGAGCACAAGCAGGGGTTGCGGGAGTTGGGGGGGCAGAGGTAGAGCGAGAAGCAGGGCAGGGAGCCTGATGTAGGGCTGGATCCCAGGACCCTGGGATCACAACCCAAGCTAAAGACAGATGTTTATTCGACTAAGCCATTGAGGCACCCCTATATTTGCAATGTTAAATGAAAAAACAGTATAAAATATCATCAATGGTGTGTCCCACTTTTACATAAATATATATACAAAAAAATGTCTGGAAGGATGTACTCAAATTATTCTTTTTTTTTTTTCCACACCGCAATAGTTAATTTTATTTGTTCAAGGGCTCATATTGCAAGCATTAAACCAAGCATGGGCTTTGATTTTGTGAGCCCAGATTCACATATTTAGGAAGATAAAAGCAAACTGTGATCCGTGTATATGGATGAAAAACTAAAGGCTCACAGTTAATCACATCATAATTTTAAATTTCTACAGCCTAGAAGCCAGAAGTCACAGATCTTTTAGGTCTTTCTGGATGTCCCACAAGGTATCTGCACTTTTCTTGAGCTGGGCAACCTCATCATCCTTCAGCTTCTGGTTGATCACACTGGTTAAGCCCCGAGCGTTCAGGATACATGGAAGGCTCAGGAAGACTTCGTTCTCAATGCCATACATCCCCTTCACCACTGTTGACACTGGATGAATCCTGGATAGATTTTTCAACATGGATTCAATGAGATCAGCCACATTTAATCCAATAGCCCAGTTGGTATATCCTTTTAGCTTGATGACTTCGTAGGCACTTTCCACAACCATCTTATGCACTTCCTTCCAATTTTCACTGTCGTTGTCTGTTCCCATTTCTGGATTCAGTTCCTGAAGAGAAACGCCTGCCACATTCACTCCACTCCACACAGCCACACTTGAATCGCCATGTTCTCCCAAAATCCATCCATGGCAGCTGCTGGGATGAATGCCAAGTTTTTCAGCCATGAGATAGCGAAATCTAGCAGAATCCAGATTACACCCACTTCCAATTACACGGTGCTTGGGTAGTCCACTTAGTTTCCAGGTAACATATGTGAGAATATCCACTGGGTTGGAAACCACAATTATGATACAATCAGGACTGTACTTGACTATCTGCGGAATAATGAATTTGAAGACATTAACATTCCTCTACACCAGATTGAGCCGGCTCTCTCCTTCCTGCTGGCGGACTCCTGCAGTCACCACCACAATCTTAGAATTGGCAGTCAGAGAGTAATCTTTATCTGCCACAATTTTAGGTGTCTGAAGAAATAAGCTCCCATGTTGCAGATCCATCATTTCTCCTTTGAGTTTATCTTCTAAAACATCCACAAGGGCAAGTTCATCAGCCAGAGACTTTCCCAGAATGCTGATGGCACATGCCATACCAACTTGTCCAACACCCACTACAGTGATCTTATTGTTTGGGATGATTGCCTCTTCTTCTGCAACTGGTGCAATCAGTTTTTCCTTAGGAGTTGCCATTGTGCCCAGAGAGAACCCGCGGGGAGAGTCGCGCGAAGAAGACAATGTTAGCTGCGTGTGTCTCCTCGGGCGCAGGATCTGCAAGGCTCAAATTATTCTTTTTAGGTGTTAGTATTATAGATTTTTATTTTTTTGTTTTTTTTGTGTGTGTTTTTTTTTGAGATTTTTATTTCTTAATTTTATTTATATTTTCTATAATTAACACTCATTTTGTATTGAGAAATAACTTACTATTAAAATAGTCAAACAAAAATATAAATATATTCTCATTTGTTCAGTTTTGAGATTTTTGAAAAAAAATTTTTTTAAGATTTTTAAAAATGTTAATATTAATGTGGGTACATAATGCATGTATGTTTGTGTATTGCTAAGGTAGCAGCCAAGAGTATAGACACCCTAGTCATACTGTCTGATTTAAATTTAGGCTTTATCACTTTACTCTCTGTAAAAGTTGCTCAGTCATGATTTTGACTTTCTAACTTTGGGTAAATAATTTAACTTTTTGTGTTTGTTCTGTGTTTAAATGGGAATAATAAAAATACATATCTTCTTAGTATGTTCTAAGTATAGTTTGAAGGACTAAATGAGTGATTATATATGAGGTACTTAGCTTAGTAATAAGCCTTCATAAATATTTTTGTGTTTTTTTAAATTGAGATATAATTGACATATAACATTGTATTAGTTTTAGGTGTACAAAATAATGTTTGAAATGTATGTTTGCACATATATATGTATATATATATAGTGAAATAATCACAACTAATTTAATTAACATCCATTACCACATATAGTTACAATTTTTTTCATGTGGTGAGAATTTTTATGATCTAATCTCTTAGAAACTTTCAAACATATAATACAGTATTGTTAACTATAGTCACCATGCTATACATCACACCCCCAGGATTTATTTATCTTATGTAACTGGAAGTTTGCACCTTTTGAGCACCTTCACTCATTTGACCATAAATACTGTTATTAGTTCTTACTGCTGTACTCTTTTCTCGTTTATTCATTTATTTAACACATACTTATTGATTGCCTACCATATGCCAGGTATATTACCAGATATAGAAACATCAGTGAGCAAAACAAAGTCATTGCCCTCATGAAACTTATATTCTATTGCAGAAGACTGCAAATGAATATTTGATGTTAGGCAAGTCCTTTGAAGAAAAATAAACAATAAAGAGATGGCAGATAGTACAGGGTGTTACTTAAGATTGGGTGTTCATTTTAGCTTGGACCATGCAAATATCTGGGAGAAGAATATTCTTGGCTAAGAGAACAACATATATAGATTCCTGAGGCAGTAACAGTCCTGATGAATATGAGGAACAACAACATCCGCTCTACTGTGGATGGAGCAGAGTGAAAAAAGGAGAGTACTATAAGATGAGGTCAGAGAGATCAATGATATAGAGCTTGACCTTGGTAGGCCATTGTAAGGACTTTGGATTTTACTTAAATGTGGTGAGAAGGCAAGATTTTAATAAGAAGAATGATGTGTTGTGATTCATATTTTAAAAATATCACTAACTGCTTGTAACGAAAAGACTTGAGGGTCTCATTAGAAGCTGGGAGACCAGTTAAGAGGCTATTGCAGTAGTACAGGCAAGAGCTGATGATGGTGGTGGGGAGAAGTGATTGGATTTGAGATGAATTTTGGGATATATTTGGAAGTGGAGCTCTCAGGATTTGCTGATGTATTTATTTATTTATTTATTTTAAGATTTTATTTATTTGACAGAGAGAGACACAGTGAGAGAGGGAACACAAGCAGGGGGAGTAGGAGAGGGAGAAGCAGGTTTCCCGTGGAGCAGGGAGCCCGATGTGGGACTCGATCCTAGGACCCTGCGATTATGACCTGAGCCGAAGGCAGGCGCTTAACGACTGAGCCACCCAGGTGCCCCTGCTGATGTATTTATGAGCAGTTGTGTGAATGATAGTACCATTTACTGAAATGGGCAACACTCTGGGAAGAGTATGTATATGGGGAGCATAAATGTTTTGTTATCGACTGTTATTTGGAAATGCTTATGATGGAAATACTCCATCTAAGTGGAGATTTTTAGACAGTTTGATATAGGAGTGGAGTTCAGAGGAGAGGTCGAGGCTAGAGATAAAAATTTGGGCATTGCCTTTGCATAAATATTTCAAGTCACTGCACTTGATGAGTGAGTTTGGATAGAGAAGAATAGCTCTGCAGTACTCCAACATTTACTGGCTAAGCAGAGCAAAAGGATCCAGCAAAGAAGACTTAGAAGGTGTGGCTGGTATGTTAGGAGGATAGTGTAACGTCTGGAAACCTAGTGAAAAAAAGGGTCAGGAAAGAGGAAGTGATCTACAGTTTGTTAGAAATTTGAGGGAAAAGTCTAAAATAATTTCTAGAATGTGTGGAGGAAATTGTTTAAGTTTCCTTGATTGCCTGGCAATACTAGAGGCTATTTGAGGTGTAATGTCATAAATTTAATGTGAGAGTAGTCAACACAGTTCATAATTATAGCCACTTTAATCTGCCCAGATATGTTTACAGAGCAGGGTGAGAGTTGGATTTAGAGTTTGGATTTTGCCATGCAAGTATGAATAAAGAAGAGAGGGGAAGGGAATGTACATGCTGTGTACATGCAAGGAAGTGATTATAGTGAGGGCTGTAAAATCTAACATTGATATGGTGGAACATGGGGTCAGACTCTGTGCTCCAGCCAAACCAGATCTCTGTTGCTAATAACCACATTCTGTTTTCATCCCTGCTTGTGTTTTTTGAGATGCCCTTTTTATTTTTCCTTTCTGCCACCTTTCCCAACTCCCAGCCCAAACAAACACACATATATCCAATATCTATATGTTAAAATTCAGTCCATCCTTCAAGAGATAGCAGACATAGTACTTCTTCTTGAAACCTTTCCTCCTCACCCTCACTGAATAGTGCTTTTGTTTCCCTTTTGAACTCCTATAGCACTCTAACTTTCTAATTGGCACTTACTGGTTGATATTTGTGTGTGTGTGTGTGTGTGTGTGTGTGTGTGTGTGTGTGTGTGTGTGTGTGTGTGTGTGTTAAACCTCTCTTACTACACTGTGTAATTGTGAGGAACAGGCATATGTCCTTATATCCTTAGCATTTATCACAACTGATGTGCAGCAAAGGTTTGATAAGTTAATGAAATCCTTTTTTTAATTTTAATTCAGTTAGCCAACTTGTACATCATTAGTTTCAGATGTGTTCAATAATTTATCAGTTTCATATAACACCCAGTGTTCATCACATCATGTGCCCTCCTTAAGTCAATGAAATCTTAAGAAAACAATTTCTTCAGTGTTTTCCAAAGCAATTGTGAAAACCAGAATTTCATAAAGATTACTTTTACTTTCATCTATATACTCTTATACTTACTGTAGTCTGTAGCAATGCTATGTTATTTTTTAACCAGCATCATCATCATCATCATTATTTATTTATCTTGCAGGAGCATCTTTCTTTAAAGAAGTATATTATTGACATTGTGGTTGAAAGTGCAGCTTTACCAGAGCCTTTGAAAGATGGTGAAGAGCGGCAGAAAAATAAAAAAAAAGCCAAAAAGATAAAAGCCCGGATGAACTCCAGGTACCATAAATATCCTTAAAAACAAAACAAAACAGAAACTGTTAGTGATATATCCTTTTTAATGTAAATCTAAGGAAGACCCTCTGCCCCGGACAAAAGTTTAAACTTGTTTGCTTTAAGAAAGCCTTGAAAATAATACTGATGAGCCTAATTTATAGCCACTTTCTTTGATTGAGAAAGAAAACTATGTATCGATCTAAAGTCCTTGCTTTCACCTGTTAAGAGCTCTTCTTATAATTGGATGCCAAAGCCCTGCCAAACTTGTGCCTCCTCCAGCATACAGTACTATAAGTATGTGTAAACTAAGCCTATTTTTCTTTCCAACTATTGATTTTTAAATGAGGTATCAAAGAAAATCAATAGCAATCAACAAATAGAAGTCTGCTGGCTGTAGTGTCAAATCCCATGACTAGACTTAATCAATTTGGTTGCCTGTCACAATAAGAAAAGTTCAAGAAATATCTTGAAATGGAAAGTGAGTTGTCAGACCTGTAGTTTATCATCAGCCTCCAAAGTAACATCTGAGGATCAGACAGCTGTGTAGTACATCATTACCTCATATGCTTTGAGCATCACCTGATGACTGATGAGTCTTATTCAGGACACAAATGTAGTTCCTCTGTAGTAGATAATTTTGTGCTATTTAGGGGAAGGTAATCTAAATATGTTGTTTTACCTTTATTACCAAATGTTTTGAAAGTTGGAGAAGCTTGACCCATGGGATTATAGAAATATAGTTCTAGAAGGTGAATGGTGGTTTTCGCTCTATAGTTTCCAATTTCAGATTGTAATTAAAGGTGTCCATTTCATCTTCCAGAATCAACGAAAACTTGCAGAGTACTCATTCAAGCAAAGAATAGAAAAGGCTTTTTTGATTGTATTTTTTGAGATTCCTCTAAGTTTCTAAAAATAGTTTCACAGTATACTTGAAGGTATTACTGACCTTCATTTCTAGTTATGCTAAGAACTTTCTGACCTCCGACACTGAAATACTATACAGCCCATTTTTGTGAGTTCTTTTTTTCCTCTGTGTACACATTCCCTTGCTAAGCTCCCCCAGTCCTGTGTCTCTAAATATCTTCTACTTAGTGATGACCACCAATTTAATATCTTCCAATTTTATTCAAAGACAAGCTTCTGTTCTCTCCCTCACCCCATTCTCCAAAACCCCTCTTTGTCCCATAGTTTTCTCTGTCTCAGTAAATGGATACTCTGTTCTAGCTTTGTATGCCAAAATTCTTGAAGTTATCCTTGCCTTTTCTCTTTCTCCCACCCCTCACATCCAGTCCAACTGCAAATAATGTTAGCTTGATTTAAAATGTATTCAGGATTTGACTACATCTCTCTAACTTCACTGCTTCCCCTGAACCAATCCTTTGTCATCTCTCGCCTGAATTACTGCAGTAGCTCTGTGACTAATATCCTTGTTTCTGCCCTTGCCTCCTTGCAGTCTATTCCAAATACTCTAGCCAGACTATTAAAATGTAAGTTAGATCATGTCACTTCTCTTCTCAAAACCTCAGGTTTCCTCTTCCCACGTAATCCATACACTCGTCTCCCTTATGTCCTTCTGGTCTTTGCGCACATGTTCCCTTTCTTGTGAGGCTGTCCTCAAGAGCTTGACTTTTGTTTTGTTTGTTTTTTGAAATGTAAGTAGTAGTAATGTATTAAACAAAACCTTAAAATTATAGGAAAAAATACCTATAATTCTGTTGCTAATATTTTGACATATATATCCTTTTTATACATACCTAACCTATATCTATAGACTTTATTCTTCATTGCAGTATGATTTATTTAAGTGAAATGTGGAGATATCCAGTATGGTTTGTTGACTTTTGACAAATCTAGATGCTCATGTAATCCATACTCCTATCAAAATTGTCTTTGTGCCTCTTTCCAGTCAGTTTCTTACCACCCCTGGCCCTTGGTAATCACTGACCTGCTTTCTATCATTACAGATTATTTTTTCCTGTTCAGGAAAGGGATACCAATGAAATCAAACTCCCTTGTGGCTAGCTTCTTTCACTAAATGTACTATTTTTGAGATATATCAGTGTTGTGTGTAGGTACTTTGATTCTTTTTATTATTGTACATATTCGTTGTGTGCATATCCTACAATTTTTATTTATTCATCTGTTGATAGACTTTTGGGTTTCCAGTTTTGGGCATTTATAAATTAAGCTCCCCTCAAGTCTTTGAGTGTATATGAGTTTTCATTTCTCCTGGGTAAATACCTAGAAGTGGAATACCACATCGTTTTCCATAGTGGTTATACTCTTTTACACTCCTATCAGCAATATGTGGGACTTCCAGTTGCTCCACAGTCTTGCCAGTACACACTTAATATTGTTAATTTTTAAAATTTTTAGCCTAGGGGCGCCTGGGTGGCTCAGTCGTTAAGCGTCTGCCTTCGGCTCAGGTCATGATCCCAGAGTCCTGGGATCGAGCCCCGCATCGGGCTCCCTGCTCCACGGGAAGCCTGCTTCTCCCTCTCCCACTACCCCTGCTTGTGTTCCCTCTCTCGCCGTGTCTCTCTCTGTCAAATAAATAAATAAAATCTTAAAAAAATAAAATAAAATTTTTAGCCTATTTCAGCAGGAGTGTCAGAGTATCTCAATGTGGTTCTAATTTGCATTTTCCTAGTGACTAATAATATATCTTGAGCATTTTTTCATGTGTATTTTAACCATTCAGTATCTTTCTTTATGTGTCTATTGAAGGTTTTTGCCTATTTTATGGGATTTCAGTTGCACTTAAAATAGAGTGTTTGATGTTCCACAAGTCATTTTTTTTCCTCTGCATCAATTTGGATAGTTCTGTTGCCTTATATGATGTTTTCTTCTGCTGTTTGTCATCTGCTATTGAAATTGTCCACTGAATTTTTCACTTCATATGTTGCATTTTACATCTCTCTGAGTCCCTTTTGGTTTTTTATTATAGTTTCAGTTTATCTATTTCTAATTCTGATTTGTTCTTTTTTATGCTTATGGTTTCCTTTAACATATTTATGAATTTATTTGAAGTCCATCATACTTACAATTTCTCCATCTGAAATTGTTTATTGACTGATTTTTCTCCCCAGTACAAGTATGTTTCCTGTTACTTATGCCTACTAATTTTGTTGCTACTATTTTTATTTTTATCCTTTCATTGGACAGTATGAGCTCTATGTTATTGTACGTTTGGATTTTGTTGTTTTTCTTAATAGAATGTGGAATTTTATTCTGTCATACAGGTTACATGCCTTGATTTTAAGTTTTGTGAGGTGGGTTTTGAGTAACCTTTAATTCTAGAGCTAGCTTGGCCCTACTCCTAAATGTTTGGCCTTTGTAAAGTCTCCACTGAATGACTAGAGTGTTCAATAAATACTTGTAATATAGCATTTGAAACTCAAACATCTCTCAACTTTATGCAAGCTCTGGTAATTGTTCAGCTTACAGTTCCCTGGTAGTTGGTCTTTCCTCTGCTGTGGGAAGTCTTGCCATGCTTATTCATAGATTAATATGGCCAAACACTTAAAGAGAACCTTTGGAGATTTCTGGACCTTTGTTGCACACATCCCTTCTCTCTGTGCATAAATGCCAATTGTCTCCTTGGCTCACACTTACATCCTCTGTTTTGGTTACCTCTTTCCCCTCATATATAGCTGTTTGGAAAATGCCTTCAGGCAAAAGATGAAGTAATCATGGGACCTAGTTAATTTGTTTCCTTTTGCTCAGGGATTATGGTCCTAGGCTACTAGTTGTCTATACATGAAAATCAGTAATTCCGTATGCTTTAGGAATTTTCATTGTTGTTCATAACAGAAGGGCCAGTATGATATTAGTTAGTCTGTAGTGACTGAAAACAAAATTGTCAAGCAGCATTATCAGCATTCCCCAGTTCTTTTTTGCTGTAGCACTTACCATCATCTAAAATCCTATTTATTATTATTTACACTTTGTTTTTCTCTCATTAGAATATAAACTTCATGAGGATTTTTGTCTCTGTTGTTGGCACCCGGTATGTTTTCAACAAACATTTGTTACAAAGGATTAGATGAGATTGGATTGTGGGATTAGTGTTCATATCACTAGGATTTCTTTGGTGTTTTAAAAATGGATAAAAGAACTATGAGTATTGCTTCCATAAATCAGAGTTCAGTCTTGAGGCAGGATGGTCTGTTCCGGGTTTCTTGGTAGAGTTAGTGAAGGTAAGGCTGTAGAAACCTGATTCAAGACGATGTAAAACTGGATATTTGGTCTTCCTTCAGCCAGGTAGATGAGGGACACTGTCTAATGGCAAAGCCAGAATTAGCAGGTGGTTTATATTGTGGTTATGTGTTCTAAAACTAATTAGTAGGGTTCTATATGACTTATTCATGGATGAAGAACTGTGAGAGTGCATGTATTTCCTTAGAGTTTTTACATTCAGGCAGATTTTCTTCTGAAAGAGGAGTCCATACGAACAGTCAGAACTTTACTGCTGAAACTTAAGTGGAGAGGATCCATCATTTGGCACAGAGGACCAAGAAAAGCAAGATAGGCAGTAAAGCTCCAATCACTACCCTGAATTTTAGGACAGAAGCATGATGACATTAAGCAAGAAACTAGATTTGTGGAACAGACTGTCATTGATCTGGAGTTTGAATGGAGGTAGGAATGAAGTAACGTAGAGAGCTGCTACTTAGAGCAACAATTGGATTCATAGGGTTTTCACTGTATATGGCCAGACCTGTGTCTGCAGTGTTGGCAGCTTGCATGTCACCTTCAATGTCCACTGGTAATCGTTAGGCTAACAGAATCCTTATCTCTGAAAATAATTGACTTTCAAGAAGATGTTCTGAAATGATGCAAGGAGAGAATGAGGAGTATGTGTCTATGTATATCTCTCTATATCTATATATAGGTATGTGTACATATAAATGAATATATGAGAAAAGAAAGTGAATAGCTATCTGTCCACGTATATGTTTATGTTTCGGTATAAATTCAGATATAGATGCACACACAGACATACACAGAGTTTATCTTGAATCTATGTTTGTTTGAGAATTGAATAGGGTTGAGCCTTGGCTTACAGTTGACCAGTGAACCTACATGGCCATGGAGACCTAAGTTGAACAGAGTAGAGGCAGAAGAAGACATAAGGGCTAACAACTATTACAGGATTCTGATTTAGAACTTTAAGGTGAAACCTAATATTAAATTTAATTTTAAAACTGTTTTTTACACTCATTTTGCATCCTTTATATGTGTCTTAAGGAATCCATTCAACCCATTATTCAAATATTTGCATTATCTTCAAACAAAAGTGAATAGAACATAATTTCTACCCTTGGGAAGTTTATAAGGTATTAATAGAGGTAAGTTACATATAAGTAACTCTTACATGAGACAACGTGTCCAAAGTAGCAGAAGAAAGGTACAAATAAGTATTTAGGTGAATTCCAGGGAAATAAACTTCGTTATGACTGGGTAGTCAGGGAAGGCTACTTACAGTAATGGTGATTATAAAAAGAAATATGTATAAACAAAAATTGGCTCATATTTATTAAGCTCTTTATGCCCTAGATATTGTCTTAGACCGGAAGTACCCATTTTAAGCAATATTAAAATAGTCTGTGAATGTTCATTCTGTTGATAGTCATAAGAGCAAAAATTTGATTAACAGTTTAGATAGCCAATAATAAGTAGATGATCGAGTAAAGTATGGTACATGAGACTTTTTTTTCCCATTGAATATTCTTTCCTGCTTTTTCAGTGAATAGTTGACCATATAGTTGTGAGTTCATTTCTGGATTTTCTATTCTGTTGCATTGATCTATGTGTCTATTTTTGTTCCAGTACCATACTGTCTTGATCACTACAGCTTTGTAATATTACTTGAAGTTCAGAATTGTGATGAATCTAGCTTTACTTTTCCTTTTCAAGATTACTTTGACTTTTTGGGGTCTTTTGTTGTTCCATGCAAATTTTAAGATTGTTCTAGCTCTTTGAAAAATGCTGATAGTATTTTGATAGGGATTGAATTAAATGTATAGATTGCTTTGGGTAGTATAGACATTTTAATATTTGTTCTTCCAATCATGAGCATGGAATTTTTTTCCATTTCTTTGTGTCATCTTCAATTTCTTTCATAAGTGTTCTGTAGTTTTCAGATTACAGATCTTTTACCTCTTTGGTTAGGTTTATTCCTAGGTGTCTTACGGTTTTTGGTGCAATTGTAAATGTGATTGATTCCTTGATTTCTTTTCTGCTGCTTCGTTATTGATGTATAGAAATGCAACAGATTTCTGTACATTGGTTTTATATCCTGCAACTTTACTGAATTTGTGTATTAGTTCTACCAGTTTTTTTGTGGTCTTTTGGATTTTCTACCTAGAGTATCATGTCATCTGCACATAGTGAAAGTTTGACATCATCCCTGCTGATTTGGATGCCTTTTATTTCTTTCTTTTTGTCATATTATTGCTAAGGCTAGGACTTCCAGTACTGTGTTAAGTAACAGTGGTGAGAGTGGACATCCCTGTCATGTTCCTGACATTAGAGGAAAAGTTCTCTCTTTTTCCCTGTTGAGGATGATAGTTAAGTATATGGCCTTTATTATGTTGAGATATATCCCCTCTACCCTTTTGAGGGCTTTTATCATGAATGCATATTGTCATCCCAAAGGTTTTTGACCATTGTGTTTTTTTTTTTTTTTTGAGATTTAATATTTATTTGCAGTCCTTTTTTTTTTTTTAATTTTTTATTGTTATGTTAATCACCATATATTACATCATTAGTTTTTGGTGCAGTGTTCCATGATTCATTGTTTGTTCATAACACCCAGTGCTCCATGCAGAACGTGCCCTCCTCAATACCCATCACCAGGCTAACCCATCCCCCTACCCCCCTCCCCTCTAGAACCCTCAGTTTGTTTTTCAGAGTCCATCATCTCTCATGGTTCGTCTCCCCCTCTGACATACTCCCCTTTTCTTCCTCTTCTGTTATCTTCTTCTTTTTCTTTTTTCTTAAAATATGTTGCGTTATTTGTTTCAGAAGTACAGATCTGTGATTCAACAGTCTTGCACAATTCACAGCGCTCACCGTAGCACATACCCTCCCCAATATCTATCACCCAGCCACCCCATCCCTCCCACCCCCGACCACTCCAGTAACACTCAGTTTGTTTCCTGAGATTAAGAATTCCTCATATCAGTGAGGTCATGTGATACATGTCTTTCTCTGATTGACTTATTTCACTCAGCATAACACCCTCCAGTTCCATCCACGTCGTTGCAAATGGCAAGATCTCATTCCTTTTGATGGCTGCATAATATTCCATTGTGTATATATACCACATCTTCTTTATCCATTCATCTGTCGATGGGCATCTTGGCTCTTTCCACAGTTTGGCTATGGTGGACATTGCTGCTATAAACATTGGGGTGACCATTGTGTTTTCAATTTCATTTGTTTTCATGTAATTTTTAATTTCTTCTTTGATTTCTTCAATGACCCATTCATTGTTTAGTAGCATATTTTTTAACCTCCATTTATTTGTGCTCTTTACAGATTTTTTCTTGTGGTTGATTTCTAGTTTGATAGGGTTGTGGATGGAAAAGATGAATGTTATCTAAATCTTTTTGTATTTGTTGAGACTTGTTTTATGGCTTAATACATAATCTGTTCTGGATAATGTTCCATGTGCACTTGAAAAGAATGTGTATTCTGCTATTTTAGGATGAGATGTTCTGAATGTATCTGTTAAATCCATTTGGTCCAGTGTGTCATTCAAAGCCACTGTTTCCTTGTTGATTTTCTATTTAGATGATCTGTCCATTGATGTAAGTGGGGTTTTAAAGTTCCCTACTATCATTGTATTACTACTATCAATTACTTTCTTCATGTTTGTTATTAAGTTTTATGTATTTGGGTGCTCCCATATTGGGTGAATAAATATTTAAAATTGTATCTTCTTTTCTTTTAAACTTTATTTATTTAAGTAGTATCTACACCCAATTTGGAGCTTGAAATCATACCCTGAGATCAAGAGTGGCATACTCTTCTGACTGAGTCATCCAGGCACCGCATAAAATTATCTTCTTATTGGATTGTCACCTTCATTATTTTATAGTGTCCTTCTTTGGCTCTTGTTATAGTCTCTTGCTATAGTCTGCCACCCTGGCTTTCTTTTGACATCATGTGCATGATAAATGTTTCTCCATCTCCTCACATTTAATCTCCAGGTATCTTTAGGTTGAAATGAGTAGGCAGCATATAAATGGGTCTTGTTTTTATATTTACTCTGTCATCTTATGTTTTTTGATTAGGGCATTTACTCATTCCCATTCAAATGAATTATGAACAGATATATATTTCTTTATTTTCTATATATTCTTTTTTTACTTGTTTTGTTGTTTTTGTAATTTTTCTCTAATCTTTCATGGTTTGCTGGCTTTTTTTTTACTGATATACTTGGATTTCTTTCTCTTAATTCTGGGCATATTGATTTCGGTTTTTGATTTGTGGTTACCGTTTTGTTTGTATATAGTGTATACTGTATATAGCAGTCACTTTATTAAGCTGATGGTCCCTTAAACTTGAATCCATTTTTTCTCCTGCCCGCCCCCCCCATGTTTTAGGTATATGGTGTCATATTTTACATGTTTGTATTTTGTGAATCCCTTGACTGGTATTTACAGATACTCTTATTTTTACTGCTTTTTCCCCTACTTTTCATACTTGTATCTGCAGTCTTTCCTTACCACTTAAAATGTCCCCTTTAACAGTTCTTCTGGCCTGGTTCAGTGATCATGAACTCCTTTAGTTTTTTTTTGTTTTTGTTTTTGTTTTTTATCTAAGAAACTATCCCTCTATTCTGAACAATACTCTTGCTGGATAGAGTTTTCTTGGCTGCAGATATTTCCCTTTCAGCGCTCTGAATATATCATGTTACCCACTTGTGGCCTGCAAATTTCTGTTGATAAATCTGCTGATAGCTTTATGGGGTTTCCCTTGTATGTAACTGTCTTCTCTTGCTGCTTTTAAAATGTTTCCTTTATCACTACTTCTTGCCATTTTAATTACTATGTGTCTTGGTGTGAGCCTCCTTTAGTTGATTTTGTTGGGAGATCTCTGTGCCTCCTGGATCTGGATATCTGTTTCCTTCCCCCAATTTAGGGAAGTTTTCAGCTATTATTTCTTCATATAAATTTGCTATCCCCAGGGTGCCTAGGTGGCTCAATCATTAAGCATCTGCCTTCGGCTCAGATCATGATCCCAGGGCCCTGGGATCGAGCCCCACGTCAGGCTCCCTGCTCAGCAGGAAGCCTGCTTCTCCCTCTCCCACCCCCCCTGCTTGTGTCCCTCTCTTGCTGTCTCTCTCTCTCTGTGTCAAATAAATAAAATCTTTTTAAAAATTAATTTGCTATCCCCTTTATTCTGAGACTCCTATAATACAAATATTATTAGGCTTGATGGAGTCACTGAGTTCCCTAAGTCTATTCTCATTTTGGATAATTTTTTTTTCTCTCACCTGTCAGCTTGATTATTTGCCATCCCTCAGTCTCCCAGGTCGCTAATTCATTCCTCTGCTTCCTCTATCCTGCTATTTATTCTATCTAGTGTATTTTTAATTTCTTTCATTGTATTGTTCATCTCTGATGGGCTCTTTTTCATCTCTTTGTTAATAGTCTCACTGATGTCCTCCACTCTTTTCTCAAGTCCAGTGAGTATCTTTATGATCATTACTTTAAATTGTCTATCAGGCATACTACTTATATCCATTTTTCTTAGGTCTCTAATTGTGGTTTTATCTAACTCTCTGCCTGTTTTTCTATGTGAGGAAAGTCAGCTATGTCTCCTGCTCTTGAAAGTAGTGGCCATGAGAGACTCTGGACTCCGGGAACCAAACTGAGGGTTGCAGAAGGGAGTGGGGGTGAGGGGATGAGGTAACAAGGTGATGGGTATTAAGGAGGGCATATATGATGATGAGCACTGGGTGTTATATGCAACTAATGAGTCATTGAACACTACATCAAAAACTAATTATGTACTATATGCTGGCTAATTAAACATAATAACAAAATAAATTAAAAAAACAAAAAATATAGATTTCTGAAAAAAAATTCTTGAAAAAAAATAAACAAAATAGGGACAAAATAGGGATAAATAACACCTATATCCCAGGGCTGCTGTGAGAATTAAATATGATTATGAGAAAAAAAACCACAATGACCAGTATTTAGAATATAGTATGGGGCACCTGGGTGGCTCAGTCGGTTAAGCGTCTGCCTTTGGTTCAGGTCATGATCCCAGGGTCCTGGGATCGAGCCTTGCATCGGACTCCCTGCTCCGCGGGAAGCCTGCTTCTCCCTTTCCCACTCCCCCTGCTTGTGTTCCCTCTCTTGCTGTGTCTCTCTCTGTCAAATAAATAAATAAAACCTTTAAAAAAAAATAGAATATAGTATGTATACAGTAAATGGTAGATTTATTTTTCCTGATTTTGTATTCAGATATCTGATTCAGTGACTGAGTTTTAGATACCTTAAATATAATCAAATATTAACACTGGAAGGAAGGGTTTTTTTTCTTATGTTTAAAAATGTTTTGTCCATTCTTGACATTTGCTTTTTTCATTTTTTTAAGATGGTTTTTTAATTTGAAAATATTCTTTTTTGGTGAAGTATGTTAATTTCAGCTATAATGTTTATTGGATATTATTTTTAGGAAGCTTAAATGTTAGAAGTATATTCACCTGAAAAGATATTCATTTCACTGTTTTATATTTATTATTATAATTTATTTGGTTTGTGGGTTTTTCATTCTTTTTTTCTCCTCCAATTGTTAACTGTTTTAGAATCTACCAAAGTGAGTGATGCCTCCCCTTTTAGTATTATTTTTTTTTGGAGTTATTAGGTTGAGATGCACATTTCATGACAACCAAATTATGGTCAAGTGATTTTACCATCTCCTTCTTCCCTATAAAATTCAAAGCTGGCTATAAATAAATGTTACCAATCTTTGACAAAGCAGGAAAAAATATGCAACGGAAAAAAAGACAGTCTCTTCAATAAATAGTGCTGGGAATATTGAACAGCTATATACAGAAGAATGGAACTCGACCATTCTCTAACACCATACACAAAGATAAACTCAAAATGGATGAAAGACCTCAGTGTGAGACAGGAATCCATCAAAATCTTAGAGGAAAACATAGGCAGTAACCTCTTCGACATTGGCCACAGCAACTTCTTTCAAGATACATCTCCAAAGGCTAGTGAAACAAAAGCAAAATTGAACTTTGGGGACTTCATCAAGATAAAAAGCTTCTGAATGAAGGGGAGTAAGTCAGAGGGGGAGACGAACCATGAGAGACGATGGACTCTGAAAAACAAACAGGGTTCTAGAGGGGAGGAGGGTAGGGGGATGGCTTAGCCTGGTGATGGGTATTAAAGAGGGCACATTCTGCCTGGAGCACTGGGTGTTATGAACAAACAATGAATCATGGAACACTACATCAAAAACTAATGATGTAATATATGGTGATTAACATAACAATAAAAAATTAAAAAAAAATAAAAAACTTCTGCACAGCAAAGGAAACAGTCAACAAAACAAAGAGGCAACCCACAGAATGGGAGAAGATATTTGCAAATGACACTACAGACAAAGCGCTGATTTCCAAGATCTATAAAGACCTTCTCAAACTCAACACCCAAAAAACAAATAAGTCAAAAAATGGACAGAAGACATGAACAGACACTTCTCCAAAGAAGACATACAAATGGCTAACAGACACATGAAAAAATATTCATCATCATTAGCCATCAGGGAAATTCAAATCAAAACCACATTGAGATTCTACCTTACACCAGTTAGAATGGCAAAAATTGACAAGGCAAGAAACAACAAATGCTGGAGAGGTTGTGGAGAAAGGGAAACCCTGTTACATTGTTGGTGGGAATGCAAGTTGGTACAGCCACTTTGGAAAACGGTGTGGAGTTTCCTCAAAAAATTAAAAATAGAAATGTATGGTGATTAACATAACAATAAAAAATTTAAAAAATAATAAAAATAGAGCTACTCTATGACCCAGCAATTTCACTACTGGGTATTTACCCCAAAGACACAGGTGTAGTGACAAGAAGGGCCGTATGCACCCCAATGTTCATAGCAGCCATGTCCACAATAGCCAAACTGTGGAAAGAGCTGAGATGCCCTTCAGCAGATGAATGGATAAAGAAGATGTGGTCCATATCTACAATGGAATATTACTCAGCCATCAGAAAGGATGAATACCCAACTTTTACATCAACATGGATTGGACTGGAGGAGATTATGCTAAGTGAAATAGGTCAAAAAGAGAAAGTCAATTGTGATATAGTTTCACTTATTTGTGGAACATAAGGAACAGCATGGAGGACATTAGGAAAAGGAAGGGGAGGATTCGGAGGGAGAGATGAGCCATGAGAGACTATGGACTCTGAGAAACAAACTGAGGGTTTTAGAGGGGAGGGGGGTAGGGGGATGGGTTAGCCCAGTGAGGGCACGTACTGCATGGAGCACTGGGTATTATATGAAAGCAATGAATCATGGATCAGTACAGCAAAAACTAATGATGTACTGTATGTTGACTAATATAACATAATAAAATAAAATTTTAAAAAAATTAAAAAAAGGAAAGGAAAAGAAAAGAAAAAGTGGCCAGGGTGCACACTTTTAAAAAGGGGGCTCTGGTCCTCTTCCACAGGGGATGCACAGCCTCTATGGAAACCAGGGCTGGCTGGGGTTGCTCTGCAAAACACACCAACTGGGAGTGCAGTTTTAACAAGGTGGGTGTGTCCTCCTGGGAGGTGATCAGCCCTTGAAGCTAGGACTAGAGCCCCACAAAATGCACAGGTTGGAAGATGGTATGTTGGTGAGGTTTGTGCAGGTCTTCTGAGGGAGGGTGTCCATAACTCTGGGGACTGAGGCAAGTGTGACTGGAAAGGGCAGATCCGTAGAAGCACAGAGGGCATGGGGCTTAGTGTAAGCAAGTTACATCACAAGCGTCAGGGCTCTCCCGGCTCCAGTAGGTTGCCTTGTGTTTCTGCTGAGGAGAAGGGGAGGAAAATGAGCCTGAAATCGCCTTTGTTTCCGAAGGCGTCTCTCTGCCATCCCTGCCTCTTCAGAATGCCAACACCTCTGAGATGAGTAAATTACTCTCCCTTCCATATGCTGCAGACGTTTTTTAAAGTCCTGCTTCTATGCTGGATATCCATAGGATGTTTATTGTCTTGTCTCTTTAAGGGCAGGAACTCCACTTTCTAATGCTCTCTGGGCTCTCCCAGAGCCAAGTCCACTGATACTTAAAATTCTAGGCTTTAAGTCCCACTGGTTGTGAGAACTGAAGAAATTCAGCCCCTCTTACTTTCAAAGCCAAACATTATATGGATTCAGTTTCCCCATGCAGGCTTCCCAGTGTGATAATCTGTTTCTTTTCCTTATTCAGCCCTGACCAAGGCTATACTGGGGAGGGGGTAACAGGGTGATGGGTATTAAGGAGGGTACATGTTATAGCACTGGGTGTTATACATAACTAATAAATCATTGAACACTACATCAAAAACTGATGTACTATACAGTGGCTAACTGAACATAATAAAAAAAAAAAGGAAACTAGTTTCTTAGTTCCTGAAAAGTTAAACATAGAATTACCATGTGACTTAGTAATTCCATTCATAGTTCTATATGCAAGAAAACTGAAAATATATGGTGAAATAAAACTTATACATGTATGTTCATAGCAGCATTATTGAAAAGAGCCAAAAAGTGGAAACAACCCAAATGTTCGTCATCTGTTGAATGGTTAAGTAAAATATGTATACCCATACAATGAAATAGTATTTAGGAATAAAAGGAAATGAAGTACTGACACATGCTACAATGTAGATGAACTTTGAAAACATTATGCTAATTGAAAGAAGCCAGTCAAAAAAGGCCATGTATCATATGATTCCATTTATATGAAATTTCCAGGATAGGAAAATTCATAGACACAGAATGATTAGTGGTGTTTAGGGTTGGGAGCAGGAGGGAAGCACTGGGAATTGATTGCTAATATTTACTGCATTTTATTTAGGGAGTATGAAAATGTTTAAAGTTAGAGTGTGATGATGACTGCACAACCGTGTGAATGTATTAAAAACATTGAATTGTACATTTAGATGGGTCAATTATATGGTATTTGAATTAAATCTCAGAAAAGTTTGTTCAAAAATAAAATGGCAGAAATAATGCTAAATATATGATAAAATACTGATAAAAGTATTGATAGGAAATAAGGACTCTTGAATTAAAAAAAAAAATTCTTGAATTATGTGAGTGAAAAATGGTTCAGTAGGAAACTCCAAAAGTTCATACCCCTGTAAAAACAGTGATTAAACTGGCAAAAACAGATTCAACTTTTTGGAATGCTGGGAATTAATCACAAGCTTACTGCTACTCGGGGAAGGCACAATGAAGACAAATCAGAATGTCATTAAGAGTGTTTAATGGCATTTTAACTTACCCTGATCCCATCTTCCACTCTCCAGCTCAGCAGCATCTTTGAAGACAACCACCTACATCCCTGATACAGGTACCTAGTACTGGAGGGTGCAAATCTGACCTTACATTCAAGGTTGTATAGTTGTTTTGACCTGTTTGTTGGTTCTCTGAAGGATGTTGCCTTTCTTTCATCTAACTCAGAATTCTCCCAGAGCTGGAGGGCTACCTAGGGGCAATTGTCAAAAACAATTTAAAGACAAATATATTAGTCATTATAGTCTGGAGCAGGAAAAACAGAGCAAACGATAGACTAATCAAAAAGCTTGTAGGGGCTGGGTGGGGGAGGCTGAGGATTGAAATGCTTTGAGTAATAAGGGCTTTGAAGAGCTCCCACATACTCTGAAAAATCTAGAAGGCCACATACATACCGAGGGCTGGATGCATGTTCAGAAAAGACCTGAGAAGTGCCTGAGGTCTTGTCTCTGGCTGACCATCAGGCTTCTATGCAGTAGGAAATGAAGACTAAGGAAGAGCTGTAAACTGCCAGAGTTTTGTCACTTTGCCTCAACCACACACACAGCTCATTTACAAATATTAGATTAAGACTTTTTTTTTTCATTCCAGGTGTTTAAGGAAATCACTTGTATCACTAGTTGATCCCTAAACTAATTGAGCAGAGACTTCAGTGGCCATAATGACAAAGAATACAAACTTCAGAAAATTAGTTCAGAAATGTTACTAAACAAATATATAAAACTACCTCAAGCAGGAAAAACACCCCCGTCAAAGGAGGAGAATTTGATTTTCAGTCTTGCCACACTATAATACTTAAGATGTCTAGTTTTTGTTTGACAAAAAGTTACAAGGCGTTCAAACAAAAAGAAAGTTAGCTTATACACAGGAAAAAAAATTAATAGAAAGTGTCCAGGGGAAACCCAGACGTTGGCCTTACTAGACAAGACTTTAAATTAAAATGTTGAAATATGCCCAGAGAACTAAAGGACCCATGAGAACAATATCTAACCAACTGGGGAATAGTTATGATGATATTATATTAAATGTATATTTATATTTTAATACATATAAGTAAAAATTGTAAAAAAGTGAACAGAAATTTTGTCATTGAAAAAACAGTGACTGGAATGAAAAATTCACTTGAAGAATTGAACAGCTAATTTGAGCAAGTAGAAATAAGAATTCATGAACTTGAAGTTAGGTCAGTTGAGATTATCTCCATGGAACAGAAGGAGAAAAGAATGAAAAAATGAACAGAGTTTGAAAGACGCATGGGACCAACATATACAGAAAGGAAGTCTCAGAAGGAGAGTAGAGAGACAAAACGGGCAGAATGAATATTTGAGGAAATTATGGGTGGAAATTTTCCGAATTTAGTTATGCTAGAGGAAATGAGAAGGGAATGAAAATGGGACTCTGGAAAATATCTGACACAAAACAAATCAGTAATAAGAAGAAATTGAAGGAAAAAAGATGTATAGGAAATAGCAAATGACAAAAGCAAATCAGTCCTCATCAGTTATTACATTAAATGTAAGTACATTAAATACTCTTGTTAAAGACACAGATTGGCAGAGTGGATTTTTAGAAATGATTGAATTATATGTTTTTTAACAAGTGACTCACTTCAAATATAAGGACCCAAGTGGTTTAATGTGAAAAGGATTGCAAGATGTTTTATGCAGAGAGTACCTCTACAAAATAATATAGATGAAATAGCTATGTTAATATCATACAACATAGACTTTAAGACAAAAATTGTGCAATAGAATGGAAAAACATTATATAATCATGGAAGGGTGAATCCTTCAAAAAGATATAATAATTACAAACATGTATGCACCTAACAGAGCCCAAAATATGTGAAGGAAAAACTGACAGCATTGAGGGGAGACAGATAATTCAACAGTACTAGTTGGAGACTTCAGTACCACACTTTAAAGAATGGGTAGGACAACTAGACTGAAGATCAACAAGGAAATAATAAGGTTTACACAACATTACAAGCCAACTAGACCCAAAAGATGTATAGAGAACATTCCACCAAAAACAGCAGAATATGTACTTTGCTCAAGTGTACATGGAATATTCTTCAGCATCGACCATGTATTAGGCCACAAAACAAGTTTTCATAAATTTTTAAATATTGAAATCATACATGGCATTTTTATCACAAGGAAATGAAGTTAGAAATCAGTAACACAAGGAAATCTGGAAATTCATAAGTACAAGGAAATTAAGACACTCTTCAAGTTCTGAAGCCTCTGGACTTCTCATACTTTGCTGGTAGAAATACACATTGGAATGACCCCTTCTGTAAATATATTGGTAAAAGTTAAACCACATGCTTATCATATGACCCAGCAATCCCACTCTTATGTATTTATCCAAGAGAAGTTAAGACATTTGCCTATGTAATGACTTGTCCACAAATGTTCATAGTAGCTTTATTCATAATAACCCTAATGTGGAAAGAAGTAAAATGCCCAACTGTTGTATGGATAAACAAATTGTGATGTCCACCTAATAGGACACTACACACAGTAAAAAGGAATTAATTAGTAATACATTCACCACTATAAAAGAATCTCAAGAGATTTTTTATGCTAAATGAATCCAGAAACAGTAGAGTATGTATGATTGTGGTAATTTGATATTCAGAAAGCTCTAGTGCTAAACAGATGAATAGTTGCTACTAGCAGAGGAGGAGAAAGTGACTCCAAAGAGTCATGAAAACATTTTGTGGGGTGGTAGAAATGTTCTACATCATGATTGTGCTTTCAGTTATATTGGTAGACACTATTGTGAAAACTCATTAATTATACACTTTAATTTGTTTTATTGTACGTAAATTATGCCTCAAAATAAGGGTAGCTCAAGAAATGAAAGAAAAGAACAAAAAAATTAACACTTTGGAATCAAGGGCTTGGGGGTGTAGAGAACATTGTTTTGTTTTGTTTTAATTTTATTTTATTATGTTAATGAATCGAGAACACTGTTTTAAGTGAGAGTTTTTTAGGAGTAAATAAAAATGGCCTAAACAACTCAAAGATCTAAAACAATATTCACATCAACGTCCATGGGAAATAGGATAGATGTTATTTATTTTTATTTAACAAATACACAGGAGGGGCGCCTAAGTGGCTCAGTCATTAAGTGTCTGCCTTTGGCCCAGGTCATGATCCTAGGGTCCGGGGATTGAGCCCCGTATCAGGATTCCTGCTCTGAGGGAAGCATGCTTCTCCCTCTCCCACTCCCCCTGCTTGTGTTACCCCTCTTCTCTGTGTCTCTCGCTGTCAAAAAAATAAATAAAATCTTAAAAAAAAAAGAATACATCTGAGACACTTACAATATACTATATCTTTAAAAAAGATAAAAACAGGTGAAATAGAGGTTAATAAGATCTAATTATTTGAGAATATTGGTAAACTGTGAAAAGATAACAAAGGCTAGCCAGTGAAAAGGCTAACAAAAAATAAAATGGAGTAAACAAATAACCCACATTAAGAGTATACCCAAGATGACATGGGGATTAAAAATGAGGGAATGCAGTATACAACACTAATAAAATTTAAAATCTTAATAAAGTAGGTTATTATCTATAAAACAAATCATCAGAATTTAACTGTAAGAGTATCTGAAAGGACTTGTTTTCTGCTTTATCTCTCACTATTCCCACATTTTAATCTCTCACTCCAGCAGAATGGATCTGTACACCATTCCCTCAGCATAAGTAGTGTTTTCCCATGTGTTCAGTATTGTTTGCTCACTTTTCTCTGCTGTTAATGCCATTTCCTCATTTTTGTGTGTATTCAGATGCTCCTTATCTTTCAAGCAAGTACACATTCCATTTCCTTCAGGAAACTTACCTTTAGCATCCTAGCTGGAAATAAGCACTTGCAGCAATATTCATCTCTCACTTTGCTTCGTAGACTTGGGTGTTTTTTCATAGTGTTGTATCTTCCTCTTCCTTATGGAGAATAAATTCCTTGAATATTCCTACTATGTTTTTACCTCATCCTTGCTATGTATGTATCTCCTAGTTTATACAGAGTAGGAACTCTGGAAATAAATATTTGATTGCTGAAAATTTGATCAAGACAATATTCAAATTAGGAAAAAGTGATTAACCACCATTTCAGGTAAAGTTAGAAGTTTTTGGATAATTTTTTGTTATATGTGCATGAATGGATTTGATCCTTCCCACTTTAAGCCTTAGATAAATGTATTTTTTTATATAATAGGCCTCTTCTTTTTTTTTTTAAGATTTTATTTATTTGAGAGAGAGAGGCACAGCAAGAGAGGGAATACAAGCAGAGGGAGTGAGAGAGGGAGAAGCAGGCTTCCTGCGGAGTGGGGAGCCTGGTGCGGGGCTCAATCCCAGGACCCTGGGATCATGACCTGAGCCGAAGGCAGACGCTTAATGGCTGAGCCACCCAGGCGCCCATATAATAGGCCTCCTCTTAAGCCTTACTTTGTTCTTTGTAAAATGGGGATCATACCATATCGAGTTTTTAGGATCGTGTATGAGACAATGGATGTTTAGCTCCTGGAAAAATACTTGGAATATATTAAACCTTCCATAACTGATGCTCTTTCTCCCTTTCATACAAGTTCACAATTTTTTTTATTAACATGTATTATTTGTTTCAGGGCTACAGGTCTGTGATTTATCAGTCTTGCACAATTCACAGTGCTCACCATAGCACATACCCTCCCCAGTGACCCAGCCACCCTATCCCTCCCAGACCCCCCTCCACTCCAGCAACCCTGTTTGTTTCCTGAGATTAAGAGTCTCTTATTGTTTGTCTCTGTCTCTGGTTTCATCTTGTTTCATTTTTCCCTCCCTTCTTCTATGATCCTCTGTCTTGTTTCTCAAATTCCTCATATCAGTGAGATCATATGATAATTGTCTTTCTCTGATTGACTTATTTCGCTTAGCATAATACCCTCTAGTTCCGTCCACGTTATTGCAAATGGCAAGATTTTTTTTGATGGCTACATAATATTCCATTACACACACACACACACACATACACACACACACACACACACACACACACCACATCTTCTTTATCCATTCATCTGTCGATGGACATCTGGGCTCTTTCCAAAGTTTGGCTATAGCAGATATTACTGCTGTAAACATTGGGGTGTAGGTGCCCCTTCAGATCACTATATTTGTATATTTGGGGTAAATACCTAATAGTGCAATTGCTGGGTCCTAGGGTAGGCATGAATTCTATATGCTGTGTTCCCCTAGTGCTGGAGTTCTGCCATTCTCATTGATTGGTAAACTTGGTCTTGGCTGGCTGTTCTTGCTGATCTTCTGGGGGAGGGGCCTGTTGCTGGTTCTCAAATGTCTTTGCGGGAGGTGGAATTGCACTGCCCTTGCCGGGCTGGGCTGTCTCCGCTCAGGTTTGCTTTCAGGAGCTTTTGTTCCCTGCAAGCTTTCCGTACAGCTTTGGAGGACGAGAAAGAAAATGGTGGCCTCCCAATCTCTGGCCCCAGAGGAACCGAGAACTCGGGACTCCACTCTTCAGTGTGCCCCCAGAGAAAAGCAGTCAGTCCCTCCTGTCTCCCTGGTCTCCAGCCGCACTCAGTGCTCACCTGGCCTGTGACCAAGCGTTTTTATCTCTGGCACACGACCCCGTGTGGTTTCCAAACCCAGCAGACTCCTGTGGTGCACTCCCAAGGTGCTCCTCCTGGGGGAGGAAGGGGAGTCTCCCCGGATCTGCTGCTTGTTGGGTCCCTGCTGGGGGAGCAGTGGCCCGACTGTGCCGCGGATCCCAGTTTATGGCAACCCTGAGCTGAGAGCCCGCTCCTCTGCTCTGTCTCTGCAGCCGGCTTCCCCGCTCCCATACCTGGGAGCTCTCCCGCACTCAGACACCCCCGGTCTTCCTGTGACCCCGAGGGTCCTGAGACTACACTTAGCCACTGGAGTGATGTCCCTCAGCAGAAGAGACTTCTAAAAATTCCGATTTTGTGCTCCGCTGCTCTATCACTTGCCAGTAGTGGCTGACGGAGGCCCCCTCCCCCGTCGTCTGTCTTCCCGAATATTGCCTCGTATTCACTTCTCCGCACGTCCTACCTTCCAGAAAGTGGTCACTTTTCTGTTCAGAGAGTTGCTGCTATTCTTTTCTTCAATCTCCTGTTGAGTTCACAGGTGTTCAGAATGGTTTGATCCCTATCAAACCCAGCTGAATTCCTGGGACCAGACGAAATTTAGGTCTCCTATTCCTCCGCCATCTTAGTTAAGGACCAAGTTCCAATTATTTGCCACTGTAAGTGGTTATTCCCCATTTTCATATGCCTTAATATTTTGGCTGATAGCAATGAGCATGTGTAGGTCACAACAATATATAATTTAATGTTTAACTCTAATTTAGTTTTTCTTTTGCTCCCATGTTTAACCTGTGCTAGTTTGCTTTTTCCTTATTAGAGCTGTTGTAATTTATTTCTTTCATGATTTTTTATGAAGTATTCCTTATTTTTTCATTGCAGTCTGGATTGGTATACACACTGTGACTAATTCTTTCATAGGTCACTAGACTAATTCTTTGAGACTAGGACCCTTTGGGTGAGCAGATAAAATTTAAATTAGTATTTTCCTCTTTTTCTTTCAAAAAGACAAATTTACAAATTAAGTCAATATTAATGGATTGCTGTAGTGACACCTATGTTAAATCGATTAACTATTGATGGCTATCCCTATTGGTTCAAGCAAGCTAGAGCCTAGTTAGACAGTGGCAGAGAAATGTTATCTCAGATTTTTCTAGACTTTCAGTATTTAGCAAATATAAATAACAAAAACAAAAGAAGACAAATCTTTGAGTGTTTAGTCATTTCCACTGCCTTTTAAATTATTTCTAATGGTAAATAACTATTCTTGTATTCAATTTTGTATTATATACCTCTTAGGGTATATAGATGTTTAGCCATTTCAACTATCTTATAGAAAATATGATTTCAAATTTAATTATCACGATTTTAACATTTCTGAAAAATAAGCCTCATTCTATACCAGGTCTGTAAACTGAGAAATGTTTATATGAAGCTCCTCTTTATCTTATGAGGAAATATTTATTTTTTAATCTTTTTTGATAGCATTTTTAGTATTTTAAAGAAATATTCTCAGAAATCAAAGTGTTACACTGATGTTTCTAATACTGGGACAGGAAAAACATAATCAGGGTTTTAGTTTGTTATAAAAATTGGCAGCACAATAACTAACAGTGATAAAACTTTTTTCTCTTCAGGGCCAAGGAATATGAGAGTTTAACAGAAACAAAAAATTCTGGATCTGACTCACCTTATAAAGCAAAGTGAGTATTTTACTCTGCATTTTATTTCTCTATCTTATTGATGTCTGCCTATATAAAAGTTTATCTGAACTTCTATTTCTGTGACCCTAAGCTTCATACCTGAAGCCTAGAATTTCATTCTTCTAACACAGTGTTTTCCAGCAGGGGACAATTTTGCTGTGCCTGAGGATATTTGATCACATTTTGATTATCACAGCAGGGAGAAATGGTGCTATTCCCATCAAGTGCATAGAGACCCAGGGATGCTCTTAAACACTCTCAGTGGGCAACACTGAAGCAAAGAATTATCTCATCCAAAATGTCAGTAGTGCCCAGGTAGAAAAATCCTGCTCTAACAGAATAGGTTCTGGCAGCCCTGTGCTGGTTCTTGCTCTGAGGAAGTCTTGCTCAGGATTATGGCCAGGGCCACTTGAGAGATGAGGAGTTAGACTCCACCACTGGCTGTTAGTTTAACTACACAATAGCTAAACACAACCACCATCATTTTGCTTCTCTCAAAGATATTACTGGTAGAGGTACAGTGAGGAAGGTACTCAAAAACACTGCCAATGGGAGTGCAGGTTAGTGTAGTCTTATTGAAAGGCAATGTGAATCCAGAGCTTAGAACATCTACTTTAGGCTGATGAGGGAAATAATGCAAAATATGCCCGAATATTTATATACAAAGATGACTATTTTAACATTATTTTTCATAGTGAAAAAGTCAAGAAAGAACTTAACTGCCACAAATTGAGGAATATCTATAACCAGTGGTTGGTGTAGATATGCTATAGCATTTTAATGCAGCAATTATTTACATTTAAAAAGATATTGTTGCCTGTCAGAAATGAGATAACTGATCAGAAAATTACTTTTATTAATTGTTGTTTTGAAACTATTAGTCATTGCCATTCTAAAAGAAAAAAATTTGTAAAATATTAAAGAAGTTAACAAAATTATCAAGATTATGATGATACTGTATGTCTGGAAAACCCAAGAGAATCAAGTGAAAAACTAGTAGAAATTAGAGAATCAATTCAGTAAGGTGGCTGATCAAATTAATGTGATAATATTAATAATAGGTAACGTTTACTGAACCTTTGCCTCATTCAAGGGTCTTTACATGTGTTGACTCCTTTATTCCTAACAATAATTCAATGAATTTCATTAGGGAAGCTAAGCCTTACAGAGGGTGAGTAACTTACCTTACATTTATGCAACATCCAGCATATAAAATTAATACTTTCTTTTCTTATAATCAGTTAGAAAACATAAATATCATTATAGTAGCAATAAAAAAATAAACTAAAAATAAACTTAACAAGAAATATGAAGGCTCCATAAAAATTAAAAACCTTAAAATGCTAACAAAGGGTATTAAAGAAGACTTACATAACGGAAAGACAAATTATACTCTTGGATAGAAAACATGGTATAGTAAATTCTCTTAAATTCTCCTACAAATGAAATGTAATCTGAATAAAACAACTACATTTTAAAAAATAGAATAATTTTAAAGAATGTATGGAAAAATGAGAATTTCTGGAAAAAAAATTTAAAAGAAGAATGAGGTAGGACTGTGCTAACAGATATTTAATAATATCTTAATGATACCTATGTAGTTAAAATAGTTTTGCATTGGCACATGAATAAAAATGTAAATCGATAGAAAAGATTTTTAAAAACAATCTAGAAACAGATTCAAATATTTAAGGAAATTTAATATATGATGGTGGGATAGTGTTTACAAAGAATGCCAGAAGAAGTTGAGCCATTCCTGGAGGCATGGCCCTGTGCGTTATAATATAATTTTGCCACTATTCCATCAAGAGGTGGACTCTCTTTCTTTTCCTCTTGAATTTGTTCCTTTTGACTTGTTTTGACTACTATGGTAGTAATAGGTGATAACCAAGACTTGGCCATAGAAGTCTTGAGGCTTCTGCTTTCAACCTCACTTTCTTGCTTGGCTGTGATTGCCCTGTAAGGAAGACTGGGTCAGTCCTCTTGAGGATGAAAGATCACTTGGTCATGGGGATAATCCTTTTAATATGATGCTGAGTTCATTTTACTTGTTCTGTTGCGGATTTTTGAATTAATATGGGTTATCAAGTCTTATTAAGCCTCTGCTTGTGTTACATTTGCTTATGTTGCATTGGCCAAAGCAAGTCATTTCACCAAGTCCAGAGTCACTGTAGGAGACTATACAAGTCATGGATAGCAAGACATAATTCAAGCGGTGGGGAGGGGGGGGCTTTTTTTTTAAGATTTTTTTTTTTTTTTTTTTATTCATTTGAGACACAGAGAGAGAGAGCATGAGCAGGGGGAGAAGCAGAGGAGCGGGAGAAGCAGGCTCCCTGCCGAGCAGGGAGCCCAATGTCAGGCTCCATCCCAGGACCCTGGGATCATGACCTGAACTGAAGGCAGACGCTTAACCATCTGAGCCACCCAGGCGCTCCAAGATTTTATTTATTTAACAGAGAGAGAGACAGCCAGAGAGGGAACACAAGCAGGGGGAGTGGGAGAGGGAGAAGCAGGCTTCCCGCTGAGCAGGGAGCCCGATGCAGGGCTCAATCCCAGGACCCTGGGATCATGACCTGAGCTGAAGGCAGACATCTAATGACTGAGCCACCCAGGCGCCCCTAAGGTGGGGGGAGCTTTAATGTAACAACCTATTACAGAACTTTCTCTGTATTCTCTTCTTACTTGACTGGCTGTTCTTTTTCAGTATCTTTTCCTTGGTTCTTTCTTGTCTCCTTGACCTCCAACATTAGCATGCCTTTGTCCTGAGAATTCAAATGCAGATTTATTCCCTTGGCAATCTTACTCAGTTTTATGACTTTAAACATTTAGTCACTGATGGATTTTAAATATATGACTCCAACCCAGCCCTCTCCTCAGAACTCCAGACTCATATATCCATCTTCCTGCTTAGTATTTCCACGTGGATATCTGTTCAATTGGACCCCTCAGGTGAGCATGTGCAAAATTAAACTCCTGAAATTTACTCCCAAACCTTACCCCTCATATTTTTTGCTCATCTTTAGGAAATAGTAAGTCCATCCTTTGAGATTAAAATTTTTAAAGTTATTCTCTCTTTCTTTTCACTTCACTTTTGGTCCATCAACAAATTCTGTTGGCTCTATCTTTAAAATATATTCAGAATCTGACCACTATTCATTACCTCCATAGTAACTACTCTAGTCTAACCTATTACCATCTCTCATCTGGATTATTGTAGTAGCCTCCTAATTAGTCTTACACTGCTTCTGCTTTTCCTTACTACAGTCTGTTGGCCACTGGGTAACCAGGATGTTCCTTTAAATTATAAACCTAGAAAAAATCACAGTAGCAATAGAAGCATAATTTTTCAGTGTCTCCAAATCCTCAGTAGAAACCAGATAAATAGTTAAAACCAAAAACCCATGGCAGCATTTACCAAAAAACCAGATAGCTCCAAGAAATCCAAAAAACAAGTAAATCCAAACAGCCACAAGACCTGCATGGTATTGACATTAGTGTGAAAGAAAGCAAGAAGAAACAAATGGGATAACAGTTGTAAAGAAAGGACAAGAACGCTCAAATAACTGTTTTCACTGCAAAGTATAGGGAACCAATTTGACAAAAGCACCTGAACCTCATTTTCAAGTAGGTTCCTCTGGAAGGGCTCATGTGAACAGTGTTGCCTTGCTCTTGCATGTTGATAATTTTTTGCCTTCAAAAATCAATTTTGCTGGAGCGCCTGGGTGGCTCAGTCAGTTAAGCATCTGCCTTCAGCTCAGGTCATGATCCCAGGGTCCTGGGATGGAGCCCCTGCATCAGGGCTCCCTGCTCAGCGGGGAGCCTGCTTCTCCCTCTTCCTCTGTGCGCTCCCTTGTGCGCGCTCCTGCTCTTACTGTCTCTCAAAAATGAATAAATAAAATCTTTAAAAAAATCAGTTTTGCTAGTTGCAAAATCCTTGGCCCACATTTTTTTTCTCGAGGATCTTAAAATCTTAAAAAGCACTTTAGACAATCAAAATTATTTAAAAAGGCATCAACTTAAGGACTAGTGATGAACAGAAAAGTTATAGTTTCTTATAGAACTAGGACTAACTGATGGCCAAAAGAAAAAGAATACTACATAATAACTATCTCATAATTTTATAGTATAACTAAGAAAAATATCGGTGAATATGAGGAAAACATATGCTAATAAATTAAACATTCTCTATATTGATAATGATATCAGTAATGTTATTCTGAGTCTTGTGCATATAAAATGGGACAAAGTAAAGGATATTATGGAAATTAAAATTCTTTTTTTTATTTTATTTTATTATGTTATGTTAGTCACCATACATTACATCATTAGTTTTTGATGTAGTGTTCCATGATTCATTGTTTGTGTATAACACCCAGTGCTCCACGCAGTACGTTCCCTCTTTAATACCCATCACCAGGCTAACCCATCCCCCCACCCCCCTCCCCTCTAGAACCCTCAGTTTGTTTCTCAGAGTCCATAGTCTCTCATGGTTCATCTCCCCCTCCGATTTCCCCCGCTTCATTTTTTTCCTTCCTGCTATCTTCTTTTTTTTTTTTAAACATATAATGTATTATTTGTTTCAGAGGTACAGATCTGTGATTCAACAGTCTTGCACAATTCACAGCGCTCACCATAGCATATACCCTCCCCAATATCTCTCACCCAGCCACCCCATGCCTCCCACCCCCACCACTCCAGCAACCCTCAGTTTGTTTCCTGAGATTAAGAATTCCTCATATCAGTGAGATCATATGATACATGTCTTTCTCTGACTGACTTATTTCACTTAGCATAATACCCTCTAGTTCCATCCACATCGCTGCAAATGGCAAGATTTCGAGGAAACTAAAATTCTTTTATCCCATGTTCCTGAGAAGCTGAATCCTCAGTTTGTAAGAAAGGAGATGGATGTGATACAGAGCAGATCAGGTAACACCCCTCCTGGGCTGAATTTGAATTATATGAATTTATGAGGTATTTTATCTTTCAGAAAGTGTTATGTATATGTGTGTGTGTACATGCATATCTATACATGTTATATATATATGAATGTGTGCATACACACATTTATTTCCTAGCTTTGTCCATTGAAGAGGCCTAGAAACAGTGATCAACAGTAAGCTCATTGATTTGGGATTTGAAATATCATTTCTCACTAAAAGAAGCAAGAACGTCTTAGAAAAATGCCTAATTCTAGACCCAAATGCCCTGTCAAACTAGATGGCAAGAAAGCTCTCAAAGACTGCTAGGGTTTTTCCAAAGGAATCAGTAACCAATTTAAGAGTTTTCTACTGGACAAAGACAGGACAATTTGAGCTTCCAAAAGGAAAATTATTGTAACTGGTTGAACTTGGGACCCGATAGTAGATGAAGTGTCTCCTTATTAAATTATTCTAGCTCATAAGTGAAAATGATTCTTTCTCTCTTCCTCCAATTATCCCTCCCCTTTCCAGAAAAATTTAATCCTGAGTTGTTAGATGAGAGAACCCAAGAGCCATCTGCACCAGGGAGATGGTTGGAGGTAGCAGTGGTGGCATATAAGGGATGGCAGAACCTGAGTTGACTGAGGTGGACATTCATGCAGAGATAAGAGGGGTGGCCAGATGTGGAGGCTCAGAGCCCAAGTAGAGAGAAGGGAGCTTCTATGTAAGAAGGGCACCATGGCCTGGTGTGGTGAGTCAGAATGAGGAGGGCACCTCTATGGAAGGGCATCCTGGCACAATCTGTCAGAGCCCAAGTGAAGAGGGAAGCCTGACAAAGGCTGTTGAAACCCAAGCAGGGTTAGAAAGCAAAACAGCCCAGACTGGGAGTCAGAGCCCAAGCAGGGACATAACAGCATGCATATAGAAACAAAGATGGGGGGGGGGGTGCGCCTGGGTGCCTCAGTCGGTTAAGCATCTGCCTTCAGCTCAGATCATGATCCTGGGGTCCTGGGATCGAGCCCCATGGCAGGCTCCTTGCTTAGCAGAGAGTCTGCTTCTCCCTCTGACCCTTCCCCCTGCTCGTTCTCTCTCTCTCAAATAAATAAATAAAATCTTAAAAAAAAAAAAAGAAACAAAGATGGGTGATACGTTACATGTAGAGTATGGGTCAAATACATAAATATATTAAGAATGATGAAAGGCAGATTGCTCACTGTTGGAGAAGAGTTAAAAATATCCAGGGAAAATAGAAAGACCCTCTAGCGAATTAGAATTATAGGTGTTAGTTTTAATTGTATTTTCCAATATACAGAAATAGAATTGTAGATGTAAATGTGTAGGGATATATATGAGATATATATTTTTTATATTTATTTATAGAATAATATGCACACATTTCCTAGCTCTTTCCACTGAGAGTGAGGGCCTGGGAATAGCAACATCCTGATAGCACTGAGCACATCAAGTACACCCATGTAATGTGAAGGCAAGGTGGTTCCTTAAAAGGGAAAGATAGGTTCTTTTTCTATGAGAAGGGATGCTGGCAGGCAAAAATGAAAGGTGTCCAATGTAGAAGGCAATGTATGTACACGGATTTTTTCATCTTATATAGGGATTTCTTAAGCTCTTATATTTTGAAATAAAGCCTTCAACATATTATTTAAAAATAAAAGGGGAACCATTGCCCTGAATTCAGACTATGTACCTTTCAAATAGAGGAAGTGAAAGAAAAAAAATGTTAATGTGTTTATGTCTTCCTGTCCATCATACTAAACAGCAACATTTACTAAAGTGGACCCAGTCTCCTTACATTTTTACAAATCATCCCAGTAATCCTAATGAACCTCCCAAAACTTGACTGTGATACAGATTAGGGCTCCTTATAGAAATATATTTACGTTTCACATTTACTGGTGACATAGTTGAAGTTAGAGTTGTTGTGGGAATTTGTTTAAGTTTTGAGAATTATTTGACCTTACAGCATTCTCCACAAACCTTTTTATCTGACAGATAATTCTCATGTTCTAGGCTAGGAGTTACAAAGCCTCTACTTTTTCTTTTCATGCTAGAAAATTTTTCTGCCAGAAGTAACTCAAATAACAATTCCTCTGTTAAAAACTGCACCCTCCAAACAGCTTCTTTTCTTCCCCTGTAGGAAAAATATAATTTTCAGGGCCTAAGTCCTGACAGTCTATAATTATTCATAGTATGAATCAAAATCTGATGCTTTTTTCTTGAGGGGGGCTGTATTGTTTGTGGTACTTTTGTGGAGGCAGGGAATGAAACAGAGGTTTATCTCATGTTACCAAAGCATCCCCTTGATTTGGCATTCTTCCTTGAAGGGTAGGTTCATATGAATCCCAGATTTGATTTACCTCAGGGTGAAATACAAGCCTCTTGTATTCTGTGAATTAAAATGGTCCTTGTGCCTCCCTAACTACCCCTGGTTTTCAGTGGAATGTGACCATTCTTGGTAAGAATACTGCTAGATTCATATGCATCCATGGCTATGGCTGGATATTTAGTTACATGGTGTGCAGGCTTTATTCAGCCAAAAGCTGAAGTGGCTACTTATCTATCACACAGTAAAGTTCACTGCCAATATTCTTCAACATGATAAGGTCAGTAACTTTAATCGGATGGGACTCTAGCCCATATTTGATTGAAAGGGAAAAGAATATGTTGTTCTTATTCTATTTTTGTGTTTTTTATATTCCCTTTTTCCTTTTGTTAGATTGAGACCTTCTGTCAATGAATAGTAATAATAGTTGATCATTTATTGAATGTCTACTTTACTCCTGAATGGTGTTAGGTACATTACATTAATTACTTCCGATCTTCAAAGGCTCTGAAAGGAAAAATTATTTATTTGTGAATAAAATGTCCTTATTTGAATTGATTAATATTGTTTGGAGACAAAAGCATGAGATCTGAGTATCAAAGGCCTAGTCCTAGTAGTAACTTTTACCAGTCTTGAGACCTTGGGAAAGTCATTGAATTTGTCTGAGCCTTAGTTTCTTCATTTTTCAAATGGGAATAATACTAATAGACACTGTTTTCATAGGATTACATAAGATCATGTACATTAATTATTTTGTAACCTATGAAGTTATGGATATCATTAAGATTAAAGTGAGGAAGAAATTCCTTCTTAGTCCATTCATCATTAAATATCTGTTGAGTGCACTTATATTAGAGGTAGCATGTTAGGTGCTGTGGATAAGGCAGTGAACGGGTAGACAGGAACCCTCTTTCATGAAGTTAAGACTGCTTCTGCACTGCTCAATATAATAGCTTCTAGCCACCCGTGGCTATTTAAATTATTAAGATTAAATGTAACATAAGGGGCGCCTGGGTGGCTCATTCGGTTAAGCATCTGACTCTTGATTTTGGCTCAGGTAATGATCTCAGGGTTGTGAGACCAAGCCCCGCAAGGGGCTTCGTGCTGAGCGGGAAGCCTGCTTAAGATTCTCTCTCTGCCCTTCATCCCTCTCCCCCACTTGCACACTCCCTCATAAATAAATAAGTAAATAAATAAATGCAACCTAAAATTCAGCTCCGCAGTCACACTAACTGTACTTCAGGTGAGTAATGGCCAAAGTTGGCTAGCAGCCACCATAGCGGACACTACAGATATAGAACATTCCCATCATTGCAGAAAATTCTGTTGCAAACCTCTGCATGGGAAAGACTTGTGAGGAGCAATTTGAAAGACTAGTCAAATCAGAAAAAGTAATGTTTGAGCTGAAAACTCAGGGGTAAGTAGAAATTTTCTAGATAATGTGGAGTTAAGGAAAGCATTTCAGAAGGAATGAATGAAGAATATTTGCAAAGACACTGAAGGGGAAGAAGAAAAGGGTGATTTTGATCCAGAAAGATTTCATGTACCGAGTCTGTGTGGCAGGATTAGCCCTACAAGGGAGGAATCAGTGTTCCTTGATTGTAACAGGAGAAGAAAAGGAGAGTATGGGTGAAATACGATAGGTTTGTAGATTTGTGGGAGAAAGTGAGAATTTTCTTGTTCCAGTAGTTCCATTTTCATTCTGAAGTGTAAGATCTTCTTTTGAAAGCAAGAGGGAGAAAGGAAATGATGGGGTTTTGAAGAGAATGGATAATGTATGGAGCAAGTCTTTGTGGAGAGTGGGAGAGTGAGCAGACTAGATGGATTCAGTAAGATCCTGAATGTGTAGTCATACCAAGATCAGAGATTATCCAGCCAAAATAAATTAATACATCAAGACACTGAGAATGGTGCTGGCCTACGGAAAGAGTTAAACATTAGTGACTATTACCACTGCTGGGGTTTGGCTAGTAGGAGTGACAAACAGAACAACAGAAAGGGAATGTTTCATGTTTATCAGAAAGTGACTGTAATGATGGCCTACAGAATCTATCATAGGTAAAAATGGAAGTGAGACAACGGGAGTGATGTATAGGGGAGAATTGGAGAGATCTGGGAATGTGTCTGGTGAATATCTGTTGGTGGGCTACTTAAGCAAATAAGTGGAGAGGAGAGGATTGCTCAGAATGAGGTACATGAAACAGAAGAAGGAAGGGCTACAAAGAAATATTACACTTCACTCACAAAAGAATCCCACAATCTTAAGTAATATGTGTTATTTCCTGGTGAAAAGCAAATAATTGCTCTGATAAGTAAATGACATCATCAGTGGCAGGCAATCCCCAAATGGGTTGAAAACTGAAACATGGGGAGTTTGACATTTTGAGAGTTTACAAGGCTTACAACATAATATCCATACCCTGAAGACTTAAATCAAAATATGAAAACCTGTTGAGTTTCTTATACTCATTTTCTCTGCCATCATAGTCTCACCTTCTCCCCATCTGCAATTTTATTCCAGTTTAAATGTCACAGAAACTGATGGTAGCTATTGTTCTAGCTAATCCTGTGGATGGACAGAACTGTCCTCTAATTCTATTTTGGGCCATGAGAACTAGGTTGGTATTCATGAATATAAAGTAATATCAGCCTGAGGAGTGGTTTGTTTGTTGCTCCTCAAAGCTGCTCTGTGAAGCGGTTTCTAATACAATCATGAAAGTAACTTTTGTTTCAAAATGTTTAGGAAAATGAAATATTATAGTCTAATTCATTAAAGTCATTCTTCCCTTTCATTTTGTATTGAAGGCTTCAGCGATTAGCTAAAGATCTTCTAAAACAACTACAAGTACAAGACAGTGGCCCATGGGCAAACAATAAAGTTTCTGCTTTAGATCGGACCCTAGGCGAGATCACTAGAATATTGGAAAAAAAGGTATGTAACTAATCTCTTGCCTTGCTTGGCCTTAATATTTGTGGTTCTTTCTCACTATGACAGGACATAGGACTATAAGGCTGACTGACTCTCATTTATGCATTTCTTCTGTGTTTCCAAAAGCTGGTCAACCACTGATCAATGTTTTTTCCTTTCATTCTTAATTAAACTGATGTTGTCAGTCATTTTAATTGAAATCCTCAATAGCAAAAATATCATCTTTAGATCAGTCATATTTTTTGCCACACAAACAAAAACAAAATTATTTTAAATGGAATCACAGTAATAAAGGTGTACAATTTTATGGCAGAAAATGTAAAACTTTGAATTATATAACTCATGAATCACAACCAGATTTCCACAAAGCATCAATTTCCTTACTGTTTCCAACAGAAAATTTGGCAGTTTTTTTAATGACTTAGAGTCTTTAAATGTTCTTTTGATAGTTAAAAAATTCTTAATGATTTTTAAAGTATTTATTATTCAGTATAGAAAATTTTAAATATACAAAAAAGAAACTCCCTGTAATACCCACTGTTGACATTGTATTATATTTTCTTATCTTTTTATTGTACACTTCTCACATTATTTTATCTGACTGATTTTATCATAAATATTTTCTCATGTCTTTAAAAATTCCTTGTAACCAAATGAACATATCACAGTTTATGCAATTTATATCACTTAGTTGGTTTCTAATTTTTCTATCTGATGTAATGATATCTTTATTATCTGCATTTTTTTGTTTTTTGTCTTCTGGGTTTAAATTTATAATATTTGAGATACACAAAAGAATGTAGTGATAAAAATAATCTAAATATAATGAATATCTGTGAATTCACCACCCAGCTTAAAAACTAGACTGTTCCCAGCACATCTGTGGTTCCCAGTGTGATCCTTCCACCCCCATTCCCATCCCTGCTCCCTTTGAAGGAAATACTATACGGTATTAAAGGGATATCTTTTATTTGTTTTTTAATAGCTTTATTTCTTTATCATATTTATAAATGTATAAAGTAATATATTATTTAGTTTTGCTTGTATTTGACCTTTATAAAATATCATACTGTAGACGTCTGTGATTTTTTTCAATCAAAATTATGGTTCTGAGTTTTATTTAGGCTTATAAGTGTAGCTGTTTTTCATTTATTTTCTCTGTTGTGAGTGAGTACTTCATTGTGTTAATAACACAGTTTTTAATCCATTTTCCTGACACGGACATTGTTTTCCAGGATTAAATTCATTCGGGGTTGAATGTGTATAGGTTTGTGTGTGTGAAAGAGAAAAGAAAGTGAGCGATTAGAGACAGTGCTGCTCAAACATTCTTGTATCAGAGCAAATGAACAAATTTCTCCACAGACTTTAGTCTACATCAGAATCACTTAGGACTTGTTAAAGCACACCCCACCTTGGGTTTCTGATTCAGTAGGTCTGTAGTGGGTCCGAAGAATTTGTATTTCACAGGTTACACTGATGCTGCTGGCCCAAGGTTCATACTTTGAGACATTGCTCTTGTCTGGGGCACATGCCTCAGGGGTGGAATTACCGGGTTCTCAGGCATATGAATGACCAGCTTCACAAGATAGTGTTCAGCTGCATTTTGGCGTCAGACAGTGCAATCCTCTGTAGGAACTGAGAGCAGCATATTCACTGAGGCATTGTGGCAGAGCCACAAAGAGTCAGTTCTTCTGGATAACACATACCTTTCAGAGTGTCAGAGAGTTCAGAAACTGGTCATTGTCAGACATGTGCTAGATGGGAATGTTTGGAGGTTTGATATACCTTGGAAAAATCTATTTTAAAATTAGCACATACTGATTATTTTTATAAAGGGTATTTGTGTTTGAACTAAAAAGGATTTACTTGAAGATATCACTATGTGCACCTTACCTCATGAATATTGTTTTAGATTGAAGTAATCACAGAATTTTTGAGGAAAAGGAAAATGATCTGTATAAGAAAGGTATTCAGTATGAAAATCTAAGTAAGGTTATTTCATTCACAAAGGGGCAATTTACTGGAATACCACTGATTCCTTATAATTTTGGGGAGAAAAATGTAGTCTGGCTCCAGTCTAAATGGTCTGTGTCAGAAACCTTGCTGTAAAGCTGTCCTCAGAGTACACACTGCAGGACCACCTGAGAGTCTAAACTTAACTACAGTAAGATCCTTTTGCTATTTTTATAACGAAAATCCCTTTTACCTAGCCAAGACAGACTCACTTTATGTGGAATTCTGTTCATAGTGTTATACTGACATTTCAGTGTAATTCAGCTGATATTTATGATTTCAGTCTAGAAATTGTAAATAACCATTCATTTTTGTTTGGAAAACTGCCTGGAGTAACAAAATCATTAGCGCCAAAGCCAAGTACCCAGTGAAGGATTTGAAGACAGCCTAGAAGTGACAAGGGTGGGCCTGGTGGAACTTGGGCAAGCACTCCCTGAGGAATGGTGAGAGATCAGTCTTGAGCTCTTTACTCTCTTAATTGAGATCTCAACACACTGATGCTTTCTGTTATTGCTTTGATACAGTTTTCCTTAGATACTTTTTCTAAAGTTCCGAGAACTACTTTAGAGCTAACAGGTTAAACTTTGTGATGCACAAAAACACTCTTGTAATGAAAGAGATCAGGAAACTGAGGAAACGTGCCTATTGTAGTACTTACCATTTGTGTCAGGTCCCTTCTGACGTTTTGGGTTCTCTGATTCTGTTTAGAAATAAAGAGTCTGTAAGCTGTGTTGCATATGTTACAGTTTTTAACAAACTCCACCCAATTCTGCAAGAAATATGGCGGCCTCGGGTACTTGCACCCACTCTACCAACAAAAACATCTAAAAATACTGGGAAAAATTTAAAGTAACTTTCTTAAAAGCATAAAATTGCTAAGAAGAAATTGAAGAATTACCAGGCCAAAGAAAAACCAAGAATTTAGGAAGTTGTGTTCAGTTATAACTGAATCCCCCAAGAGCATTTGCCAGGCTGGCAAATGTGAGTTATGATGGGATGGGGAACAAAAGTAAAAGTTTAAGGGCTGCCTAAGGTATGACATCTAAAAGGTTTTCTGATTACAAAGATAAGACCACCATAACCTATTCTGTGATACAATCATAAACCCTCTTACCTCATTCTCAGAGACTGCAAAGAAAGTGCCTTGGCATAGTGCAGAAGTTATAACTATAATCCAGCCCTGGAGTAGACTTGCAGCCCAAATTCTCATCACCTGTATCATTTCAAATGGGGAATTGAATTTAAAGTAATCCCAGATTGATTAGTGGAACTGGCAGAAGGAAATGCAAATCCTCACTTAAAGAAGACACTTTTATCCTAGGCCTCAGATAATTTCTGTCAAATAATTTTACAAGAACCACAGTCCCAAAAAAGGGGGTGCAAAAGTAAATAAATCATTATGAGTAATAGCAAGCAGAAACTAGAATTGCAAGGCTTTGTAAATACCAGTTACAGATTACAACACTGTGTTTCTTATCTTTTAAGGAAATAAAAGGCTTGAAAATATCTACAGTTATGGACAGAGTAGGTAAATCAGAGCAGTTATCCTACTGATGCCAATTAATAAAGCTAGACAAAATATAAACTGGAACTGAATTGCTAACAAAGTAGTGAAGAATTACTGGGCTGAGATCTAGACACATGGCATTTGGGGGCTGGGTATAATTGGTGATCCAAAAGAAGTGGATGAGAAGCTGAGTAATATTTTTGACATTGTTGTAGAACTTATGGATTAAAAATGTTGTAGTCTAGGACTATCAATGGTAGGGACTGTGGCAAAACCCCCATGTTTTGGGTTGAGATCTTAAAGGGCTGCACTAGGTGAGAGGGTAGATTGGAAGTATGCCAGTTATTGCACAGACCACAGCTCAACTTCAGATCATCTGGGTGGCTGAAAAAAAATCACAGTTGCTGAAAAAAAACGTAAAATGATCTTGGATTGCTAATACCTCCAGGTGCCTAATAGAAGCAAATAGGAAATCTACTCTGAAGGAAGATAATATCAACCTAAGTCTCAAATTACTTCAACAAAATAAGTTTCAAATACAATGTCTGACAGAGAAAGGTAATTAAACATATAAAGGGGCAAGATAACATGGATAAAAATCAGTGGAAACGGACCAATAGGGGCTATGCTTACTATGTTCAAGGATATAAATATTAATTATTTTTTAAAAGGTATAGCACATTTGAAAGAAAATAGAAATTTAACTGAACATTTTGGTAATCAAAATTAAGAAAACTATACATCACATAACAGCAAAATAAACCCACTGAAGAGAAAATAAGTAAATTCTAAGTCCTAAGAAGGAATCCAGACTAAAACATGGAGAGAATATATGAAAAATACAGAAAGGATTAGAAAAGGAATATCAAATATAGTGAAGTGTTTAATTAATGTATAATTATCCATGAGGAGAGGAGAGAACAGGGCAAAAACAGTTACCGGAAGTGATTATCATTTAGAACTTTCTAAAACTTATAAATCAACCCAGAGATTCAAGAAGCCCAATGAAGCCCAAACAGTAAAATAAAAAGAAATCTACAACTACAGACATCATCATGAAACTGGAGAAAATCAAATTACAAGCCAATCTCATTCATGAGCTTAGATTCAAAATTCCTAAACAAATTTTGGCAAACAAAATCTTGCAATGTATAGAAAGAATAGTATATCACAACAAAATTGGATTTATTCAAGATATTCAAGTTTGGTTTAATATTGGAAAATCAATCAGAGTTTATCATATTAATATAAGAAAAGAGAAAAATACGTGATCATCTCAAAAGATCCAGCTGAAGCATTTGGTAAGTTCAGTATCAAATCAATTCATGATTGTAAACAAGGAATAAAATGCAATTTCCTTAATCTCACAGATTATATCTAAAATAAAAGTGTAGCTAATATCATAAACTAATAAGTTTAACAAGTCTACTAGGATACAGGAATAGTATATAAAAATCAATTTTATTTATATCATCATCAAAATACTAAGTATCTAGGAGTAAACAAATCATGTTCATGGAATGGAACCCTCACTATAGTAATATATCTTTTCATCACGAATTGATTTGTAGATTTAGTATGGATTCACAATTAAAATTCTTTATATTTTGCGATTGAAACTTTATTTTCTGGAAATTGAAATGCAGATTCTAAAGTTAAAATACAGAATTTCAAAGAACCAATAATGGCCAAGACACTGTTGAAAAACAATAATATGGGAGGATTTGCTCTACCGGGTATTAAAACTTACTATAAAGTTGCAGTACTTAAGATAATGTGTTGTTGGAACAAAGATGGCAGAAAAGAATGGAACATAATTAATTAAATTCATATATAGTATGCTTAATGCACGATGTGAGGCAGTTTATGTATATATAGAAGAAGGAAGCACTAGGGGAAAGTATGGTCCCTTTTGTAAATGATGCTATAATGATTGAATATTCTTATTTTTTTTAAATAAAACTTGACCCCACCTTGCATCATAATCAAAAAGTTAAGTTCAGAGGGACCTAAATGTGAAAAGTAAAAACAAACTTTTAGGAGATAACAAAGAATATCTTTGTCACTTTGGGGTTTTGCCAAGACAAGAAAAGGACACAAGAGAAATTAGCTATATAGGGAACTGACAAATTTGAATTAAAAATCAGAAATTTTATTCATCAAAAGGTACCAGAAAAACAGGAAAAAGACAATAGAATGGAAGATCTTTATATGTATAGCTCATGAAGAAGTGTAATCAGGAGTATATAAGGAATTCTTACAAGTTAGTAAGAAAAAGAGATAAATAGCCAGTAAGGTAATGGTAATAGGCATTCCAAAAGAAGAAATCTAAATAGCCAATAAGTAAATGCAAAGAGTGTCAATCTCTTTAGTAATCAGATAATTCCAAAGGAAAAACTCAGTGTGATGCTATGATTCACTTATCAGAATGGCAAAAATTAAAGACTGAGAATACCAGCTATTGGCAAAGATCTAGAGCAATGGAATTCTCATACACTGTGATGATATAAGTTGGTACTACCATTTTAGAAAGCAGTTTGTTATTATTGACTAAAGTTGCAAGCATACACATATTTTCCTTGTAGGTCTATACCCTAAGACAGCAATGCATATATGTACCAGGAGACACATATACAAATGTTCAGTGGCATTTTTATAATTACCATATATGGAAAAAAGCCCAATTATCCATCAACAGCTAAATATATAAATTATGGTATGTTTGTATAATGGAATATTATTCAACAATAAAAATGCACTACAGCTATGGATAACAACATGGATATATCTCAGAATGTTTAGAGGGCAAAACAAGTCACCAAAAAAAATATATGTATGAATGTATGTACATGTTTGTATATACATATACACGTGTACATACATACATACATACACTGTTACATTTCCAGTTATATAAAGTCTAAGAATAGATAAAAGTACCTATATTGTTTTGGAATATACGCATAGAAGGGAAAACTGTAAAGAAGACAAAATATTTCTCATAAAAATCAGGATATGATTATTCAGAGAGTTGGGAGGGAGATGTGATCAGGAAGATGGTGGTTTTTTGAGTGCTTCTAGTCTTCTTTTTCTTGACGAGATGGCAATTATATACAATACTCAAATTATAATTATTGTTCAAATTGTACTTACATGTTTTCTCATTTTTCTCACTTTTCTGTATGTATGTTTTACAATGAAATTACATTTAAAATTCAAGTTAAAAGAAATTGCTCCAAAGATCCTTTTGTTGCAGAAATGTTAATTTCAAATAAGAGTTTCTAAAACATTCTTATATATGCAAAGGCATTTTCCTTGTTTGTGCCATTTTATTAAATTTGATCCAAGTGAGCATAATTTGTATTTTCATTGACTCTGTGATGATGAACATTACATTTGAATTTGGATAGTAACAGCATCCCAGAAACTTTCTGTGGTTTATCAGTAACATGAGACATTTGTGTGCTGTTAGTATAAGTAAACAGTTTAAGCAGATGGATTGGACATGGAGTTTTTCCAATTGCATTTTCTTTTTTTTTTTAATCCTGCCAAACTTAGAGATTCAGCTGTGATTCTCTTGAAGCTAAGTAAGCAAACCACGTAGCTGACATCAATCATAATTTGAACTGAATTGAGAGATGTCTTTTTGATACCTTTAGTAAACCCTGCCATGTTTTGGTGTTTTTGAAATTTATCTTGCAAAATTCCACCAACAGATAACTGTGGAAGGTAGAAAGGTACAAGCTCTTCCCAACTCTGCCCTTTTTTTTCCTGCTTTTTTGCCAGCTGAGGTTTGTGGCTATTTAACACATGCCTAGACTCAGAGGAGATAAACCAGTCATCCCTGAGAGCTTTTTCAATCTAATTGTATTCAGAAAATTGTTTTCAGGTCTGGCTAGACACTGCCTGTCTTCCAAATTTCATGGTTTCATTTGGTTTTGCTTCTCTTATTTTCAGCTGGAATTCTGCAGTTGAAGAATTCTATCATAGAAAACTCTGATTTTGATCCTCTCACGTTATTATGTTATCAATTTATGTATTCATGACAGTTGATAAATAAATGTATACAGCTTATAGGACACCGATATTTTGTCAGAAGGTGACAAATATATCCTGTAGTCCAAAGTAAAATGAAAATGTTTCTTATACCTTCTTCAGCTAGTGTGTATTAGAAGATGAGTGTAAGGAAAATGGAAATCATTGTTACTTCAAGAATCTGACAAAGATTTAATCTATACATTGTTTGTATTTTAATAAAGGAAACGAACATAAAGGAAGGAGTGTTTATGTATTTTGTTTTAGATGGTTGTTACATAGATGTATGCAGTTGCCAAAATTCATCAAACTGGACACCTAAATATGTGCATTTTATTATATGTTAACTATATCTCAGTAAAACAAAACAATTAGATAATTACTTCAAAATAGCTTATATTATTTTTCAGATGGTGAGGCTTGCCTTTATAAAAACATACTGTTTCAGTCATCTCATCTGAAATCACTTATTATGGCTTCTTTATGAAAAGGACTCTTATTTATTTTATTTTATTTTTTTAAAGATTTATTTATTTGAGGGAGAGAGAGTGAGCAGAGGGAGGCACAGAGGGAGAGGGAGAAAGAATCTCAAGCAGACTCCCCACTGAGCATGGAGCCTGACGTGGGGCTTGATCCCACAACCCTGAGATCATGACCTGAACCAAAACCAAGAGTCGGATGCTCAACCGACTGAGCCACCCAGGCGCCCCTGAAAAGGATTCTCTTAAAAGCAAATAAATTTGTTATAGAAACTTGATGAGGGGCACCTGGGTGGCTCAGTCATTAAGCGTCTGCCTTCGGCTCAGGTCATGATCCTGGAGTCCCGGGATCAAGTCCCACATCGGGCTCCCTGCTCAGCAGGGAGTCTGCTTCTCCCTCTGACCCTCTTCGCTCTCGTGCTCTCTATCTCTCATTCTCTCTCTCTCAAATAAATAAATAAAATCTTAAAAAAATTATTTAGGAATTTATGTTGTAGAGGTTTTTTTTTTTTTCATTGCTCTATACTGTGTTGTTTTACCACTTACTACAATGATAACTTCTTGATTCTGCCATTGATGGGCACTTGGGTTGTTTTTTTGAAAAAGTATACTTCTAAACATGTATCCTGATACTCATGTGCAAGAATTTCTCTAGGGAGTGGAATTCCTGGGTCATGAGGTATGTATATCTTCAAATTTTCTTGATAATGCTAACTTGTTTACCAATTCACATTACTACCAGGAGAGTATAAAAGTCCTGTTGCTCCTTTCTTTTCTAACACTTGGCCTTACCAGACTTTTTAATGTTTACTAATCTTATGGGTATTAAGTTGTATAGTTTTAATGTGAATCTCTGTTATCAGATATATTTAGGCACCTATTCATATTTATTGGCCATTTGAATTTCTTCTCTTTTGACTTGCATGTTCAAATCTTTTGCCCAATTTTCTGCTAATTTGTAGGAATTCTTTGTATGCTCTGGACACTAGCTCTAATTTGTTCAAATGTTTTAAAGGTATTTACTCCTATTATTCAGCTGTCTTTTTACTCTCTTTTGGCTCCTTTGATGAATAGAAGTTTTTAATTTTAATATAGACAAATTTATCAATATTTTATGATTAATATTTTTGCTCTTCTTCACAAACTATTTTCCTACTCCAGAGTCAAGAAGATCTTTTTCTGTATATTCATCTTGAAGTTTTATAGTTTTTTCTTTAGTTTTAGTTTGTTATCCCCATGGAATTAATTTTTCTATTTATTGTGAGGCAGAGGTTTAATTTCATTTCTTTTTCCCAGCTGGATGCTGAATTTCTTGAGCACCATTTATTGAAAAGACCAGTTTTCCCTACTGTTCTTTAGTATCTCCTCTATCATGAGTCAAAGGTTTATAAATACAGGTGTTTTTCCTAGTTTCTCTGTTCTTGTACTTTATTCTCTCTCCAGTTGTCTCTGATATGCTCTTAAAACCATCCATTAATTTCTTAATTTTAATCACAGTATTTTATTTTCTCTGTTTAGAAAGCCTACTTTTCAAATCTGCTGTGTCCTTTCTTATAATTTCTTGTTCTTTACAGCTGTTTTCAAACTTACCTTTTATTTGTACACAGAAAATATAATTATGTCAATAGTCTATATCTGATAATCCTAGTATTTTATGTCTTTGAGTGTATGTTTACATTGTCTATTGTTTTCCAATTTCTTTCTTATGATGTTTCCTTTGTAACCCCTTAATTTTTCATTGTGTGCTACTTGTAATTGTTAACTTTTGCATCTATATTCAGGGGATACTAGTCTGTAGTTTTCTAGTGATGTTTTTGTCTACCTTAGGTATCTGGATGATCGTGCCCTAATGGAATGAATTAGGTAATATTCCCTCTACTTCTATTTTTCAGAAGAGTTTGAGAAGGATTGGTGTTAATTATTCTTTAAATGTTTGGTAGAATTGACCAGTGAAGCTGTTTGGTCCTGGATTTTTCTTTGCTGGGAGGTTTAGGATTACTGATTCAAACTCTTTACTTGTTACAGATCTATTCTGATTTCTATGTCTTTTAAAGTCGGTTTTAGTAGTTTACATGTTTCTAGGAATTTGTCCATTTCATCTACGTTATCTAACTTGTTGGCATATATCCTAGTATATGTTGACCATAGTAAACTCTTAATAGTCCTTTTTATTATTTTAAGGATATTATAACATCCTTACTGTATTTCTGATTTTAGTCATTTCAGTTTTCTCTTTTTTCCTGTCTACCTAAAGGTTTGTTAATTTTGTTGATATTTTCAAAAACCAACTTTTGGCTTCATTGATTTTTCTCTATTTTTCTATTTTTATTTTTATTTATCTCTACTCTAATTTTCTTTATTTCCTTTAGTTTTAGGTTGGCAAAACAGTATGGTTTGGCTGTGGTTTACTCTTCTTTTCCTAGCTCCTTAAAGTGTAAAATTAAGTTATTGATTTGAGGTCTTTGGTTTTTGGGTTTTTTTTTTTTTAAGGAAAATAAATTTCCCTATGAGCACTGCTTTCACTGAATCCCATACAGTCATTTGATAAAAAAGTATACTCCCCTAGAGTGTCAATTTTATTCAAACATTGGAGGCAAAAAAAAAGATTAAAAATTTTTATACTCAGGTTCTTATCCATACCTATGCAAAAGACTATTTTAATATTATCTTTTGAAGAAAGGTAATTTATAAAATACTTTGTGGTAAAGTAGTTGATGAAGAAGTTTTCACCAAGGTATGTCAATTACATTAAGCAAGAAGTGTTGTGAACATGATATTTGAGAGCTGGAGGTAGGACCATGATTATGTAATCAGTGTATTTGCTAAAACGATATTACTATTGATAAAATTAAAAATAGATTGTTAAAGTTTTTTACTAATAAAGTTACTTGTTGAGTATATCTCTGTTACAATTAAAAATAAATAGCTAAATAGATAATAGTGTAGAAGAGCAGCTGTTCACACAAAAGTAGACACCTAGGTCAATAGAACAGAATAGAAGACCCAGAAATAAACCCACAGTTATATGATCAATTAATCTTCCACAAAGCAGGAAAGAATAGGGGAAGGGAGGGAAAACTGAATGGGAGGAAATCAGAGAGGGAGACAAACCATATGAGACTCTGGACTCCGGGAAACAAACTTAGGGTTGTGGAAAGGGAATTGGGTGGGGGAATGGGGTAACTGGGTGATGGGAATTAAAGAGGGCATGTGATATGATGAGCACTGGGTGTTATATTCAACTAATGAATCATTGAAGATTATATCAAAAACTAATGATGTACTATACCTTGGCTAATTGAATTTTAATTTTTAAAAAAAGGAAAAAAAATAACTGATACAACTTAACAGCTCCCAAACCAAATAATCCAATTAAAAATGGCAGAAGACATGGACAGACAGTTCTCCAAAGAAGACATCCAGATGGCCAACAGACACATGAAAAGATGTTCATCATCACTCATCGTTAGGGAAATGCAAATCAAATACACAATGAGATATCACCTCGCACCTGTCAGAATGGCTAACATCAACAAACCAAGAAACAACAGGTGTTGGTGGGGATGTATAGAAAAACACTCGTGCACTGTTGGTGGGAATGCAGTCACTGTGGAAAACAGTATGGGGGTTCCTCAGAAAGTTAAAAATAGTACTACCCGAGGACCCAGCAATTGCACTACTGGAATATTTACCCAAAGAATACAAGAAAACTAATTCAGAGGGATACATTCACCCCTATATTTATAGCAGCATTATTTACAATAGGCAAGATATGGAAGCAGCCCAAATGTCCATCAATTGATGGATAAGAAGATAAAGAAGTGTGATATAGATAGATGATAGATAGATAGATAATGGAATATTTTCAGCGATAAAAAGAATGCTGTCTTACCATTTGCAATAACATGGGTGGAGCTAGAAAGTATAATGCTAAGTGAAATAAGTTAAAGACAAATATAATATGATTTCACTCATATGTGGAATTTAAGAAATGAAACAAATGAACAAAGGGGGAGAAGAGAGAGACAAACCAAGAAACACTCTTAGTTATAGAGAACAAACTGATGGTTACCAGAAGGGCAGGGTGTGGGAAGTTTGGTTAAATAAGTGATGGAGATTAAGGAGTGCACTTGTGATGAGCACTGGACAATGTATGGTGTCACTGAATCACTAAATTGTACACCTAAAACTAATATGACACTGTATATTAACTAACTACCATTAAAATAAGCACTTAAAAAGAGAACCTGTTCAACCCAGCATGTGCCATGAGTGATTTCACTTCTCAGTAAGGAGTTGTAATTATTGAAGTTTCTGCCCATACATAGCAACCTGACAGTATTCCATCATGCTACCTCTGGCAATATTCTGTCTTGGGCTCACCTTAGTGATTGATTGCTTGATGCATGAGTAAACACTTACTGTTTTTAACCACATTTATATAAATCTAGGTTCTCGGAAATAGTGACAGTAAAAAATTAAAACTTGCCCATATAAGGACCTTGATGTTAGCTGTCTTCAATTCAGCTCAGTATACCTTATATACTAAGTAAGACCGATAGAAAATTCTTTTCCTTCTCCATGGCATATAATATAAAACATTGTTTTCTGCTTGACATAAACATAGAAGATATCATGAAAAAAGATGCAAAAAATTTTTTTCAAATAAAATACTCATGAAACCTTAACTTATTTCTTGCTGTTACTAGGTAAACCCCGCCCCCCGCCACATACCTGGAAATTCAGTTTTTCTGACATTAGAGATTCCTAAATGTACTGTTGGAATAACTGCCTTAGAATAAATTAAATCATCCAGCTTGTCCTCTATTCCATTCCCAGGAACTATGAAGAAACAGGATTGTTGAAAGTTGTGTGTGCTGTGGGTCAAAACTGGACCATCAGTGGGAAGGTGTTTCAGGAAGCAGCTGAGAGCAGTGTTAAAAGCATGGACCTAGAACCTCCTACCTTTTTTTTTTTTTAATTCTAGTCAGTTAACATACAGTGCAATATTGTTTTCAGAAATAGAATTCAGTGATTCATCACTTAGATGCAATACCCAGTGCTTATCACAAGGGCCCTCCTTATTACCCATCACCCATCTAGCCCATCCCCCACCAACTTCCTACCTCTTTGTGTGACCCTGGAAAAATTAATCTCTCTGGGCTTTAGTTACCTTATTGTAAAATGTGTGATATTGACACACCCAAAGGACTGTGTCTATTAAATTAAATAATATATGTTAAATTCCTGCAGTCAGTAGGCAGTCAGCAGATGTTGATACAATATAGTGCAGTTATTAAGACCACAGGGTTTGGGGGTGCCTGGGTAGCTCAGTCGTTAAGCGTCTGCCTTTGACTCAGGTCATATGAGTCCTCAGGGTCCTGGAATTGAGCTCCGCATCGTGCTCCCTGCTCCACAGGAAGCCTGCTTCTCCCTCTCCCACTTCCTCCTGCTTGTGTTTCCTCTCTTGCTGTGTCTCTCTGTCAAATAAATAAATAAAATCTTTAAAAAAAAAAAAAAAGACCACAGGGTTTGTAGTTATGGGCCTGAATTCAAATTCCAGATCAGCCTTGTAGTAACTCTGTAAGCTTAGCCAGATTATTAACCTTTGTAGGAAACTTCCCTTTTCTCCTTTGAAAAATATTGATAGGACTACATATCTCTTTGAGTTGTGAGAATTAAAATTTAGTAGCATTGTAATCAAATAATATTTGTTACAGGAATGAAAGGATACTGTAACATCTAAAAATAAATTAATATAAATCACTATTTTAAAAAATTAAAGGAGAAAAACAATATCAACAGAAACAAAAGGCATAAATAAAATTCAACACTTACTCCTAATTTTTAACAATTTTAGTGATTTAGTTTTAAGAACAAGAGCCTAATAAAGTGTGGTTACCAAAAACCTGCAACAAACATTGTATTTAATACTGAAACATTGATGTACTGTCCTGGAGGGTCTGGCCAACTTAATGTAGTAGGAAAAGACAGTGCTGACAACTGGCTGGTACGTACAGCCATATGGATTGTTGAAAGCCAGTGCTCCATCTTGACTGGTTGATAACTGTGTGTTATGTTATTAATATACCTAGACCTTAGCCTGAATGAAAGATAAGCAGGGATGAAGGCAGGTGCCGGATGAGGGCCCTAGATGAGGGGATAGCAAAAGTTAGGTCTCCTAGGATGAAAAGGACAGTCTTTGTAGGCAGACCCTATTGGGATTAAGTAAGCCAGTTCTTTGAACCTGAACACCGCAGAGTCAAGGCATACCACAGATTTGTCTCCCCAGGCCACCCAGGAGATGGAAGGCATAGTGATAGTAAAAGTGAAGGAGGAAAATGAGGAAGACTATTTCCAAAGGGAAAGAAATAGCATAGAGTTATCCCCACCATTTCTTAGTCCACAACCATGAATGAGAGCCTTGTTCCCATGATATTTGGTTGCATATTGAGTAGCAAAAGAAAAAATGGCTCATACACCTGCTGAAAAAATTATTCTTCCAGCACGTATGCATATGGTACGGACAATTTTTGATGATAAATCAGCTGATAAATTAAGAATTATACCTCTTAGTGACAATACGATATCTCGTCAAATCTGTATGATCGCCAAACACTTAGAGGTGATGCTTATTGCACAGCTGCAGTCTGGGATAGGTTTTGCAATCCAACTTGATGAGAGCACTGATATTTCAAGTTGTCCAACACTCTGGTTTTATATCAGGTATGTGTGGCAAGATGATTTTAGAGAGGGTCTGTTGTGTTGTTTAAGTTGAAATTCACATATAATTGTAGTAGATATATTTACTGAATTAGAAGAGTGCTTTGTTGGTCAATATAAATTAAACTGGGAAAATTGTAAAGGAATTTTGAGTGATGGAGCAGCAAATATGACTGGAAAACATAGCAGGGTTATTGAAAAATGGTTAGAAGTAAGACCTAACAGTAATCTTTAGAATCACTGTTTTATTCATCGAGAAGTTTTGGTATCCAAAGAAATTCCACCAATTCTAATGGATGTATTGAAAAATGCAGTAAAAATTGTTAATTTTATTAAAGGAAGCTCATTGAACAGCTGATTGAGATTTCAAAATATCTGGAAATATTTAGTTCAGAGATTGGAGTTAACCGTACCCACTTACTGTTTCATAGAAAAGTTCATAGGTTGTCTCAAGGAAAAGTATTGAGCAGTGTATATGAACTCAGGAATGAAATTTACATTTTTCTTATGAAAAGCAATCTTATTTCGCAGAATTTTTTATTATGTTAATCACCATACATCATTAGTTTTTGATGTAGTGTTCCATGATTCATTGTTTGCATATAACACCCAGTGCTCCATGCAGAACGTGCCCTCTTTAATACCCATCACCAGGCGAACACATCCTCCCACTCCCCTCCCCTCTAGAACCCTCAGTTTGTTTCTCAGAGTCCATAGTCTCATGGTTCGTCTCCCTTTCTGATTCTGCCCCCTTCATGTCCTCCCCTCCTGCTATCTTCTTCTTCATTTTGCAATTATTTTTGAAGATGACATTTGGGTAACAAAATTGGCATATTTAAATGCCATTTTTGGCATTCTTAATTAAATTCGAAAGAATGGGGAAGAAATAATGTATTTCAATATCCTACGTATTCTAGGATTCCAAAAGACATTGTTGTGGCAAGCAAGACTTAAAAGTAATCACCCTAGCTACTATATATTCCCAACTTTGTGGCAGCACATTGAAGAGAGCATTATTAATGAAATAAAGGAAATAAAATTGGAGATACTGATGCATCTCACTTCTTTGTCTCAAACCTTTCATCATTATTTTCCAGAAGAGAAATTTGAATCATTAAAGGAAAATATTTGGATAAAAGATCCATTTGTTTTTTCAAACTGCAGAATCAAAACTTGTAGCCTGAAGAAGAGGATGAGTTATTGCTGCTCAGTTCATCAGTCACACTAAGGAATTATTCTAAGACATTAAGTTTATCAGCATTTTGGATTAAGATGGACTCTGAAAAACAAACTGAGGGTTCTAGAGGGGAGGGGGGTGGGAGGATGGGTTAGCCTGGTGATGGGTATTAAAGAGGGCACGTTCTGCATGGAGCCCTGGGTGTTATACACAAATAATGAATCATAGAACACTACATCAAAAACTAATGATGTAGTGTATGGTGATTGACATAACAATAAAAAAATTAAAAATGAATCTCCATTGCTAAGTAGAAAGAGCATATTGCTGTTATTACCATTCACAACTACCTATTTGTGTGAACTAGGATTTTCAATCTTGACATGGTTAAAAACAAACAAAGAAATAGACTCAGTAGTACACCTAACGTGTGTAGCGTTATCCTCCTGTGTTCCTGACTGGAATGAACTTATGAACAGGCAAGCACACCCCCCACATTAAATTGAATCTCTATGAAATTTTGTTTTTGTACTTTTTAAAGTTTTTTTAGTAGATTATATTTAAATATTAATAAAATTATACTTGGGGGAAAAGATAAGCAGGAGAGAAACAAGGTTGAATATATTTGCTGATAATATTCTTGTCTACATGGAAAAATCCAAGACAATCCAATAAAATTCCTGGTTACAGGATCCATTTACCAGAATACTGTTCCTAGGCCAGTGACCAACTGATTAGAAATGTAAAAAAGGAATAAATTTCAGTGTAATTTTGAATAACAACAGAAACTATTCTATGCCTTAAGAATGTCTTTAAAAAAAAAAAACAAGACTTTTCTGGACAAAGTTATAAACCCTACTGAAAGAATGTTTAAATATATGGGGCTACATAATGTTCATGGTTGGGAAGACTAAAGATGTCAAGTCACTACAAATTAAACCATAAATAAAATTCAATTAAAAGTGCAGTAAACTTTTTCATGAAATATTAAATGATGATCATAAAGTGCTTTTAAAAAATTAAGGGAGAATGACCAAACCCATTTTAAACAAGAAATAAATGAGAGTTCTTTGATATCATTAACATGGTGGGATAAGCATTTTCTATCCTCTTTCCCTATAAAGAACACTAATTTAGACAATCACCCACTTCAGGAGTCCCAACGGAGAAGTTTCAGCACACTGTTGAAGCAAAAAATCTGAGATCGGATGCATTGAAGAGGACAAGATGAAACCTTTAACTTTATTAGTATCAACTCTACTACAAAGAGGAACAACGCAGTGTCATGAGAGACCTTGGCGTGTGATTTCTTCCTTAGGGGTAAAGTCAGAGCATGTTAGTGGGAGCCTGACTTTCCCAGCTGTGTAGGATGCTGCCAAAAAGACCCATTTCTTAAGTCAATCAGAGAAAGACATGTATCATATGATCTCACTGATATGAGGAATTCTTAATCTCAGGAAACAAACTGAGGGTTGCTGGAGTGGTGGGGGGTGGGAGGGATGGGGTGGCTGGGTGATAGACATTGGGTAGGGTATGTGCTATGGTGAGCACCGTGAATTGTGCAAGACTATTGAATTACAGATCTGTACTTCTGAAACAAATTATGCAACATATGTTAAGAAAAAAGAAAAAGAAGAAGATAGCAGGAGGGGAAGAATGAAGGGGAGTAAGTCGGAGGGGGAGACGAACAATGAGAGATAATGGACTCTGGAAAACAAACTGAGGGTTCTAGAGGGGAGGGGGGTGGGGGGATGGGTTGGCCTGGTGATGGGTATTAAAGAGAGCACATTCTGCGTGGAGCACTGGGTATTATGCACAAACAATGAATCATGGAACACTACATCAAAAACTAATGATGTAATGTGTGGTGATTAACATAACAATAAAAATTTTTTTTAAAAAGACCCATTTCTTTTTAGCCCCATCCCGAATATTAAGGTGTGCTTCATTTCTGGGTTGTAGAGTGTGGCTTCTGGGCAAAGAGCAGCAAGGGCTCTTGGAAGACATCAAAGAAAAGTGAATCCTACTAACAACATTGCAGACTCCATTAGGAAGCTCACCCACAAGACACTGGGCAAATCCCAGCTGGCCTACAGTAATCCCAGTGCTCTGTGCACCTCACACATATACCCCCTCAGCCTGTGACCAGTTCTGTATGCATGCCCTGACAGCAGTGAGAGGAAACCTTTGCAGATGGCTAGTGAGCATGCACAGAAAGCCAGCCCAGCTCTGCAGGACTGGGAGAAACCACAGAAACTTGATCATTTAGCACCACCTTAGGGAAAGCAAAAGGGGGGCTGTCAGCATATGGCCTGGCTTTGCAGGATCAAGAGAAGGCATATAATCTTAAAAATTCTCCCAGAAGAAGGAACAAGAAATAAGGAGCAAGTGTATCCATAGAAAAGTTCTGAGAGAGACTTGCAATCCATAACAGGGCTGACCAAATGTATTTTTGTCCCAAAGCCAATCAGTAAAAACTAAAGGAGGTGACGGCTTTTTAAAACGTGAACAGCACTCCTTAATCCTTATCACCTATTTAACCCAAGCCCCCACCCTTCTGGTAACCATCCGTTTATTCTCTTTAACTAAGAGTGTTTCTTGGTCTGTCTCTCTCTCCCTCTTTCTCTCTCTTTCTTTTCCCTTTGCTTGCTCATTTCTTTTGTTTCTTAAATTCCACATATGAGTGAAATCATATATTTGTCTTTCTCTGACTGATTTATTTTGCTTAGTGTTATACTCTCTAGGTCCATCCGTGTCATTGCAAATGGCAAAATTCCCTTCTTTTTTATGGCTTAACAATATTCCATTGTGTGTGTATGTATGTGTGTATATATATATGTACATATATATATACACACACACACTCACATATATATATACACATATGCCACATCTTTATACATTCATCAACAATGGACTCTTGGGCTGCTTCCATATCTTGCCTATTGTAAATAATGCTGCTATAAATATAGGGGTGAATGTATCCCTCTGAATTAGTTTTCTTGTATTCTTTGGGTAAATATTCCAGTAGTGTGATTGCTGGGTCGTAGGGTAGTACTATTTTAACTTTCTGAGGAACCTCCATACTGTTTTCCACAGTGACTGCATTCCCACCAACACCTGTTGTTTCTTGCTTTGTTGATGTTAGCCATTCTGACAGGTGTGAGGCGATATCTCATTGTGTATTTGATTTGCATTTCCCTAACGATGAGTGATGATGAACATCTTTTCATGAGTCTGTTGGCCATCTGGATGTCTTCTTTGGAGAACTATCTGTCCATGTCTTCTGCCCATCTTATTTTTTTAAAGATTTATTTATTATTTATTTGTTTGTTTGTTTGTTTGTTTGTTTGACAGAGAGAGACACAGCAAGAGAGGGAACACAAGCAGGAGGAGTGGGAGAGGGAGAAGCAGGCTTCCCGTGGAGCAGGGAGCCTGTTGCAGGCTCAGTCCCAGGACCCTGGGATCATGACCTGAGCCGAAGGCAGACGCTTAATGAGTGAGCCACCCAGGCACCCCGATTCTGCCCATTTTTAATTGGATTTTTTGGTTTGGGGGCTATTAAATTGTATCAGTTCTTTATATATTTTAGATACTAACCATTTATTGAATATGTCATTTGCAAATATCTTCTCCCATTCTGTAGGTTGCCTTTTAGTTTTGTTTGTTTCCTTCACTGTGTAGAAGCTTTTTATTTTGATATAGTCCCAATCGTTTATTTTTGCTTTTGTTTCCCTTGCCTCAGGAGACATATCTAGAAAAAAGTAACTAACTGGAATTAAAATAAAAACTTAAAGGGGCACCTGGGTGGCTCAGTAGGTTAACCATCCTCCTCTTGATTTCAGCTCAGGTCATGATCTTAAGGTCATGAGATCGAGCCCCATGTTAGACTCCACACTCAGCATGGAATCTGCTTAAGACTCTCTCTCTCTCCATCTGCCCCTCCACCTCTCTCTCTGTCTTTCTCTCTCTCTTGAATAAATAAATAAATCTTTTTTAAAAATTAAATCTTTAAAGAAAGAAAAGCAGAAAATTTACAAATATGTGAAAATTAAACATTATCCCCCTCAATAACCAATGGATCAAACAAGAAATCAAAAGGGAAATTTAAGAATATCTTGAAACAAAGAAAAAAATGGAAACACAACATATAAAGACTTATGGGATGCCACAAAAGCAGCTATAAGAGGAAGCTTATGAAAATTAATGCCTACACTTAAAAAAAAAGAAATCTCAAGTAAACAACCTAACTTTATACCTCAAGTGCCTAGAAAAAGAAGAAACTAAACCCAACATTAGTAGAAGAAAGGAAATAATAAATATCAGACCGGAAATACATGAAATAGAAAGAAACAATAAAAAAAGATCAATGAAACAAAGAACTGGTATTTTGAAATGATAAACCTAATTGACAACACCTTAGGTAAACTAAGAAAAAAAGAAAAGATTCAAATAAAATCAGAAAGAAAAGATATGTTACAAGTGATACCACCAAAATGCATAAGGTCATAAGAGACTACTGTGAACAGGTATACATCATCAGATTGGACAACCTAGAAGAAATGGATAAATTCCTGGAAATACATGACCTACCAAGCCTGAATCATGAAGAAATAGAAAATATGAACAGAAAGATAACAAGTAAGGAGATTGAATGAGTAATCAAAAACCTCCCAACGAAGTAAAGCCCAGGACCAATTGGTTTCACTGGTCAATTCTACCAAACATTTAAAGAAGTATTAACACTAATCCTTTTCTATTACAGACTATTCCAAAAAATTGAAGAGCACACTGCCATACTCATTTTATGATGGCAGCATTACATTGATATCAAAGCCAGAGAAGGACACTACAATAAAAGAAACTATAGGCCAGTATCCCTGATGAACATAGATGCAAAATCCTCAACAAAACAGTAGCAAACCAAGTTCAAAAGCACATTAAGAGTCTTTCTTTTTTTTTTAAAAGATTTTATTTGAGAGAGAGAAAGCAGGAGCACAGGTAGAGGGAGAAGCAGACTCCCCACCAAGCAGGGAGCCCAGTGTGGGACTCAATCCCTGGGACCTGTGCTGAAGGCAGACGCTTACCCGACTGAGCCACCCAAAATTAACATGCCCCTCAAAAGCACAGTAAAAGGATTATATATCATGACCAAGTGAGATTTATTCCTGAGATGCAAGGATAGTTTAATATACAAAAATCAGTAAAGGTGATATGCCACATTAATAAAATAAAGATAAAAATCTTTCAACAAAATTAAACATGGCTTCATCATAAAAACTCCCAACAAATTGGTGATAGTATAAGCCATTTATGACAGCTAATATCGTGCTCAACAATGAAAGTTTGAAAGCTTTCCCTCAAAGATCAGGAACAAGACAAGGATGCCAACTGTCACCACTCCAATTCAATATAGTATTGGAAGTCCTAGCTAGAGCAGTTAGAAAAGAAAAAAGAAATAAAAGGTATCCCAACCAGAAAGGAAGAAGTAAAATTGTCTGTTTGAAGATATTAAGATCTTGTACATAGCACACTAGATGTTATACGCAACGATTTCAAATGTACGTACGAAAGTATAAGGAAAGTGCCATAGACTAAAATAAGAAACCACAATGCCATTGGATAGACTCCTATCATCTCCCAGACCGGAACCCTAGCCCTAGCCCTGGCTGTGCAACTTCTTGTGCCCAAACCCTAGTTCTGAGGACACAGTCGATTGGAGTCACCTGACAGATGCCAGATTAATCAGTCAGGAACACAGAAGGAAACTGTGCCACTTGTAACCACCGGATATACAGTCAACTATTTGATAAGGGAGCCAAGTAATAAGGATGGGATAGTCCTTCCATACATGGTGTAGAGCAAACTGTATAATCATGTGCAAAATAAAATTGGGCTTTTTCTTACAAAAATTAACTCAGTCAAATCATCATGTACACCTTAAACTTGTACAGTTCTATATGTCAATTATATGTTAATAAAACTGGAAAAAATAACCCTAAATGGGACTAAATACTTAAATATAAGACCCTAAATCATAAAGCTCCTAGAAGAAAACATAGGGAAAAAATTCCTTGACACCATTCTTAGCAATGATTGTTTGGATTTGACACCAAAGCACAAGCAACAAAAGCAAAAATAAACAGCTGGGACTATATTAAACTTAACAGCTTGTGCACAGCAAAATATACAACCAGCAAAATGAAAAGGCATCCTATGGAATAGGAGAAACTATTTGCGAACCATATATCTGATTAGGGGTTAATAACCAAGCATATAAGGAACTCCTACAACTCAGTTGCTAGTCGTCGTCGTCGTCGTCGTTGTCATCATCATCATCATCATCATCATCATTGTTATCTGATTAAAAATGGGCAAAGGGCACAAATAGACATTTTTTTCAAAGAACACGAACAAGGTGTTCAACATCACTAATAATTAGGAAAATGCAAATCAAACCCACAGTGAAGTATCACCTTACAACTGTTAAAATGGGTATTGCCAAAAAGACAATTAACAGTTATTGGCAAGGATATGAAGACTAGGGAACCCTTGTGTACTGTTGGTAATGTAAATTGGTATTGCCATTGTTCAAAACAGTATGGAGGCTCTTCAAAAATTTTAAATAGAACTACCATTTGATCTAGCAGTCCTACTTCTGGAATGTAGTTGAGGGAAATGAAATCACTGTCTTGAAGAGATAGCTGCATTCCCATGTTCATTGCAGCATTGTTCACAATAGCCCAGACATGGAACTACCTCATCAACAGATGAATGGATGAAGAAAATGTGGTCTATACATATAATGGAATATTATTTAGCCATAAGAGAGGCTATCCTGCCATTTGTGACAACATGGATGGATCTTGAGGGTGTTATGCAATGTGAAATAAGTTAGAGAAAGACAAATACTGTGTGGTCTCACTAATATGTGGAATCTAAAAATAAAAAAAATCAAACTCATAGAACTGGAGAGTAGAATGGGGGCTATCAGGGCCTGGGGGAATGGATAGACTAAATGAGGAGATGTTAGTTAAAGGGTATAAACTTCTAGTTATAAGATGAAACTTGAGAGTATTATATATTTAAAGTTACTAAGAAATTAGATCTTAAAAGTCCTTACCACACACACATGAAAAAGTAATTATGTGAGGTGATGGAGTTGTTAACTAACCTCATTGTGATAATCATTTTGAATATGTGTATCAAATCATCACATTGTGCACCTTAAACTTCCACAATGTTGTATGTCAATTATATCTCAATCAATCTGGAAAAGAAGTAAAACAAAGATAGTCACTTAAAAAACAAAATAGAAAAATAAATGAGACTTCTTTTTAAAGCTATGGTAATTAAACATGTGATGGTACAAATAGACAATACATATGTGGAAAATATTAGCCCATAAGCTTTTACATATATATGTATAATTATAAAACACATACATATGTATAGAGAGTGAATCTTGGTGTATGACTTAAGTTGCATATTGAATATTGGAGTAAATGGGACTGGGCCAGTTATGTTTCCATATCAAACAATCAGTGAGTGCATGTATGACTAAGTGAGTAAGTTGGTGATGGAATTAATAAGACTGCTACCTGAATCCATGCATGAAAAGTAATTCCAGGATAAGTTAAAGACCTATATGTGAAAAAGCAGAACTTCAGGAAAAATAGAGTATGCCTTTATGACATTGGTTTGCAAAATAATTTAAGATCCCCAAAGCATATATAATTAAGGTAACATGACCATAAAAATAAAATATTCTTCAAGAAATAATTCATCATAAAGTTATATGCCGTGAATGAAAAGAAATTTGCAACACATAAAACTGGCAATTGGACTAGAGAAAATATATTTAAATTATCCTACAAATGAGTAAGAAAAAATAAGTCCATTACAAAATTGAGTGAAGTCATAAAAAAGAGAAATCCCAATGGCCATTAAATATTTGAAAGGTGTTCAACCTCATTAATACTCTGATCTCTGTAAGTTTAAACAAGATATTTCATTCCCATTATTCTGACAAACATACTCCTGAAATAAATAATACATTATATGTTAATAATAAAAAATAAATTAAATAAATATACAAATTAAATCAGGAAAAAAATGGAAAATACAAAATACTAAGTGTTAGAAAGCACATGATGAAAGGAATCCCTCATATAGTGGTAGTGGGGGGGTGTAAATTGAAACACTGCTTTGTAGAGCAGTTTGGCAAAATCTGGTAAAATTGAGGCTGTGCATGCTGTACTTGACCCAGAAAATTCTATTTCTAGGTTTATATTGTGAAGAAATTCTTCTATCTGAGTACACAGAAATCTATATAATGATGTGTGTTACATCATCATTTTATTATTTTATTATGTTATGTTAATCACCATACATTACATCATTAGTTTTTGATGTAGTGTTCCATGATTCATTGTTTGCGTGTAACACCCAGTGCTCCATTCAGTACGTTCCCTCTTTAATACCCATCACCAGGCTAACCCATCCCCCACCCACCTCCCCTCTAGAACCCTCGGTTTGTTTCTCAGAGTCCATAGTCTCTCACAGTTCGTCACCCCCTCTGATTTCCCCCCCTTCATTCTTCCCCTCCTGCTATCTTCTTCTTCGTCTTTTTCTGTTTTAACATATAATGTATTATTTGTTCCAGAGGTACAGGTCTGTGATTCAACAGTCTTACACAATTCACAGCATTCACCATAGCACATAGCGTCCCCAATATCTATCACCCAGCCACCCCATCCATCCTACCCCCAACCACGCCAGCAACCCTCAGTTTGTTTCCTGTGATTAAGAATTCCTCATATCAGTGAGGTCATATGATACATGTCTTTCTCTGGTTGACTTATTTCTCTCAGCATACTACCCTCCAGTTCCATCCATGTCGTTAAAAACGGCAAGATTTCATTCTTTTTGATGGCTGCATAATATTCCATTGTATGTATACACCACATCTTCTTTATCTATTCATCTGTCGATGGACATCTTGGCTCTTTCCACAGTTTGGCTATTGTGGACATTGCTGCTGTAAACACTGGGGTGCATTTACCCCTTCAGATCCCTACATTTGTATCTTTGGGGTAAATACCCAGTAGTGCAATTGCTGGATCGTATGGTAGCTCTATTTTCAACTTTTTGAAGAACCTCCATACTATTTTCCAGAGTGCCTGAACCAGCTTGCATACCCACCAACAGTGTAGGAGGATTCCCCTTTCTCTGCATCCCTGCCAACATCTGTCATTTCCTGACTTGTTAATTTTAGCCATTCTGACTGGTGTGAGGTGATATCTCATTGAGGTTTTGATTTGGATTTCCCTGATGCCGAGCGATGTTGAGCACTTTTTCCTGTGTCTGTTGGCCACTTGGATGTCTTCTTTGGAAAAATGTCTGTTCATGTCTTCTGCCCATTTCTTGATTGGATCATTTGTTTTTTGGGTGTTGAGTTTCAGAAGTTCTTTGTAGATTTTCGATACTAGCCCTTTATCTGATATGTCATTTGCAAATGCCTTCTCCCATTCTGTTGGCTGTCTTTTGCTTTTGTTGACTGTTTCCTCTGCTATGCAAAAGCTTTTTATCTTCATGAAGTCCCAATTGTTCATTTTTGCTCTTCCCTTGCCTTTGGCGATGTTTCTAGAAAGAAGTTGCTGCGGCTGAGGTCGAAGAGGTTGCTGCCTCTGTTCTCCTTTAGGATTTTGATGGACTCCTCTCTCACATTTAGGTCTTACAACCATTTTGAGATTATTTTTTGTGTGTTCTGTAAGGAAATGGTCCAGTTTCATTCTTCTGCATGTGACTGTCCAATTTTCCCAACACGATTTATTGAAGAGACTGTCTTTTTTCCATTGGACATTCTTTCCTGCTTTGTCGAAGATTAGTTGACCATAGAGTTGAGGGTCCATTTCTGGGCTCTCGATTCTGTTCCACTGATCTATGTGTCTGTTTTTGTGCCAGTACCATACTGTCTTGATGATGACAGCTTTGTAGTCTGGAAGTCTGGAATTGTGATGCTGCCAGCATTGCTTTTCTTTTTCAACATTGCTCTGGCTGTTCGAGGTCTTTTCTGGTTCCAAATTTTAGGATTATTTGTTCCATTTCTTTGAAAAAAGTGGATGGTATTTTGATGGGGATTGCATTGAATGTGTAGATTGCTCTCGGTAGCATTGACATCTTCACAATGTTTGTTCTTCCAATCCATGAGATTGGAACGTTTTTCCATTTCTTTGTGTCTTCCTCAATTTCTTTCATGAGTATTTTATAGTTTTCTGAGTACAGATTCTTTGCCTCTTTGGTTAGATTTATTCTTAGGTATCTTATGGTATTGGGTGCAATTGTAAAGGGGATCGACTCCTTAATTACTCTTTCTTCTGTCTCCTTGCTGGTGTATAGGAATGCCACTGATTTCTGTGCGTTGATTTTATATCCTGCCACTTTACTGAATTCCTGTATGAGTTCTAGCAGTTTTGGGGTGGAGTCTTTTGGGTTTTCCATGTAAAGTATCATACCATCTGTAAACAGTGAGTTTGACTTCCTCTTTGCCAATTTGGATGCTTTTATTTCTTTTTGTTGTCTGATTGCTGTGGCTAGGACTTCCAATACTATGTTGAATAGCAGTGGTGAGAGTGGACATCCCTGCGTGTTCCTAACCTTAGGGGGAAAGCTCTCAGTTTTTCCCCATTGAGAATGATATTCGCTATGGGTTTTTCATAGATGGCTTTTCTGATATTGAGGTATATACCCTCTATCCCTATACTCTGAAGAGTTTTGATCAGGAAAGGATGCTGTACTTTGTCAAATGCTTTTTCTGCATCTATTGAGAGGATCCTATGGTTCTTGTTCTTTCTTTGATTAATGTATTGTATCACATTGGTTGATTTGTGGATGTTGAACCAGCCTTGCAGCCCAGGGATAAATCCCACTTGGTCGTAGTGAATAATCCTTTTAACGTACTGTTGGATCCTATTGGCTAGTATTTTGGTGAGAATTTTTACATCCATGTTCATCAAGGTTATTGGTCTGTAATTCTCCTTTTTGATGGCGTCTTTGTCTGGTTTAGGGATCATGGTAATGGTGGCCTCATAAAACGGGTTTGGAAGTTATCCTTCCATTTCTATTTTTTGGAACAGTTTCAGAAGAATAGGTATTAATTCCTCTTGAAATGTTTGGTAGAATTCCCCTGGGAAGCCATCTGGCCCTGGGCTTTTGTTTGTTGGGAGATTTTTTATGACTGCTTCAATTTCCTTAGTAGTTATGGGTCTGTTCAGGTTTTCTATTTCTTCCTGGTTCAGTTTTGGTAGTTGATACATCTCTAGGAATGCACCCATTTCTTCCAGGTTATCTAATTTGCTGGCATAGAGTTGCTCATAATATGTTCTTATAATTGTTTGTATTTCTTTGGTGTTGGTTGTGATCTCTCCTCTTTCATTCATGATTTTGTTGAGTTGGGTCATTTCTCTTTTCTTGTTGATAAGTCTGGCCAGGGGTTTATCAATCTTGTTCATTCTTTCAAAGAACCAGCTCCTAGTTTCATGGATCTGTTCTACTGTTTTTTTTGGTTTCTCTTTCATTGATTTCTGCTCTGATCTTTATGATTTCTCTTCTCCTGCTGGGTTTAGGCTTTATTTGCTGTTCTCTCTCCAGCTCCTTTAGGTGTAGTGTTAGGTTGTGTATTTGAGACCTTTCTTGTTTCTTGAGAAGGCTTGTATTGCTGTATACTTTCCTCTTAGGACTGCCTTTGCTATATCCCAAAGATTTTGAACAGTTGTGTTTTCATTTTCATTGGTTTCCATGAATTTTTTAAATTCTTCTTTAATTTCCTGGTTGACCCATTCATTCTTTGGTGGGATGCTCTTTAGCCTCCATGTCTTTGAGTTCTTTCTGATTTTCCTCTTGTGATTGAGTTCTAGTTTCAAAGCCTTGTGGTCTGAAAATATGCAGGGAAAGATCCTAATCTTTTGGTACCAGTTGAGACCTGATTTGTGACCTAGGATGTGATCTATTTTGGAGAATGTTCCATGGGCATTAGAGAAGAATGTGTATTCCATTGCTTTGGGATGGAATGTTCTGAATATATCTGTGAAGTCCATTTGGTCCAGGGTGTCATTTAAAGTCTTTATTTCCTTGTTGATCTTTTGTTTAGACGATCTGTCTATTTCAGTGAGGGGGTGTTAAAGTCACCCACTATTATTGTATTGTTGTTGATGTGTTTCTTTGCTTTTGTTAGTAATTGGCTTATATAATTGTCTGTTACCATGTTAGGAGCATAGGTATTTACAATTGTTAGATCTTCTTGTTGGATAGACCCTTTAAGTAGGATATAGTGACCTTCCTCATCTCTTATTATAGTCTTTGGTTTAAAATCTAATCTGTCTGATAGAAGGTTTGCCACCCCAGCTTTCTTTTGGTGTCCATTAGCATGGTACATGGTTTTCCGCCCCCTCACTTTCAATCTGGGGGTATCTTTGGGTCTAAAATGAGTCTCTTGCAGACAGCATATCAATGGGTCTTTTTCTTTTATCCAGTGATAGCCTGTGTCTTTTGATTGGGGCATTGAGTCCATTTACATTCAGGGTAACTATTGAAAGGTATGAATTTAGTGCCATTGTATTGCCTGTAAGGTGACTGTGACTGTATATTGTCTGTGTTCCTTTCTGATCTATGCTGCTTTTAGGCTCTCTCTTTGCTTAGAGGACCCCTTTCGATATTTCTTGGAGGGCTGGTTTGGTGTTTGCAAATTCCTTTAGTTTTCGTTTGTCCTGGAAGCTTTTTATCTCTCCTTCTATTTTCAGTGACAGCCTAGCTGGGTATAGTATTCGTCGCTGCATATTTTTCTCGTTTAGTGCTCTGAATATGTCATGCCAGTCCTTTCTGGCTTGCCAGGTCTCTGTTGATAGGTCTGTTGTCATTCCAATGTTTCTACCATTGTAGTTTACAGATCTCTTCTCCCAAGCTGCTTTCAGGATTTTCTCTTTGTCTCTGAGACTCGAAAGTTTTACTATTAGATGTCGGGGTGTTGACCTATTTTTATTTATTTTGAGAGGGGTTCTCTGTGCCTCCTGGATTTTGATGCCTGTTTCCTTCCCCAAATTAGGGAAGTTGTCTGCTATAATTTGCTCCAATATACCTTCTGCTCCTCTCTCTCTTTCTTCTTCTTCTGGGATCCCAATTATTCTAATGTTGTTTTGTCTTATGGTATCGCTTATCTCTTGAATTCTGTCCTTGTGATCGAGTAGTTGTTTAGCTCTCTTTTTTCTCAACTTCTTTATCTTCCATCATTTGGTCTTCTATATTGCTAATTCTCTCTTCTGCCTCATTTATCCTAGCAATTAGAGCCCCCATTTTTTATTGCACCTCATTAATATCCTTTTTCATTTCAACTTGGTTAGATTTTAGTTCTTTTGTTTTTCCAGAAAGGGTTTCTCTAATAACTTCCATGTTTTTTTGAAGCCCAACCTGTATCTTTAAAATCATCCTTCTGAACTCTAGTTCTGACATAGTCCTGTCAGTATTGAGTAGGTCTCTGGCGGTCAGTACTGCCTCTTGCTCTTTTTGTGGAGGTGACTTTTTCCATCTTGTCATTTTGTCCAGAGGAGAATAGATGAATGAGAGAACAAAATGCTAACAGGGTAACAACACCCCCAGAAAATATACTCTAAACAAATCAGAAAAGACCTGAAACCAGGGGAAAAGAAAGGGAAAGAAGGAAAAAAGAAAAAAAAAAGATACAAACAAAAACTGGACAAAACAAAAAAACCAGAATATGATCAAATATGATCAGGCTGATGCATAGATCAGTGCCACACACTAGATTTTGGGTGTATTTTGGTCTGTTAGAAGAAAGTGCCTCCCAAAATTTTAAAGAAATAAAAACTTATATATGTACAAATATAAGGGTTAGTATGCTGAAGGGATGGAATATGACTTTACAGATGAAAATTATAAAAGATTTTGTAAGAGGAATTGATAAGATAAGGAGTTGTTTGAAAAAGGAAAGAAGAGGATTTAAAAGAAAAGGAAAAAAAATGGAGAAAATGTGATCAGGCAGGAGACTAGAACAAAGCCATACACTAGAGATTTAGGGTATATTTTGATCTGTTATAAGAAACTGTATCTCAAAATTTTAAAGAGAGAACAACATACACACACACACACACACACACACACCCCCCAAAAATAAGGGTAACTACTATGATGGGTTAGAATATGACTCTAAAAATGAAAAATAAAAATTTTTTTTTAAAAAAAGGGATTGATAAGATGTTGGTTGAGGGCGCCTGGGTGGGTCAGTTGGTTAAGTGACTGCCTTCGGCTCAGGTCATGATCCTGGAGTCCCAGGATCGAGTCCTGCATCGGGCTCCCTGCTCAGCAGGTAGTCTGCTTCTCCCTCTGACCTTCCCCCCTCTCATGCTTGCTCTCTCTCTCTCTCTCTCTCTTATTCATCCTGTGGTGCGCTCCCGAGCCGCTCCTCCTGGGGGAAGAAGGGGAGTCTCCCCAGATCTGCTGCTTGTTGGGTCCCTGCTGGAGGAGCCATGGCCCGACTGTGCCAGGGATCACGGTTTATGGCAACCCCGAGCTGAGAGCCCGCTCCTCAGCTCCATCTCTGCAGCCAGCTTCCCCGCTCCAATACCTGGGAGCTCTGCCGCACTCAGGCACCCCTGGTCTTTCTGTGACCCTGAGGGTCCTGAGACCACACTGTCCCAGCGAGGGTTCTACCCACCCCGCTTTGCCACTGGAGCGACGTCCCTCAGTGGAGCCGACTTCTAAAAGTTCCAATTTTGTGCTCCGCAGCTCTATCACTTGCTGGTAGCAGCTGACAGAGGCCCCCTCCCCCGCTGTCTATCTTCCCGAATATTGCCTTGGGTTCACTTCCCCGCACATCTTACCTTCCAGAAAGTGGTCGCTTTTCTGTTAAGAGTTGCTGATATTCTTTTCTTTGATCTCCTGTTGAGTTCATTGGTGTTCAGAATTGTTTGATCCCTACGCAGCTGAATTCCTGGGACCAGACAAAATTTAGGTCTCCTACTGCTCTGCCATCTTGCTCCTTCCCTTCCATCATCATTTTAATAGCAAAAGCCTGAAAACAACCAAAATGTTCATCAGTGGGGGAATGACAGTAAGAAAAAGAGTAAGTTGCAATATTGTCATATAATACAATACCGTGGAAGCAGTTCATTGATTCATTTAATTAAAAAATTTAAATGAACTTTCCACTGTGTGCTAAACACTTTGATTCCTAAGGATATGATGAGAAACAAGGTAAAGTCATAATTCATCGGACTTCAGATTTGGCAGTTAAAATGGGTGGAGGCAAAGAGTACATTTACTTTATGAAAAGTCATCAATCTATATACTTACAACTTATGTACTTTTTGTATGTGCACTTAAAACATTTACTTTAAAAAACTAGTAAATACAGCGTTAACCAAAAAACCAAATTGCAAAAGTCTACCTACCATTTATGTAACATTTTAAAATATTCAAAGAAATGTTATAATTCTCGAGAGTGAAGGGAGTGATAGGTAAAAGTATAAAAACACCAATAGGAAGAATATATACCAATTTATGATAGTCATTACCTTTGAGAAGATTATGAGGGGATGTTAATGCTCTCTTGTTTATTTTTCAAATGCAGCCATTTTGAAAAAAAATAACACTATTAGAGGTGGGCAGTGGGTACATAGATTTGGGTTGTATTATTTGCTGTAGTTTTTGCATAATTGAAATATTTCATAATATTTTATTATTCTCAAAATTGGTAAAGAGAAGGAATAGAGTATCACGCCTTATATATGAATAGTATCCCAGGGTAACAAAGTAATTAATAAATTCATAAGGGTTGGTAAAGCTAGAAAGTCCTGTAGTGTAAATCCTCTAATTAAATAAATCTAGATGATAGCCATCAGTGGTTACTTAAACCATTAGGTGTATGGTTAATTGTGGTCTTCCCCAATTATATTTATTATATAGAAGGTTTCTTAGGTATATATCACTCTTAAAGAAACAGAATTCACATACCATACAGTTCACCTATGTAAGACGTACAGTTCAGTTTTTGTTATATTCAGAGTTGTGTAACCATCACCACAATCAATTTTAGAACTGTCCATTGAGTGATGAGTGGGTAAAGAAGATGTGGCATATGTGTACAATGGAATATTACTCTGCCATTAAAAAGAATGAAATCTTGCCATGTGCAACAACATGGATAGACCTAGAGGGTATTATGCTAAGTGAAATAGGTCAGTCAGAGAAAGACAAATACCATATGATTTCATTCATATGTGGAATTTAAGAAACAAAATAAATGAACCAAGGAAAAAAGGACTCTTAAGTATAGTGAAAAAACTGATGGTTGTTAGAGTTGAGGTGGGTAGGGGATGGGTGAAATAAGTGAAGGGGATTAAGAGTACACTTGTCATGATGAGCACTGAGTATAGAATTGTTTAATCAGTGTATTGTACACTTGTATCTACTATAAGACTGTTAATTATACCACAATTAATTTTTTTAATTTACATAAAGAGAAAAAGCAAAAATAACTCAAATGTTTATCAACAAATTAAATGTGGTACATCCATACAATCAAATATTATTCAGCAATCAAAAGGAACAGAATACTGATACATACTACAATGTGGAAGTGCCTTTACAATTTATGCTATGTGACAGAAGCCAGTCACAAAAGTTTACATATTCTATGTTTCCATTTACATAAAATTTACAAAATAGACAAATCTATATAGACAGAAAGTAGATTAGTGGTTTCTTAGGATGGGGAGGTTAGGGGGAAATGGGAATTGACTGCTAATGGGTACAGGGTTTCTTTTATATTTTTATTTATTTTATTATTATTATTATTTTTTAAAGATTTTATTTATTTGACAGAGAGAGACATAGCGAGAGAGGGAACACAAGCAGGGGGAGTAGGAGAGGGAGAAGCAGGCCTCCCCATGGAGCAGGGAGCCAGATGTGAGGCTTGATCCCAGGACGCTGGGATCACGACCCGAGCCAAAGGCAGATTCCCAACGACCGAGCCACCCAGGCACCCCTTATTTTATTATTTTAATTTTTATTTAAATTCTAGTTAGTTAACATACAGTGCAATATTGGTTTCAGGAGGGTGCCTGGGTGGCTCAGTTGGTTAAGCGACTGCCTTTGGCTCAGGTCATGATCCTGGAGTCCCGGGATCCAGTCCCACATCGGGCTCCCTGCTCAGCGGGGAGTCTGCTTCTCCCTCTGACCCTCTTCTGTCTCGTGCTGTCTCTCTCATTCTCTCTCGCTCAAATAAATAAATAAAATCTTTAAAAAAAAATACTGGTTTCAGGAGTAGAATTCAGTGATTCATCACTTACATACAACACCTAGTACTCATCACATGTGCCCTCCTTAATACCCATCAGCCATCTAGCCCATCCCACACCCACCTCCCACCATCAACCCTGTTTGTTCTCTATCATTAAAAGCCTCTTGTGGTTTGTTTCCCTCTCCTTTTTTTTTTTTTCCTTTTCTTCCCCCTTCCCAAATGTTCATCTGTTTTGTTTCTTAAATTTCACATATGAATGAAATCATATGGTATTTTTCTTTCTTTGGCTTATTTTGCTTAACATAATACACTGTAGCTCCATCTATGTCATGACAAATAGCATTTCATTCTTTTTTATGGCTGAGCAATATTCCATTGTACATATATACCACACCTTCTTTATCCATTTATGAGTCAGTGGACACTTGGGCTGTTTCCATAATTCGGCTATTGTAAGTAATGCTGCAATAAATACCCGGGTGCTTATATTTTTTCAAGTTAGTGTTTTCATATTCTTTGGGTAAACACCCCATTGTAGGATTAGTGGATCATATGGTAATTCTATTTTAATTTTTTGAGGAACCTCCATACTGTTTTCCAGAATGACTGTACCAGTTTGCATTCCCACCAGCAAGGCACCAGGGTTCTTTTTTGTCCACATTCTCACCAACACTTGTTTCTTGTGTTTTTCATATTAGCCATTCTGGCAGGTGTCAGATGATACCTCATTTTGGCTTTGATTTACATTTCCCTGATGATGAGTGATGTCGAGTATCTTTTCATGTGTCTGTTTGCCATCTCGATGTCTATAGAGAAATGTCTGTTCATATCTTTTGCCCATTTTATCTTTTTAGAGAGGGAGAAAGGGGAGGGAGGGGCAGAGGGAGAGAGAGAATCCCAAGCCGGCTCCATGCCCTGTGCACGGCCCAACTTCGGGGCTCAGGCCTACAACCCTGAGATCATGACCTGAGCCAAAATCAAGAGTTGGACGCTTAACCAGCTGAGCCACTCAGGCGCCCCTCATGTCTTCTGCGCATTTTTTAATTGGATTATTTGTTTTTTGGGTGTTGAGTTATGTAATTTCTTTATATATTTTGGATACTAACCCCTTATCAGATATATCATTTACATATATATTCTCTCATCGAATAGATTGTCTTTTAGTTTTGTTAATTGTTTCCTTTGCTGTGCAGAAGCTTTTTTGATATGACAGTCCCGTACTTTATTTTTGCTTTTGTTTCCCTTGCCTCAGGACACATATCTAGAAAAATGTTAATATAGGCGATGTCAGAGAAATTGCTGCCTATGCTCTCTTCCAGGATTTTTATGGTTTTAAATCTCACATTTAAGTCTTTTGAGTTTATTTTTGTGTATGGTATAAGAAAGTGGTCCAGTTTCATTCTTTAGCATGTAGCTGTCCAGTTTTCCTAGCACCATTTGTTGAAAAGACCCTAACTCTTTGCATATTCTTGCCTCCTTTGTCAAAGATTAATTTACCATATAGTCATGGGCTTATTTTTGGCTTCTCTCTTCTGTTCCATTGATCTGTGTGTCTACTTTTGGGCCATACTGTTTTGATTTCTACAGCTTTGTAGTATATTTTGAAATCTGGAATTTTAATACCTCCAGTTTTATTCTTTTTCAAGATTGCTTTGGCTCTTTGGGATCTTCTCTGGTTCCATATACATTTTAGGATTATTTGTTCTAGTTTTGTGGAAAATGCTGTCAGTATTTTGATAGGGACTGCATGAAATCTGTAGATTGCTTTGGGTAGTATGGACGTCTTAACAATATTTGTTACCCCAATCTATGAGCATGGAATATCTCTCTGAGTCATCTTCAGTTTCTTTCATCAGTGTTATATAGTTTCAGGAGTACAGGTCTTCCACCTCCTTGGTTAAGTTTATTCCCAGGTATTTTATTATTTTGGATGCAATTGTAAATGGGAATGTTTTCTTAATTTTTCTTTCTGCTACTTCATTATTAGTGTATAGAAATGCAACTGATTTCTGTTTATTGATTCTATGTCCTGTGATCTTCCTGAATTCATTAATCAGTTCTAGTAGTTTTGTGTTGGAATCTTTATGGTTTTCTATATGGAGTATCATGTCATTTGCAAATAGTTAAAGTTTTACTTCTTCCTTACCAATTTGGATGCCTTTTATTTCTTTTTTAGTCTAATTGCTGTGGCTAGGATTTCCATGACTGTGCTAAATAAATGTGGTGACAGTGGACATCCTTGTCTTGTTCCTGATCTTAGGGGAAAAGCTCCTAGTTTTTCACCACTGGCTATAATGTTTGCTGTGGGTTTTTCATAGATGGCATTTATAATGTTGACATATAATATTTTGTTATCCTTCCAAGCTTACCAAAAACTATGTATAGGTTTGGTAATGAATGGTTATTGTACCTTATCAAATGCTTTTTCTGCATATGTTGAAATGATCATATGGTTTTTATCCTTTCTGTTGTTGACATGTGATGTATCACCTTGATTGATTTGTGAATATTGAACCACTTTTGCATCCCAATAATAAATCCCACTTGATCATGGTGAATGACTTTTTTAAAGCATTGCTGGATTCGGTTTGCTAATATTTTATTGATGATTTTTACATCTATGTTCATTAGCAATATTGGCCTGTAGTTCTCTTTATTGGTAGTGTCCTTACCTGGTTTCAGTGTCAAGGTAATGCTGGCCTCATAGAATGAATTTGGAAACTTTCTTTCCTCCTCTATTTTGAATAGTTGGAGAAGAAATTAACTCTTTAAATGTTTGGTAGAACTCACCTGTGAATCCTTCTGGGTTGGACTTTTGTTTACTGGGAATTTTTTGATTACCAATTCAACTCCATCACCAGTAATCGGTCTATTCAAATTTTCTATTTCTTCTTGATTGTTTTTGTAGGTTATATGTTTCTAGGAATTTATCCATTTCTTTGTCATTGTCTAGTTTGTTGGCATATAACTATTCATAATATTCTCTTATAATCCTTTGTATTTCTGTGGTATTTGTTATCATTTCTTCTCTTTCATTTTTTATTTTCTTTGAGTCTTTTTTCTTTTTTGATGAGGCTGGCTAGAGGCTTATGTTTTGTTGATCTTTTCAAAGAACCAGCTCCCGGTGTCATTGATTTGTTTTGTGTTTTTTTGTTTCTATTTTGTTTATTTCTGATCTAATCTTTATTATTTCCTCCCTTCTGGTTTGTGGTTTGGGGTTTGTTCTCTTTTTCTAGCTTCTTTTAGGTATAAGGTTAGGTTTAGGTTCTTTATTTGAGATTTTCCCTGGTTCTTGAGGTAGGCCTGTGTTGCTATAAACTTCCCTCTTAGAACCACTTTTGCTGTATCCCAAAGGTTTTAGACCATTGTGTTTTTATTTTTGTCCCCATGTTTTTTTTAGTTTCTTAATTCTTGTTTGACCATTCATTGTTTAGTAGCATGTTATTTAACCTCTATATATTGGAGTTCGTTTCATATTTTTTTCTTGTGGTTGATTTCTAGTTTCATAATGTTTTCAGGAAAAAAATGCATGGTACAACTTCAAGCTTTTTTAACTTGTTCAGATTATTTTGTGGCCTAATGTGATCTATTCTGAAGGATGTTCTATGTGCACTTAAAAAGAATGTGTATTCTGCTGTTTTAGAATGGAATGTTCTAAACATATCTGTTAGATCCATCTGATCTAATGTATCATTCATAGCTACTATTTCCTTATTGATATTCTGTTTGGATGATCTGTCCAATTATGTAAGTGGAGTGTTAAAGTTTCCTACTATTATTACGTTTCTGTCAATCATTTCCTTTATGTTTGCTAATAGCTGCTTTATGTATTTGGGTGCTTCCGTGTTGGGTGCATAAATATTTACAATTATTATATCTTCTTGTTGGATTATTTTCTTTATGGTTATATAGTATCCTTCTTTGTCTTTTGTTACAGTTTTTGTTTTAAAGGTATTTTGTCCAATGTAAGTATTGCTATCCTGGTTTTCTTTTCACTTCCATTTTGCATGATAAATCCTTTTCCATCCTTTTACTTTAAATCTTCATGTGTCTTTAGGTCTAAAATGAGTCTCTTGTAAGCAGCATAGAGGTGGGTCTTGATTTATTTATTTATTTTGTCATTGTATGTCTTTTGATTGGAGTGTAGTTTATTTACATTCAAAGTAATCATTGATAGGTATGTATTTATTGCCATTTTGTTACTTGTTTTATAGTTGTATTTGTAGTTCTTTCTTCCTTTCTTCTCTTGGCTCTGTTCACTCACATTTTGCTGACTTTCTTTAGTGATTTTACTTGGATATTTTTCTCTTTATTTTTTTGCGTGTCTCTTACCAATTTTTGATTTGTTGTTATCATTAGGTTTTATATAACATGCACAAGGCATATAGCAGTCCATATTAAGTGGTAGTTGCATAAGTTTGAACCCATTTTTTTATTATGTTATGTTAATCACCATACATTACATCATTAGTTTTTGATGTAGTGTTCCATGATTCATTGTTTGTGTGTAACACCCAGTGCTCCATGCAGTACGTGCCCTCTTTAATACCCATCACCAGGCTAACCCATCCCTTCACCCCCCTCCCCTCTAGAACTCTGAGTTTGTTTCTCAGAGTCCATAGTCTGTCATGGTTCGTCTCCCCCTCTGATTTCCCCCCTTTCGTTTTTCCCTTCCTGCTGTCATCATCTTCTTCTTCTTCATCATCTTCTTCTTTTTCTTCTTGTTAACATATAATGTATTATTTGTTTCAGAGGTACAGGTCTGTGATTCAACAGTCTTACACAGTTTGAACCCATTTTAAAAGCACCAAATTTTTACTCCTCCTCACATATTAGGTATATGGTGTCATACTTTAAATCTTCTTAATTTGTGAATTCCTTGACTAGTTTTTATAGATATACTTACTTTTACTACTTTTGTGCTTCCTGTTTTTCTTACTCCTACTTACATTCTTCCCTTTCCATTCAGAGTACCCTTTAACATTTCTTATAAATCTGGTTTAGTGGTGATGAATTCCTTTACCTTTTGTCTGGGAAAGTATTCATCTCTCTTTCTATCCTGAATAATAGCCTTGCTGGATAGAGTATTCTTGGTTGAAGGTTTGTTTTTTTTTTCTTTTAGCACTTTGAATATATCATGCCGCTCCTTTCTGGCCTTGCATAATTTCTGCTGAACAATCAGTTGATAACCTTATGGGGGTTTCCCTTGTATGTAACTTTTCTTTTCTCTTGCTGCTTTTAAAATTCTTTGTCACTACTTATTGCCATTTTAATTATTATGTGTCTTGGTGTGGACGTCCTTGGTTTGATTTTGTTGGGGGTTCTCTATGCCTCCTGGATCTGGATTTCTGTTTCCCCAGATTCTGGATGTTTTCAGCTATCATTTCTTCAAATAAATTTTCTGCCTCCTTTTCTCTTCCTTCTCCCTCTGTGATCCCTATAATGTGAATGTTATTATGTTTGATAGTGTCCCTGACTCCCATTAGTCTATTTTTATTTATTATTATTTTTTTCTCTCTCCTGTTTAGCTTGATTATTTTCTATTACTCTTTCCTCCAGTTGCTGATCTGTTCTTTTGCTCCCTCTAGTCTACCATTTATTCCCTCTAGTGTATTTTTTATTTCAGTTATTGAATTCTTCATTTATGACTGGTTCTTTTTTATGTTTTCTATCTCTTTATTGAGGGTCTCAGTGAGGTCCTCCCCTCTGGTTTTCAAAGCCAAATGTTGTGCTGTTCATCTTGGCCACTGCAGGTCCACTGTGCCTGGGGTGCCTGGGATGGGTTCTGCTCCTGTTCTCTCCAAGCCCTTACTGTCTCTCTCTCCTGTGACAGTCCCATGGGCCAGTTTGGCTCCTGGCCACCTCTCAGCCCTTCCCATCCTTTTGACTTTGGTCTTTTCTCTACATTTAGCTGTGAAAGGTTTCTCCTGCCAATTTTCTCATTGTTTTATGGGTTATTTACACTGCTGTGGGTGTTAACTACTTGTGTCTGTGTGATGATGTGAGCCTAGGATCCTCCTTCTCCATCATCTTCCCTGGAAGTCTCAGTTGTTTTTGCTTTTTGGGTATTATAAATAATTCATAAGCATTCATGTGCAAGTCTTTCTCTGGTCGTATATTTTCATTTCTTTGGTGTATGTGTCTAAGAGTGAAGTTGCTTAGTTGTATAGTAATTTATTCAACTTTTTAAGAAACTGGCAAACTCTCCCAAAGTCAGTGCACCATTTTACATTTCCACTAGCAATATGTGAAGATTCCAATTTATTTTCATTCTTACTAATTTCTGTCTTTTTAAATATAGACATCCTAGTGGGTGTAGAATGGTATCTCATTGAGATTTTTATTTGCATTTCCCTGATAACTAATGATATTGAATATCTGCATGTGGCTAATTGTATATCTTCTTTGAAGAAATGTCTATTCAAATCCTTTGCTCATTTTTTTTAAGATTTTATTTATTTATTTGACAGAGAGGTAGAGAGCACAAGTAGAGAGAGCAGCAGGCAGAGGGAGAGGGAGAAGCAAGCTCTCCACGGAATAGGGAGCCCAACGTGGGGCTCGATCCCAGGACCCTGGGATCATGACCTGAGCCGAAGGCAGACGCTTAACCAACTGAGCCACCCAGGCGCCCCCCTTTGCTCATTTTTAAACTAGGTTATTTATTGTTGAGTTGTGTCTTTTATATGTTGTGGATATAAATCTTTTATCAGTAGTATGATTTGCAGTGCAGTATTTTCTCTCATTATTTGTGTTATCTTTTCATTTCCTTGATGGTGTCCTCTGCAGCATAAAAGTTTTAAATTTGGGGCACCTTGGTGGCTTCTCCCTTTTGCCCCTGCTCGTGCTCTCTCTCACTATCTATCTCAAAGAAATATATAAAATCTTTAAAATAAAAAAAGTTTTAAATTTGATGAAGTTTAATTTATGAGTTATGTCTTTTGTTGCTTGTGATTTGGGTGTCTTAATCCAAGGTTATGAGATTGAGGTCTTAGTTTTCATGGCATTAGGGAACTCTGTACCTTATGAGTATAAGCCTTACTAAAATGGAAACGAGAAAACTATTTTTCCAGCCTCCCTTACAGCACATATGGTCTAAGTTCTTCCATTTAGAAACACCCATGCCATATTTTATATCAGGGTTTAGAGAGGTAAGAAAGAAAGACACAAAAAAGAATCCATTCGAGTAAGGGTAGCAGCAGATACATGCAGTTTTCAGATTTCAAGATCGCCAGGTGTTAGAGGTAGTGTATAGTTCCTTCTGTGCAGTGCAGACTACACTGCTGTGCCCAGTAGTTGCAAGCAGTGTCCACACTGAAAATCTCCCTCTTGCCATTAGTAATCCATGGATTACTGCATCAGGATGCTAACTGGGAGCCTACTTCACATTACTTTAAATAAGAAAAAAATGCATTTATTTCTATCTTAAACCCAAACCAGTTTCCTAAACTATACTAAAATACAGTAAAATGGGAATATAAATAATAGACACATCATGATGTAAATTGTTTAAAATGTCATAAAAATATAATCAATATTTTGCTTTGCACACAGTAGCATATTACACATCCCCTTTGTTGACAGTGCATTTTTCAAAATGTCCACATGTAATCCTGACATTCTGCAAGTTCTATTTAGAGTACAATTCACCTTGTGTATTTCTGTATTTAAAATGTACTGGTTTGGGGTATATATGAATTTTTCTGTATACATAGCTACTGAAAAACTTTGTTTTAAGTAATAAGTGTGTTCTGTGAATTTTGAGTATTAAAAACCAAGAGGCGGGGGGCGGAGCAAGATGGTGGAGGAGTAGGAGACCTAGATTTCGTCTGGTCTCAGGAATTCAGCTGAATGGGGATCAAACCATTCTGAACACCTACGAACTCAACAGGAGATCGAAGAGGAGAGTAGCAACAACTCTCTGAACAGAGAAGCAACCACTTACTGGAAGGTAGAACGTGCGGAGAAGTGAACCCGAGGCGATATTCGGGAGGATAGACAGCGGGGGAGGAGGCCTCCATCGGCCACTTCTGGCAAATGCTAGAGCCGCGGAACACAAAATCGGACCTTTTAGAAGTTGGCTCCGCTGAGGGACGTCGCTGCAGTGGCTAAGCGGGGGGTGGAATCCTCCCGGGACAGTGTGGTCTCAGGACCCTTGGGGTCACAGAAACACCAGGGGTGCCTGAGTGCGGCAGAGCTCCCAGGTATCGGAGCGGGGAAGCCGGCTGCAGAGACAGAGCCAAGGCGCGGGCTCTCGGCTCGGGGTTGCCATAAACTGTGATCCGCGGCCCAGTCGGGCCACTGCTCCTCCAGCAGGGACCCAACAAGCGGCAGAGCCGGGGAGACTCCCCTTCCTCCCCCGGGAGGAGCGGCGTGGGAGTGCACCATGGGGATCTGCTGGGTTTGGAGACTCCACACGGGGTCGGGTGCCAGAGATAGAAACGCTCGGTCACAGGCCGAGTGAGCATGGAGTGCAGCCGGAGACCAGGGAGACGGGAGTGACTGCTTTTCTCTGGGGGCGCACTGAGGAGCAGGGTCCCGAGTTCTCAGCTCCTCCAGTGGAGATTGGGAGGCCACCATTTTCGCCCTGGTCCTCCAAAGCTGTACCGAGAGCTTGCAGGGAACAAACCTCCTGAGAGCAAACCCGAGCAGCTTGCTTAGCCCGGACCAACAAGGGCAGGGCAATTCAGCCTCCAGCAAAGACATTTGGAAACCACGGCAACAGGCCCCTCCCCCAGAAGATCAGCACGAACAGCCCTCAAGCGAAGACCAAGTTTACCAATCAAGGAGAATGGGAGATCTCCAGCGCTAGGGGAATACTGCACATAGAATTCATGGCTTTTTTTTTTTTTTTTACCATGATTCATTAGTTCATCAAAGTTAATTTTTTAACTGTTTTTTTTTAATTTTTCTTTTTCCCTTTTTCAACCAACATCTTATCAATCCCTTTTTTAAAAAAAAATTTTTTTTATTTTTCATTTTTAGAGTCATATTTTATCCCTTCATAGTAGTTACCCTTATTTTTGGCATATATATATAAGTTGTTCTCTCTTTAAAATTTTGAGATAGTTTCTTCAAACAGATCAAAATATACCCTAAATCACTAGTGTATGGCTCTGTTCTAGTCTCCTGCCTGATCACATTCTCTCCCTTTTTTCTTTTTTTTTTTTAAATCTTCTTCTTTCTTTTTTCAAACAACTTATCTTATCAATTCCTTTTATAAAATCTTTTATAATTTTCATCTTTACAGTCATCTTCCAACCCTTCATTGTATCAACCCTTATTTAGTACATATGTGTCTTTCTTCCTTTAAAATTTTAGGAGGCACTTTTTTCTAACAGACCAAAATACGCCCAAAATCTAGTGTGTGGCACTGATCTATGCACTAGCCTGATCATATTTGATCATTTTCTGCTTTTTTTGTATTGTTCTGTTTTTGTTTTTGTCTTTTTTTTTTCTTTCTTTTATCTTTCTGTCCCTTTCTTTTCCCCTGGTTTCAGGTCTTTTCTGATTTGTATACAGTATATTTCTGGGGACATTGTTGTTTTTTTTTTTAAAGATTTTATTTATTTATTCATGAGAGACAGAGAGAGAGAGAGAGGCAGAGGGAGAAGCAGGTTCTGGGGACATTGTTAACCTGCTAGCATTTTGATCTCTTATTCATCTATTCTCCTCTAGACAAAATGACAAGATGAAAAAAACCACCTAGGCAAAAAGAACAAGAGGTAGTACCGTCAGCCAGGGAGCTACCCAATACAGACATTAGTACGATGTCGGACCTAGAGTTCAGAATCATGACTTTAAAGATACTAGCTGGGCCTGAAAAAAGCGTGGAAGTTATTAGAGAAACCCTTTCTGGAGAAATAAAAGAACTAAAATCTAACCAAATCGAAATCAAAAAAAGGGTATTGATGAGGTGCAATCAAAAATGAGGGCACTAACTGCTAGGATAAATGAGGCAGAAGAGAGAATCAGCGATATAGAAGACCAAATGATATAAAATAAAGAGGCTGAGAAAAAGAGAGATAAACAACTACAGGATCACAAGGGCAGAATTCGAGAGATAAGTGATACGATAAGACAAAAGAACATTAGAATAATTGGGATCCCAGAAGAAGAAGAAAGAGAGACAGGGGCAGAAGGTATATTGGAGCAAATAATAGCAGAGAACTTCCCTAATGTGAGGAAGGAAATAGGCATCAAAATCTGGGAGGCACAGAGAACCCCTCTCAAAATCAATAAAAATAGGTCAACACCCCGACATCTAATAGTAAAACTTATGAGTCTCAGAGACAAAGAGAAAATCCTGAAAGCAGCTCGGGAGAAGAGATATGTAACCTACAATGGTAGAAATATTAGATTGGCAAGAGACCTATCCACAGAGACCTGGCAGGCCAGGAGGACTGGCAAGATATCTTCAGAGCACTAAATGAGAAAAATATGCAGCCAACAATACTATATGCAGCTAGGCTGTCATTGAAAATAGAAGGAGAGATAAAAGGCTTGCAGGACAAACAAAAACTAAAGGAAATTGCAAACACGAAACCAGCCCTCCAAGAAATATTGAAAGGGGTCCTCTAAGCAAAGAGAGAGCCTAAAAGCAGCATAGATCAGAAAGGAACACAGACAATATACAGTCAGAGTCACCTTACAGGCAATACAATGGCACTAAATTCATACCTTTCAATAGTTACCCTGAATGTAAATGGGCTAGATGCCTCGGTCAAAAGACACAGGCTATCAGATTGGATTAAAAAACAAGACCCATCGATATGCTGTCTGCCAGAGACTCATTTTAGACCCAAAGACACCCCCAGATTGAAAGTGAGGGGGCGGAAAACCATTTACCATGCTAATGGACACCAAAAGAAAGCTGGGGTGGCAATCCTTATATCAGACAAATAAGATTTTAAACCAAAGAGTGTAATAAGAGATGAGGAAGGTCACTATATCCTACCTAAAGGGTCTATCCAACAAGAAGAGCTAACAATTGTAAATATCTATGCCCCGAACATGGGAGCAGCCAATTATATAAGGCAATTCATAACAAAAGCGAAGAGACACATTGACAACAATGCAATAATAGTGGGGGACTTTAACACCCCCCTGACTGAAATGGACAGATCATCTAAGCAAAAGTTCAACAAGGAAATAAAGACTTTAAATGACACACTGGACCAAATGGACTTCACAGACATATTCAGAACATTCCATCCCAAAGCAATGGAATACACATTCTTCTCTAGTGCCCATGGAACATTCTCCAGAATTGATCACATCCTAGGTCACAAATCAGGTCTCAACTGGTACCAAAAGATTGGGATCATTCCCTGCATATTTTCAGACGACAATGCTTTGAAACTAGAACTCAATCACAAGAGGAAAGTCGGAAAGAACTCAAATACATGGAGGCTAAAGAGCATCCTACTAAAGAATGAATGGGTCAACCAGGAAATTAAGAATTAAATAAATTCATGGAAACCAATGAAAATGAAAACACAACTGTTCAAAATCTTTGGGATACAGCAAAGGCAGTCCTGAGAGGAAAGTATATAGCAATACAAGCCTTCTCAAGAAACAAGAAAGGTCTTAAATACACAACCTAACCCTACACCTAAAGGAGCTGGAGAAAGAACAGCAAATAAAGCCTAAACCCAGCAGGAGAAGAGAAATCATAAAGATCAGAGCAGACATCAATGGAAGAGAAACCAAAAGAACAGTAGAACAGATCCACGAAACTAGGAGCTGGTTCTTTGAAAGAATGAACAAGATCGATAAACCCCTGGCCAGACTTATCAACAAGAAAAGAGAAATGACCCAACTCAACAAAATCATGAATGAAAGAGGAGAGATCACAACCAACACCAAAGAAATACAAACAATTATAAGAACATATTATGAGCAACTCTATGCCAGCAAATTAGATAACCTGGAAGAAATGGGTGCATTCCTAGAGATGTATCAACTACCAAAATTGAACCAGGAAGAAATAGAAAACCTGAACAGACCTATAGCCACTAAGGAAATTGAAGCAGTCATCAAAAATCTCCCAACAAACAAAAGCCCAGGGCCAGATGGCTTCCCAGGGGAATTCTATCAGACATTTCAAGAAGAATTAATACCTATTCTCCTGAAACTGTTCCAAAAAATAGAAATGGAAGGAAAACCTCCAAACTCATTTTATGAGGCCAGCATTACCTTGATCCCAAAACCAGACAAACACCCCATCAAAAAGGAGAATTACAGACCAATATCCTTGATGAACATGGATGCAAAAATTCTCGCCAAAATACTAGTCAATAGGATCCAACAGTACATTAAAAGGATTATTCACCACGACCAAGTGGGATTTATCCCTGGCCTGCAAGGATGGTTCAACGTCCGCAAATCAATCAACGTGATACAATACATTAACAAAAGAAAGAACAAGAATCATATGATCCTCTCAATAGATGCAGAAAAGGCATTTGACAAAGTACAGCATCCTTTCTTGATCAAAACTCTTCAGAGTATAGGGATAGAGGATACCTACCTCAATATCATAAAAGCCATCTATGAAAAACCTACAGCAAATATCATTCTCAATGGGGAAAAGCTGAGAGCTTTTCCCCTAAGGTCAGGAACGCGGCAGGGATGTCCACTCTCACCACTGCTTTTCAACATAGTATTAGAAGTCCTAGCCACAGCAATCAGACAACAAAAAGAAATCAAAGGCATCCAAATCGGCAAAGAGGAAGTCAAACTCTCACTCTTTGCAGATGATATGATACTGTATGTGAAAAACCCAAAAGGCTGCATCCCAAAACTGCTAGAACTCATACAGGAATTCAGTAAAGTGGCAGGATATAAAATCAATGCACAGAAATCAGTGGCATTCCTATACACCAACAACAAGAAAGAAGAGAGACAAATCAAGGAGATCCCATTTACAATTGCACCAAAACCATAAGATACCTAGGAATAAATTTTACCAAAGAGGCAAAGGATCTGTACTCAGAAAACTATAAAATACTCATGAAAGTAATTGAAGAAGAGAGAAAGAAATGGAAAAACGTTCCATGCTCATGGATTGGGAGAACCAACATTGTGAAGATGTCAGTGCTACCTAGAGCAATCTACACATTCAGTGCAATCCCCATCAAAATACCATCCACTTTTTTCAAAGAAATGGAAGAAATAATCCTAAAATTTGTATGGAACCACAAGAGATCCCGAATAGCCAGAGGAATGTTGAAAAAGAAAAGCAAAGCTGGCGGCATCACAATTCCGGACTTCCAGCTCTATTACAAAGCTGTCATCATCAAGACAGTATGGTACTGGCACAAAAACAGACACATAGATCAATGGAACAGAATCGAGAGCCCAGAAATGGACCCTCAACTCTATGGTCAACTAATCTTTGACAAAGCAGGAAAGAATGTCCAATGGCAAAAAGACAGTCTCTTCAACAAATCGTGATGGGAACATTGGACAGCCACATGCAGAAGAATGAAACTGGACCATTTCCTTACACCACACACAAAAATAGACTCCAAATTGTTGAAAGACCGAAACGTGAGACAGGAGTCCATCAAAATCCTAAAGGAGAACACAGGTAGCAACCTCTTCGACCTCAGCTGCAGCAACTTCTTCCTAGAAACATCGCCAAAGGCAAGGGAAGCAAGGGGAAAAATGAACTATTGGGATTTCATCAAGATAAAAAGCTTTTGCACAGCAAAAGAAACAGTCCACAAAACCAAAAGACAACCGACAGAATGGGAGAAAATATTTGCAAATGACATATCAGATAAAGGGCTAGTATCCAAAATCTATAAATAACTTATCAAACTCAACACCCAAAGAACAAATAGTCCAATCAAGAAATGGGCACAAGACATGAACAGACACTTTTCCAAAGAAGACATCCAAATGGCCAACAGGCACATGAAAAAGTGCTCAACATCGCTCGGCATCAGGGAAATCCAAATCAAAACCTCAATGAGATACCACCTCACACCCGTCAGAATGGCTAAAATTAACAAGTCAGGAAACGACAGATGTTGGCGGGGATGTGGAGAAAGGGGACCCTTGCTACACTGTTGGTGGGAATGCAAGCTGGTGCAACCCCTCTGGAAAACGGTATGGAGGTTCCTCAAACAGTTGAAAATAGAGCTACCATACGATCCAGCAATTGCACTACTGGGTATTTACCCCAAAGATACAAATGTAGGGATCCAAAGGGGTACGTACACCCCAATGTTTACAGCAGCAATGTCCACAATAGCCAAACTGTGGAAAGAGCCAAGATGTCCATCGACAGATGAATGGATAAAGAAGAAGTGGTATATATACACAATGGAATATTATGCAGCCATCAAAAGGAATGAGATCTTGCCATTTGCAACGACATGGATGGAACTGGAGGGTGTTATGCTGAGTGAAATAAGTCAATCAGAGAAAGACATGTATCATATGACCTCACTGATATGAGGAATTCTTAATCTCAGGAAACAAACTGAGTGTTGCTGGAGTGGTGGGGGGGTGGGAGGGATGGGGTGGCTGGGTGATAGACATTGGGGAGGGTATGTGCTATGGTGAGCGCTGTGAATTGTGCAAGACTGTTGAATCACAGATCTGTACTTCTGAAACAAATAATGCAACATATGTTAAGAAAAAAGAAAAAGAAGATAGCAGGAGGGGAAAAATGAAGGGGAGTAAGTCAGAGGAGGAGATGAACCATGAGAGATGATGGACTCTGAAAAACAAACTGAGGGTTCTAGAGGGGAGGAGCGTAGGGGGATGGGTTAGCCTGGTGATGGGTATTAAAGAGGGCACATTCTGCATGGAGCACTGGGTGTTATGCACAAACAATGAATCATGGAACACTACATCAAAAATTAATGATGTAATATATGATGATTAACATAACAATAAAAAATTTTAAAAATAAAAACCAAGAGGCATTCCAGGAAAATGTTATCCATAGAAACATTCTTCAGATGTATGCTTGTTTTTATTGAGCATCTGTACTGTACAAGGGGTGCAATTCTTGTCTATAATTCCATATTTTATATAAAAATGTTTGTGTTTCCTAATCCCATCTTAGATACCCTAAAACTTACACAGAAGGCAAAAGACATAAAATTCTTCCTTTTTCCTGACCTTAGATAAGCTCTACCTACTCATCTTACTTTATGGAAAATTATAGAACATCTCATCAGATGAGTTCTAGATTCTGAAGCTCGCTTTGTTTAGATATAACCCTAGGCAAGTCACTTCCCTCCCCTAGGCTATACTTTGTTTACAATAAGAGAAGTAGTTTGAATTAGAAGATCTTTATGGTTCTCTCCAGCCCAAATTATTTATGTTTTGCTTTAAGCACATGATATAAGCAGAAAATAATCAGATCAGTGAAACAGTTTTTAAAGCATCTGCATTATAAAATCCTCAGGTTTTCCTCAGTGGCTTTTATTTTGTAATCACTCTCAGAGAAACCCAGGTGTTCCCCTTATTTACAAATTATATACCGATCTTACCGCATTGGAAGACGGTGATCAAAAATTGTTTTTATGTCTATTTTGTTCATTTAAAATATTTTACCAGGAAGTATTAAAAAACACATGAACCACAAAATTGATTATTAACTTTTATCATATATATTTCTAGGTGAATATCTATAACAGGAAAAGGGCAATGGGAAGATAAATTTGGCAGTGTTAATAGGCAAGCCCTCATTGGAGTATTTTTTTCTTTTTCCAAGCATTACGCTGCCACCGGCGAAGTCTCATTATTTCTAAGTGTCCTAATCAATAAGGTCATGAAAGATTGATTTCAGGAGCTGTCACTGTGTTTATGACAAGAAGCATATAGAGTCATTTATAGGAGTGGGCAGTAATTCTCCTGTTAACTAGCAAGTCAGGGAATCAGTAAGCCCATCATACATGTCTTTAGGTGGTGAGGAGAATCTCAATGGTGTTCATCACTGACAGAGAAGGAGACTAATATTGTTAATTGAATTTCCCTAAAGAGAACAAAAATATACCATCATTTAGGGGGAAGGGGAGAAGGAGCAAATCTGTACAAATCTCCAGTATGTATGAGTTGGTTGCATTGATTTTCCTCTGCTAATGGCCTAGGATAGGTACAGAATTGTCGTCAGAAAATATAAAGTTGATTGCAACAGCTCCTTTCTACTTATGACTTTCAGAATTCCTAAGAGTGGCAACCAACAATGTTTCAAACAAAGGATATGTATTTAAATATATGTAATTTTAAAATAAAATATTTTAGCTTTATTTTTTAAACTAATGTGTGTTGTAGAAAATTAATAACACTTAAACATTCTCTCATTATTTCTTATGAATATGATTTTAAGGACCACACAATATTCTGTAATATGAAAATAGTATAATTTATTTGGCTAATCCTTTATTTAGGGGGACCATTAGGCTCACAAAGCCTTTCTTTTATTATTATCCTCATTTTATTTTTTTATTTTTATTTTTATTTTTTTATTATGTTTGGTTAGCCACTCTATAGTACATCATTAGTTTTTGATGTAGTGTTCAATGATTCATTAGTTTACATATGACACCCAGTGCACATCACAACACGTGCCCTCCTTAATACCTGTCACCTGGTTCCCCCCTCCTACTGCCCTCCTTTCTGAGACCCTCAGTTCATTCCCCGGGGTCCATCATCTCTCATGGTTCATCTCCCTCTCTGATTTCTCCCCCTTCAGATTTCCCTCCCTTCCCCTGTAGTCCTCTGTGCTATTGTATGTTCCACATATGAGTGAAACTATGTGATAATTGTCTTTCTCTGCTTGACTTATTTCACTTAGCATAATCCCCTCCAGTTCCATCCATGTCGATGCAAATGGTGGGTAGTCATCCTTTCTGATGGCTGAATAATATTCACAAAGCCTTTCTTAAAGAAAAATAATCTTTGTTGCTATAATATACTTTCATTATAAAAAATAAAACAATATAGAAATACATAAATAGGATAAGTGAAATCACCCCCATTTCTCCCTCCTGGTCCTTCTCCTCAGACATAACAGCTATTAACAGTTTGGAAAGTATCTTTCCCTACATTTTGTCTGTATATTTTCTTGTGTTTATACACATACCTTTTTCTTATAAATATTAAAAATATCAGGCCATAAATCTTTCTTTTCAGTTAATAGCATATTATGAATATCATTCCATATCAGCATTAAGATCTACCTAATTCTCTCATTTTTAATTAGCTGGGTTTATTTTTTTTTTAATTTAAAGGAAGTGGCTTGAAAAATTAAACTATCTTCTGAAAGGGACTATAATGAAAAGGAAATTCCTCTTTTACTTAATGTTGGCAATTTTTTTCAAGACTGCATAGTATTCCATGGAATAGTTGTACCTATATTTTCCCATTTCCTAAATTCCTACAACCATTTTCCTATTGATAGACATTTGTTTGGATTGTTTTGGGGATTTAGCTTTTTCAAAAATGCCTTAGTGGACATCCCTGTACATATGTCATTGTGGACTTCGGCTTATTTTCCAGGATAGATTTACTAGATGTAAAATTGAAATTTTGATTTTTTTAAGAAAAGCCCAGATAATCCTTCAGATATGTTAAAAAATAGTAACCTTAGCCGGTATAATTGGGATTAGTAGTTTGGTCAGTTAAGCCCAAAAGTGAAACCAAGGAAATCATGATAAATGACACCTAAATACTTTTGATACTTGTTTTAATATAAAACATTTAAATGTATATTCATTTGTCAATCTTCTGATGTAGGGGCAAGGCTTTTCTTTGTGAATAGTTGTCTTCTTTGGAATTCCATTAGTTATTCTTACACAAGTAATACCTATAATATCTAAAAATTCCACTTTCAGGGCTTTTTTAAAGTATAAAACAATCCATGTTCATAACCAGTCCTCTAGATTTTTACATTTTCCCCCCTCCATTAAACTTGTCTAACTTACACCTAATTTGTTCATAGTTTTGTATAGTAAGTACTATTATTGAATCTTCCCAAAGCATTCAACTTAGTTTTTATAGAAACTTTTTTTTTCTGTCATTAGTTTACTTGACATTTAGTTAAATTATATAATATAGTAAATAGTCAATTGACATAAACTTGTTTGGGAACAGATAGAACTTACTCATGATAACACTCAGAGGCAAGAATGCTCCCTGGGATATAGGCATCAGCCTACAAGTTTTACTGAGGAAATGAAGACTCTTTATTAATTAATCCATCATTTTGGCTATATGGAAATCAGCTAAAAAGATTTCATATTATACTGATTCATATGCCTCTCCATGGTTTGCAAGAGCCCATTTCTGCGCATCCTTGCAAAACTAAGCATTATTAATTCATAAAGCATTTTAAGGTTGGAAAATGTCAGTGAACAACAACAAAACCCTAGCATTTATTGAACATCTACTCTTGTAACACTTTCTAACAGTTTGTAAACTCATTACAGTAACTCTGTAATGCTTATCTAATGTTTTTCCCATTTTAAAAACAAAGACATTGAAAAAATAAAAATAAAAATAAAGACATTGAAACAAGGAGAGATTAACTAACTTGGCCAGGGTCACATAGTAAGTGGTAGAGTTGAGATTCAAAAATATTTTTAAGACATTTTTACTTGACATACTAAGTTTACTGCATGAATAAGATATTCAGTTTTTCAATGTCATATTCACAAAAGAAGTTAAAACATTCTGGAAAAAATATAGAAGTAGTCTCCGTAGTATAGGAAATATATTTTCCTTTCATGATATGTACTTTCAGAATGGTTGATAAAATTTAATATAAGTATAGATTGAGCCTACAAGGTACTTTGCTATTTTTAGAAATTATTGGATGTTATAGAATGTTAGAAGGTAAGTAACCTTAGTAGTTATTTAGCTGACTCTCCCATTCCCTTATTTGTAAAACGTTGGTAATGCACTGTGCTTCAAGTCTGTAAAGGCCTTAACAACATAAATTAAAATAGAATTTCTTACCCTCTTAGCAGAAGAGGATTACATGGTCATGATGGGCATGATAAATCATTTGGTCTAGAATCATAGATGTTAAATTCACTTCTGTCGTGTGTCTAAACATGCTTGAGCATGTTTGCATAGTGCAAGTAAAGATGTGTTTCTTTTTACATTAAGTTTTACCTGTTATTATGGGAAGTATCCAGATGTAAATGAGGGAGACAGACACACACATCAACTTGCTAGGCCACAGTTTCTGAAAATCTTTTGTTTGATAACCCTCTTAACAGGTTACCTTGAATTCTCACATACTCCATCCCTAAGATGATGTTTTTGGCACTACAATTCCAAAAGAAGAAAAGCTATTCTTGATTTTACCTTATGCCCTTAAATTTTTTCTAGAACAAAAAATATTAGTAAATGGCAAAGTTGGTTGAATAAAATTATGATCTACATATCTTGCTGAATACTTGTATGAGTATTTCTGTAAGACACATTGCTAGAAGTAAAATTACAAAACGCACTGTTGCATCCAGGGTTTTATGAGGATCTTTTCTTCGTTCCTTGTCTTTCAAGATCCCCATATCAGGGTAAACTCCTAAAGCATGTAAAGTTCTATTCAACTGAGCAGGGATGGAGAGAGGTGTAGTTTCTCTCCACTGGGAATTCTAGCTGAGCCAAGAAAAGCGCTTCAGGAAAAGGGGCTGTAGCAGTGATAACAGTAAACTTGAAGTGCCCGTGGTAGATCCCCCATTTTTCTGATTGGAAATCTCGTTATTAAAAGACCAACTTATGTGTCATAGCCTCTGGAAGCCTTCCCTAGCAGGCTGCCCCTTCTATATCCATATACACATACACACTGTCTGTCATCACACAGGATGAGCTGCTCTTCTTTTATAATCCCATCCATTCATGTTTACCTCTCTCATAGTACTTCTCATTAGTGTATTGTAGTGGTTCTCAACTCTGACTCAGAATTACTTAGGAATTTTTTTTTAAGATTTTTATTTATTTTAGAGAGCCAGCACGCACAAGTGGGGGCAGAGGGAGAGAGAGAATCCTCAAGCAGACTCCCACTGAGTGCAGAGCCCCATGTGGGGCTCAATCCCAGGACCTCGAGATCATGACCCGAGCTGAAATCAAAAGCCAAACGCTCAATTGACTGAGCCATCCAGGCGCCCCAGGAATTTTCTTAAACTAAATACAGATGACTAGGAGATTTCTTTTTGTTGTATTGTATTTGAAATTTTTTTTAAAAAAGACTCTTCAGGCCTACCACAGACTCACTAAATAAAAACCTCCACCAGTAATTTTGAGATGTAGCCAGGGTTGGGAATCATTACTTTACCAGAGTACTTCATCAGCTTGTTTGTCTTCTTTTTTTTTTTTTTAAGATTTATTTATTTATTTCTACAGAGAGGGAGAGAGCTTGAGAGCGAGTGGTGGGGGGAGGGGCAGAAGGAGAGAGAGAGAGAGAATCCCAAGCAGGCTCCCCACTGAGCATGGAGCCCGATATGGGGCTTGATCCCATGACCCTGAGATCATGACCTGAGCCAAAACCAAGAGTCAGTCGCTCAACCAAGTAACCCGGTGCCCCTAGCTTGTTTGTCTTCTTACAGGATTGTAGAGTCCTTGAGGATTCTTTTGTCTTAGTGTCCCTAGAACCCAGTCCAGTGTCTGACATATTAGCAGATACTCAACAAAGACTTACTGAAGAAACGACAAAATTAAAGAGTGATTGAGATTATTCAGTTAACTGGGAAAATGGTAAAGAGTAAACTTATGAACGGTGCATATATAAAAGGTTTTTATAAAAGGTATAAGATACACAATTGTAATTTCTTTGAGGATTGAATGAAAAATAGGCCAAATTGTAGACTATGCATTAGGAAGACTTTCTTGCCTATGAAGATTTCTAAACTCTGTCAATAAATAGATAATTTATGAAGGGTGTGGATTTCTTTCCATAAGCTGGTAGCTAAATATTTTTTCCTATACACTGAGAATTTAAGCCCAAGCATCCATGTTATGCAGTTCTAGACTTCAGGGCCAGGACACACTTGGAGGAAAAAGTTAGAATAATATGGTCCTAGGGTGAACCAAACCAAGACTATAAAGTACTTACCTGAGTCTGTTCTGGTGTAGTCAGGGTCTTGGGTATAAAAATGGGGCTGAGTATCTTGACTGATATAAAAGGCAAAAGAAGAGCACAAACAGAAGAAAAAGCAACTGTACCTGGGAGGAACAGAAGCAGATGGAAATTGCCACATAGATTGGGTCAAGAAGTAAGTTAGCACTAGGCTGTGACTGGAGAGTATTGTTGAGCGACTTCTTTTCCTGGTATTGGGTCTTTTCAGAGACAGGCATGGTAGTTTAAAAGAAACTATAGAGGGCTTAACATGTAATTCATATTCTATGAAAAACAAGACTGAACCAACCAGTGGCAAGAACTAGACCAGATAAAAAATTCATGCTTTTGTCTTTGATTTTATAATTGCATGTTTTACAAAATAATCTAGCAGTTTTGATTTAAAATGTAATTGTATCATAGGAATAAAGCTATGTCAGTTGTTTTAGCTGATATGATCAGGGTAAAATATAAAGATTCGTCTGTTTCCAGTTGTCTCCCTTCTCCAATCTTTTTTTTTAAAAAAGGTCTTTGCAGTGTGTTTTACATCTTCAGATTATTGGCAGAATGATGGAAGAAGATTAACCATAAATTCATTAGAAAAAAATTAAGATTTTACTTTGCTATATAGTGTAGTATGATTACCTTATATAAAATATGTAAAATAATTTAATTGATATTAATTGTGGACTATAAGAAACTAAGTCCTTGGTTTTAGACTTGTTTAGTAGATTTGATACCATGTCTTAAAGTGACCTCCATTCCATTTCTTTAACTCTTTTTAAACATATTTAGAAATTAAAAATTTTAGGGGGGCGCCTGGGTGGCTCAGTTGTTAAGCATCTGCCTTTGGCTCAGGTCATGATCCCAAGGGCCCTGGAATCGAGCCCCACATCAAGCTTCCTGCTCAGCGGGAGGCCTGCTTCTCCCTCTCCTACTCCCCCTACTTGTGTTCCCTCTCTCGCTGTCTCTCTTTCTGTCAAATAAATAAATAAAATCTTTAATAAAAAAAAAAGAAATTGTTTTCATATAACACCCAGTGCTCCATGCAGTAGGTGCCCTTCTTAGTACCCATCACGGGGCACTGGGTGTTATACGAAAACAATGAATCATGGAACACTACGTCAAAAACTAATTATGTACTGTATGGTCACTAACGTAACATAATAAAATAAAATAAAATTTAAAAAAAGAAATGAAAAATGTTAATAAATTTGCCCTTCATGTTTAGAAGTCATCATTAATCTCTATGTGAATGTAGCCCAGGAATGCAGATGTGGGAGTTAGAAACATTTATAGACTGACATAAAAATTCAGCAATATTCTAACTTATCCAGGTTTCCCATGCTGTCCGAAAGTAGAACATTCTCATGCAACCTTTCCTAAGCCAAAATGGCATAAAGTGAAGAGTGTTCCCTACTTTCCAAAAGATTCATGTTACCCCACTTCACTTTTACGAAAAGATCTGCATCCATATCTGTTTTTTTGCTAACTGAAAGAGATCCGAAGAGGATTTTCACTTTTAGGGAATGGTAATTGCTTCTGTGTTTTATGCCATTTCAACTTACAAAAGGTTTCATGAGAGAAAGAATGCTCTGCTTTCAGGTAACAGGATAAACCTGTACTAATGTAGGGCTTTTATAAACGTGAAGTGGTGTAATGTAAACTTTCAGAAAGCACAGGTACCTGTAATTTATAAATGTAAATATAAATGTAATTTAACCTTATTTATAATTGTAAAATAATAGACTTTGGCTTGCAGTGCCATCTTAAAAGCTAACTTGAAGTCTTCACAAGAGCTTGACTGGACTTGTATAACTTTTATTCACTGGATTTGCATAACTTTTCAGGAAAACACTACAAAGAAGTAATAACAATTTTCTCTTATATAATTGAGGAATGGAAAGAATGAGATTCATTAAGTTTTATAGAAAATCAGAATTATACATTTTCTTCCATAGTCTTCTACCTAAAATCATTTAAAAACCAGAAATTAAAACTAACAAGATTTTAAATTCTGTTCTAATAAAAAACTGTCCTTAAGAGTAAAGAGAAAAATTTACCCTTTTTCTACAGGTTTCTAATTCTTTTGTCTCTCATATTGCTTATTCTTGCCTCAACTAAGTTGCGACAATATCTTTGGTGCATATTTTTTGAAGACTGATGACAACACTTATGACCTCCCAATGCTGCTCCCTTAGTGACCACTAATGGTTTATCTAGTGTCAAACAAGAGCTTTGTTTTCTGGATTTTAGATAAATTTGCAGCCCACTGCTTCACCAGTCATGATGTCAGTTGTTTACATTTCAGCAAAATGTTTGTCGTAACTTTCAAATACTGGGGAACTGTGGACAGACGGTGTTTATCATGTTGTAGAGACTGTCAGAAATGGTTGGCCTCAACATAACTGAGTTGATCTTAGTGTTTACATTTTAATCTGCAAACTGTCAGGCCTGCTCACTGTAGTGACCAGTTGCAGCACGAGAAGATGAATAGCACAGAATTTTTATACTAGTTGCCATATATTGCTCTGAATTAGTCTTTTTAAAGTGTGTTTTACAGTGATGATGGCTGAAGGATGAGAAGAAGCCATTCCAGCATTGGAAGTGATATTACTATTTTGGTTAATGACCCTCTTCCAAAAGTGAAATATGGAAACTCATATGTAGAATGTGTTTCCTGTTAGTGATATTCTTGCCTGTCCTCTCCAAGTGAGGTCAGAAAAAATGTGCTGACAGGTAGACAGAGGAGGAGTTCTTAGAAAGGAGGGATGGCTCCTTGCTTGCACTATGCTCATGTCAACTATTAACAGCCATTTAAAGCCTGTTTCTCAATTTCAGGCATTTACTCAATCACTTATTGAACAGGGGCGAGGGACAGTATATAAATAAATTTAGTATTGCTTAAGCTGTGTCCGTAGATCATGTATATGTATATAAATATTGACATATTGAATTTTTAACAGTACACTTCCTTCCTGTCTGCCTACATTTCTTCTTCTGGAACACCCATTCTCTGAAGCCACCCTCTGCTCATTCTTCAAAACTATTCTCAGTAATCTCCACCTTCAGAAGCCTTACACCAGTCTACTGTTTGACTTTATTATCATCCCTGCCCAGCTTTGTTATAACTGCATAATATAATTTGTCATTTCTACTACATAATATAATGACTTATTTTCTTATATATCTCCCCCTACTAAGATATAATCTCCTAAAAGGTAGAGACTGTTTTATTTAACCATGTGTCATTAATGTAAAGAGTGTTTGGCATATAGTAGGTGCTAAATAAATGTTGAAGTATTTAATTTAGGACATCTTATTCCTAATCTAGAACCCTAGCTTTCATGCCCTCCCTTACTTGTTCTTTCATTTCCTTGCTTCTCCAAAGGCATTATTACTTGTTGATCAGAACAGCATCCTCTATATTGTGCCTACACCATCCTTTTTTCTGCATTTCCTTGTGATGTTTTCTTTACTCTCTCTCTCTTTTTTCTTTTTTAACGGGGGCGGGGGTGGGCAGGGAGAAGCAGAAAGAGAGGGAGAGACAGAATCTTAAGCAGGCTCCATGCCCAGTATGGAGCCCAATGCGGGGCTTGATCTCACCATCCTGAGATCATGACCTGAGCAGGATGCTTAACCAACTAAGCCACCCAGGTGCCCTGTGATGTTGTTTCTGTTATAGACCCCCATTTCCTCTCCTTATCTATATCTACTGTTTTCTTCAAGACCACATTCAAGATGCATTTCCTTTGGAGAACCTATATTTAACTCAATCCCTGATTCATTTAGAGACTGTGGTGAGTGATATAGGTCCTCAAGATACTTACTGAAAAAAATATATGAGACTATAGTTAATAATACTGTATTGCATATTTTAAAGTTACTAAGAGAATAGATCTTTAAAAGTTCTCATCATAGGAAAAAATTTATAACTCTATATGGTGATGGATGTTAGCTTAATGGTGGTGATCATTTTGTAATACATACAAATATAGCAAATTATTTTGTTGTGTAGCCGAAACTGTATATGTAATATACAATATAATATGCTATATGTCAATTATATCTCAATAAAAAATAATAATCAGTCAAAAAATGAATGATAAATAAATTGTTGAGTGAAAAGTCAACATTAGCCTGCAGACTTACAAAGGATAAAATAGAGTAAACAAAGAGGAATGTAAGTGATGAGAAAAATATCTTTATGAAGTTTGAATATTAGCCATATACTGTCGGCGTAGTCATCTCTACGACAAGGAAGAGCAGTAACACAGAAATGATAAGCTTCAGTTTCTTGCCCCAGATGTGCCATTACCTGGATGTATGCCCTTCAGAATGACAAAACCTTTTAGCTTCACTTTCCTGATGTCTGAAGCAGTAGTTCTGAGGGTTCTTTTAGCTCTCCAGTCTAGGATTCTTGCAGATAAGAGTGGCAAAACTCTTTTCTGAGTGGAGCTACTTGGGAGACTGATTTGAACTTAACTAATGTGTGTCTCTGGAACCATACTGCAGAAGCTCTCCCTGCTGGAAGAGTTATGTAGTCATGGCAGAGGGGGAGTTTTAGGTTATTATTTGACTAAAGAGGACAAGCATTGTAGGAGTTCAAGATAATGGTTGCATCATTTAAAAAGAATTTAAACTTTTTTCCCCTTTAATTGCTTCAAGACACAATTAAAGAAGAGTAGAATATGAATTAGAAAGCTTTCAGCAAGCAGAATCCAAAGTTGCTGAAATCTCAGAATAGATGCTCCATTTCTCCAACTCTAGAATATTAATAATGCTTATATTTGCAGATTGTGCCATGGTTTCCAAAAGATCTTTTTCACTCCATTCTTCATATGAGCAGATCCTCTTACAAAAGTTAGACCAAAGCTGATGGGCCCATAGGAGTTGGAATGAGGACCAGGAAGTAAAGAGTACCTGGTGGGGAGTGGCAGGTGGGAGAGAGCTTATATTCTAACTACTCCATCCCAGAGGTAATGTGTATGGTTGTTGGGGGATGATTTTGATGATCCGTGTTTCTCCACCATGCCCTGATACCAAAGGGACAAGGAATCTGCTGAGTAAAAGAACATAAACACAACCTAGTCATCTAATTCAGATTGGTAGATAGGCCACTGGCTCTCTGTGGGATGCTGAAGGCTGCCTTTACTCAGAGCCAGAAAATACTGAAATATAGAAGAAGACATCTCTAAACAATATAATTAAGTAGGTGCAGACTAATAATCATAATTAACACTTATTTTGTGCCAGGTGTACCATTCTAAGTTTTTAACCTATATTAACACAGTTAATCCTCATAGCAACCCTCTTGCTTTTATTATCCCCATTTTACAAATGAAGAAACCGAGCTGTAGTCCAAGTTCCCACAGCAAGTAAATGGAGAACCAGGAGCTGAAAACAGATAGCTTCCCATCAGGGTCCATGCTATTAATCACTATGATGTACTGACTAAAGCAGGTTGATAATTATCTTGCTGCTTCTTGTTTACTTGAGTGTGCATCTGAATGTGACTGTCTTTAGCTCCCCCAGCAAGAACTTTGGATCCGTCTTCACACATTCTCATAAGCTACACTATAAGAGTCATAGTTTCAGTATCAGAAAGATATCTTATAGGGAGTGTTTTTCCAGCCCAGTAAGGAAAACAGGCGTCTCATCCCAAGTGGCTTGATCTTCTGATTTCCTCTACCAACTTAAGTAGATTATTCTAGCAGGTTTTAATTTAGACTCTATATACCCTCAACTTGTCCTAAAATATTCATGAGAAATAACCAGTATTCTTGAAGGCTAACATAATCAACTTTTTAATTCTGAGATTTGCAAACTTCTGCCCTCAGTTTTTGTTATATCGAGTTAAGTAATTGCTTTTATCTATATAGTCCAAAACTGATTTTTAATTACAGTTGATCCTTGAACAGTGTGGCACTTAGGGGTGCCAACCTCCTGGGTGGTTGAAACCTATGTATAATGTTTGAGTCCACAAAACCTTAACTACTAATAGCCCACTATTGACTGAAAGCCTTATTGATAACATAAACAGTCGATGAACACATATTTTGTGTATGTATAATATATTGTATTCTTACAATAAAGTAAGCTAGAGGAAAGATAATGTTATTAAGAAAATCATAAGAAAGAAAAAATGCATTTACAGTACTGTACTGTGTTTATTTTAAAAATCCATATATAATTGGATCCATGCAGTTCAAACCCATGTTGTTCAAGGGTCAGCTTTGTGGTTTGGATTAAATATATACACACATATAACTTTAAAATTCTTCGATTACAAGAAATGTGTTTTCTGAATGTTTTCTTCCATTGTTACACATCTCCCTCTGTCTCTCCCTTCCTTCCTTCCTTTTCTCTTTTTCCTTCTCAGCATTGTAAAGTTGTTGTGTGAACCATGGTACATGATTAACATATGATGGTGATGATTTCCAGATACATAGCCTATTCACAGGAAACAGATGCTCTCTAGTTCCCCTGGTGCACACTCAGAAACCACGTACAGGTACACACTCTCACCACCTTCAGTTATTTGGAAAAAAACCATAAGAAGAACGAGATCCTCATAAGTAAGTATGTCAATGAAGGAGTTGATAAATTTGCCGTGGTGTCTTTAGAACAGATCTTTCTGGACAGTGGAACCTAGCACATGATGCCTTTAAAATGTTCGCATTCTCAGACCACATTTGGGTTAGCTGAATGTATTTTAAATGCTCAGAACATGAGTTACAAGGTGATAATGCCCGTATCTCTTTCAAAAGAGTACAATGACCAAAAAGTAAACAGGATGCCTGAGAGTAGGATTCCCTTGGTCATTGAAGCCAGTGAGTTACATGATCATTAAAACATAAAGCTAAGTTATAGCATGGTAGATGACTCGGCTGATGGATGCAGACTTTATTGCGTGTGTCCTGCCTTTTACTTTGGAAGGATATTTCATCTTTCCACTGAAAGGCATTCAGTGTTTATTATGCAATATGTTCTTATGAGTGCATGTTCCTGCATTCCTGAAAATTATGTTAGCAGATCCTTAGGAAGTAGGTCATTCTTCCAACAAATATAAATGCCTAAATGGTGTACCAGCTCCTGCCCACAAGGTGCTTAAGTCTAATAACTGACTACAGAAAAGTAAAGAGGCAGTTAGAATAAAATAGAATAAGCTGTGATAACAGGTCTCCTTGCTTGCATCCTTGCTACTTTCAGTCTGCTGTCTACACGGCATCCAGAGTGATCCATAAGTCACATCACATCACTTCCCCACTCAGTCCATTCCAATGGCATCCCAGAATATTTGGAGCAAGAGCTAAAGTACTTACAGTGGACGAAGAAAGCAAAAAATTTACCCCACAATTACATTTCTGACTTTATCTCTTACCCTTTTCCCCCTTACACTCCTTTCGCCTCATGGACCTTGCTGTCCCTCATATACTTCAGCATTCTTTTGCCTTAAGCCTTTGAACTTAACTCTTTTCTCTGCCGAAAAGCTACATGGCTTATTCCTCACCCCCTTTGGGTCTGTACTCAAATGTCATCTTCTCAGGAGGTCTTCTCTTACCACCCCATTTAAAACTGCAACCCTTTCTCCCTCCACAGTCCCAGCCCCTCTTCTCTACTTTATTTTCCTTAATCACCATGTAACATATTTGTTTATATTGTTAATGACTTTCTACACTAACTGCAATGTAACTTTCATGAAAGTAGGGCTTTTTGTCTCTGCTTAATCAATACTTACTGAATAAAAGCTAAATACAAGGTACTATGTACTCACATAATCCAGGAATGAATATCAGAGAAGACTTTTAAGTTACAGCCAAAATTTCACAGATGAATAGGAAGTTTTTAACAGTGTTTCAGGCAGAGAAGGAAGTTTTTAACAGTGTTTCAGGCAGAGAGAACAGCACTTGCAAAGACCCATAGAAGCACAGAAGAATGTGTGGTACTCCAGCCATTCATCATAACTGGAACATTGCAGTGATGGGGAGTGGTAAGCAGTGAGAATGGAGAGATGATCAGGGACCAGATAATGAAGGGGCAGATAAAAACTTGAGGAGCCACTGAAGGATTTCAAACAAGGAGTGATTAGGTTTGCTACTTCCTTTGAAAAGATTCTTCAAGGGGCGCCTGGGTGGCTCAGTTGTTAAGCGTCTGCCTTCAGCTCAGGTCATGGTCCCAGGGTCCTGGGATCGAGCCCCACATCAGCTCCCTGCTCGGTGGGAAGCCTGCTTCTCCCTCTCCCACTTCCCCTGCTTGTGTTCCCTCTCTGGTGTATCTCTCTGTCAAATAAAATCTTTAAAAAAAAATCTTAAAAAAGATTTTACTACTTCTTGGGGTGCTTGAGTGGTTAAGGGTCTGCTTTCGGCTCAAGTCATGGTCCCAGGGTCCTGGGATCAAGCCCCACATCAGGCTCCCTGCTCAGCGGGAAGCCTGCTTCTCCCTCTCCCTTTGCTTGTGTTCCCTCTCTCGCTGTCTCTGTCAAATAAATAAAATCTTTAAAAAAAAAAAAAGATTTTTCAAGCTGCAGTGTAGTGAGTAGATTAGAGGAAGCCAAGCCTGTAGCAGGAAAACATTTTAGGAGGCTATTTTTTTTAAGTTTTTATGTTAATTCCAGTTAACATACCGTGTACAATATAATGATTCCACACTTCCCTACAGCACCCGGCGCTCATCACAAGTGCCCTCCTTCATCCCCATCACCCGTTTCACCCATCCCCTCATTCACCTTCCCTTTGGTAACCATCTGTTTGTTCCCTATAGTTAGGAGACTGCTTCATGGTTTCTTTCTTTCTCTCTTATTTTGTCCCTTTGCTCATTTATTTTGGATATTTAAATGAGATGGTGGCAGACTAAAGTAAGTTGACAGTGGTAGGGATGAGAAATAGATGGATTTGAAAGTATATAAGAGACAGTATTGTCTGTGAGAAATAAGGGAAAAGAAGCTGAAAATAGAGTAGATGATGGTGGCTTTCAAGGTCAGGTCTATTAGAGAGAAAAGTAACAAATTTCATTTTGGACATGATGTGCTTATATGACATCCAAATGGTGCTGAGATCCCTAGTAGAAAACTATAAAAACATGGAGCCTAAAACACACACATACACACACACAGGGCTTAAACAGACACACAAAAAGATGCTCAACATCACTAATCATCAGGGGAATGAAAATCAAAAACCACAATGAGATATCACTTCACGCCTGTCACAATGGCTAAAATCAAAAACAAAAGAAAACAACAGGTGTTGGTGAGGATGTGTAGAAAAAGGAACTGTCATGAACTGTTGGTGGGAATGCAGACTGGTGCAGCCACTGTGGAAGACAGTATGGAGATTCCTCAGAAAATTAAAAATAGAATTACTATATGATCTAATAATTGCATAACATAAATAACTGGGTATTTACCCAAAGAATACAAAAATACTAATTCAAAAAAATCTATGCATCCCTATGTTTATTGCAGCATTATTTATAATAGTCAAACTATGGAAGCACCCCAAGTGTCTTTCGATAGATGAATAAAGAAGGTGTAGTATGTGTATATATGTATATATACATATACACACATACACATACAATGGAATATTAGTGTGCCATAGAAAAGAAAAATCTTGCCATTTGCAACAACATGGACGGATCTAGAAAGTATTATGCTAAGTGAAGTAGGTCAGAGAGAGACAAATACCATAAGATTTCACTCTTGTGGAATTTAAGGAACAAAATAAAGAATAAAGGGGAAAACAGAGAGAGAGACAAACCAAGAAACAGACTCAACTACAGAGAACAAACTGATGATTACTGGAGGTGGCGGGTGGGGAGGGGATTAAAAAGTATACTTAATCGGGACTTCTGGGTGGCTCAGTTAGTTAAGCATCTACCTTTGGCTCAGGTCATGATCTTAGGGTCCTGGGATTGCGTCCCACATCGGGCTCCTTGCTCAGCTGGGAGCCTGCTTCTCCCTCTCCCTCTGCCTGCCCCTCCCCCTGCTTGTGTGCTCGCTCGCTCTCTCTCTGACAAATAAAATCTTTTAAAAATTTTATTAAAAAGTATATTTATCATGATGGACACTGATGAGTAATGTATGAAATTGTTGAACCACTATATTGTACATCTGAAACTAATATAACACTATTTGTTAACTACCCTGCAATTAATACTAGAGGCATCTAGGCTAGAGATAGAGCTTTGGGATCAGCTTGATATAGTGAAGAAAACAATAGAAATGGATAATAATCTCTAGAGTAAGGAAAGGCTAGAGCAGAAGGGTGAGGAATAATATTATTTACTCCACAGATTGGCAGACTACAGTCCATGAACCAAAGCTGGCCTACTGCCAGTTTTTTAATGGCCCACAAACTAAGAATGGCCTTTATGTTTATTAATGATTACATTTTACATAATAGCCTTGATTTTGCGTCTTGGCCTGCAAAACTTAAAATACGAACTATCGAGTCCTTCAAAGAAAAGCTTACTGAGTTCAGCAAAAGAAGACAAGCCTTCAAAGACAAAGATAAATGTTAATGAGACTGATGGGGCGGGGAACAGAAGAATAAAGTGTCGTGTTTATCAAGGGGAGAGACAAGGGTTTTCAGATAGTTAGGCATGTTGGCATATCGCCTCTGCTTCAAACACATACCACATCTCTTCTGTTTCAAATATATAAAAATAAGAAAAAATATTTTAAAAGAAAACTAAGAGGACATAGCCAGGTTAAAAGCGAAATTGGGATTTCAGTGGACCAGAAACGGAATGAATAGAAACACAAAGTAAGAAAGGGCAGAAGCCATAGTACTGTGGCACCCCTGGTCCAGGGGCGCAGTGGTGACTAGGATTGGGTTCCTGCAGACTAAAAGCAGGTAGGTGCTGTAGAAAGCTTGGGGTAGGGACTTTTCCAATCATGCTAGGAAGCTGAATAAAAACAGCCATTGACCACTGCCTAGTGCATCAGCTTGTCAGGAGCTTTAGGCCTAGGAAAGAAGAGAACACAGTGCCTCACAACCAAGAATTAAACCAAGCCACCTGCCTGCTCAGTGACTGAATCTGTAGTATTCTCAGTATTGCTGCTGCAGCTCTAACCTCTAAATTGCCATTTGTAGGACCTAAAGTCCTGGATGCACCTGTGAAGCTGCTAAATAAGGGAATAAAGGGATAGACAGAATAAAACCTGTCTCTCAAATGTGCCTGCAAACCAAAACTAGACATGAATAAATCAAATTTTAGGAAATACGGGCATGAAACAACCTTTTAAAATGGAATAATAATTTATAAAAGATGACATTAATTTTATAGAACTATCTGAAAAAGATTTTTAAATACATGTAATATACTCAAGGAGATAACGAAAGCATCCACTTAAAATCAGCAGGAAAGGATGAAGAAGATAGGCAGAAATTAATAATAGATAATATGAAAAAGGACTGAAAATCTAGGAAATAATACAATATTTGAAATTAAAAATAAACAGGATAAAATCTAGGCTGGAAGTAGAGAATTAATAGCTTGAGAGATAGTATTAAAAATATACCCAAAACACAGCAGAAAAACAGAGGAAAAGGGTGAAAGAATGATTAAGAGTCATATAGACTGTAGACTGAGAGGTTCTGTAGCATTTATTTGGGAATTCCAGAATGAGAGAATGGAGAGAAAAGGGGAGTTTGTATTTTACACTTAACATCTAAGAATTTTCAAGAATTAAAGAATGGCATGAATTTACACATGCAGATCAAAAAAGAAGAAGAAGAAGAAAACATTTAAAACTACCAGAGAAGAGACAGATTACCTAAAAAGTAGTTACACTGATAGCAAACTTCTTGTCAGCAATAGGAGGTGCCAAGAGACAACAGAGCAGTATCTTCATAATGTACAATATCAATGAAGAATTTTATGCCAGTGAAACATGATTCAAGAATGAAGGCAAAATGAAGACATTTTTGGACATTCAAAAAGAAATAGAACTACTATACACCCTCAGTAAATCAATTAAAAGATCTACTTCAGCCAGAGGAAATAAGTTCATACTGAAGGAATGGGTTGTAAAAATGGTGAGCCTAGAAGCTGTGAAAATGCATCTGTTGTTTCATTAACCATTGACAGTATTAAAACACTTTTTTTAAAAAATTTACCTGAAAAGGAAAACACGTAACCCTTTAGTTCCTGATAACAAGATAGGAGGAGGGTATATAACTGGAAGTGAAGATGTCCTAAGGGCCGTATACTGGAAATGGTAAAATAAGAGTTGAGGTGGGTGAAGATTTTAAGTAGATGACTATTCCTATGAATCAAAATTACTACACAGGAATAATGTTAAAAGTTTGTATTCTAGATTAAGGATTCAAAATTAGATCAATCAGGGGCACCCGGGTGGCTCAGTCCATTAAGCGTCTGACTCTTGATTTAGGCTCAGGTCATTATCTCAGGGTTGTGAGATCAAGCTCTGCATCGGGCTTTGCACTGGGCCTGAAGCCTGCTTAAGATTCTTTCTCTGCCTCTGTCCCGCCCTCCCTCACTCTCTCTCCCCCTCTCTAAAAAAATAAAAATAAATTTAAAAAATTAGATAAATCATAGGTGAGGCCAACGATATCATAAGACAAAAATAAAATTATTTGATCTAGCCTCAAAAATCACTAATAGGGTAAAATTCTAATAGTGATTAATTAAAATAGGCACCTAGATAGGGGATGCCTATGTTTTTTAAGTACATACAGAAAATTCAACCAAAAAATATTAGTATATATTAAGTACATACAGAAAATTCAACCAAAAAATAGGCACCTGAATAAGGGATGCCTATACTTTCTACATATAGAAAATTTTCTGAAAAATAAAACTACCTTCTAGTCATATACAAGCTTAGTCAATATTATTATGACCAATAATAGTGTTTAATTTTTCATAATTTAAGGGGCCAATGATTTGTTTGAATGGTCCAGGTCTCTTAGAAAATTTTCCCTCCATATAAACCTATAGCTAGCAGAGCATTTATATTTATTCCTGAGATCTTTCAAAATTAGGCTCCAATTCTTGTTTCATTTCAAGAATATACTGCAGAGGCAAAAATAACTATGCAGTAAGGTGTAAATAATATATTTTAACCATTCATTTATATATATGTTGGTCTTATTTCTAATGGAACCACCCATAAAAGCCTAGTAACGGAAATGAAAATATTTTCATTCCCTTTCATTAAGGGAGTAATGCTCTCTCCCTTATTTTTCTTTTTTTAAGATTTATTTATTTGAGAGAGAGAGGGAGTGTGTGTGGCAGCTGGGGGAGGGGCAGAGGAAGAGGGAGAGAATCTCAAGCACACTCCCTGCTGAGCATGGAGCTCTGCACAGGGCCTGGATCCCCCGATCCTGAGATCATGACCTGAGCCTAAATCAAGAGTTAGATACTTAACCATCTGAGCCACCCAGGCGCCCCTGTCTTCTTTGAACTCTAAATACTTTGTATCTTTCTTAGGACAAGTACCACGTTTTGCCTTAGCTTAGAGCTACTGGTTCTGACTTTTATCTCCCCTTATAGATGCTGGTCTTCTTGAGGTCTCATACCGTAGCTCTTTATCCTTCACAGGGTGCACGTGCACAGTCTGTAGGCATGACACACAAATGTTGCGTGAGCGGCTGTTTCATATATCAGAGTTTTGTTTGTTTTTTACTATAAACAAATTATTTTACAGTATGTTTCTGCATGTTGTCTTTCAAAGCTATGAAAATTTTATAGATTTGCTGGTAAAGTTCCTATTTTAATAATTGGACAATTAAGTTAAAAAAGAAAACAGATGAACATAGGGAAAGGGAAAAGAAGAGGGAGGCAAACCATAAGAGACTCTTAACTAGAGAACAAACTGAGGGTTGGTGGAAGGAGGTGGGTGGGGATGGGCTAGATGGCTGATGGGTCTTAAGGAGGGCACTTGTTGAGATGAGCACTGGGTATTGTATGGAAGTGTTAAATCACTATATTGTACACCCAAAACTAATATTACACTGTATGTTAACTAACTAGAATTTAAATAAAAACTTGATACAAAAAAAAAAAAAGATTTGTGTACCGCCAATTGTGTTGATGTTTTGAAAGAACTTCAAACCATGATTTAACATAAAAGAGTCTTATTTAAGTCCTAACTGTCATTTCAGTCCTAACAGAGTCAGGAATTGATGGCATATGTGAAGTAACTGAGGTGGGAGAGGTTAAGTGAATTCACTTTGATCACATACAACAGTGGGGATTTTTGATAGTTGATTTATGCACCTTTTTTTTTTAAACTGACTAAGACAGTGAAGTGGAAAATATATCTTCTTCTCTAGCATAGTTGATAACATGCTGTAGTTGTTTTTCATATATAAAGCATGTATTTTCTTAAAAAATAAAAACAGTAAATAGCAGTTTCTCCTCTGCTCTCAGAGCCCTCTGATCATACTTCTGTTAGAGCATCTAGAATTATGAGCACCATAGAATTATGGTGAGTTGTCTGTCTTCTTAATACAGACCCACCTCAGTACTGGCATTGGAAGGATACCCCCAAAAAATGTTTATCAAATGGGTCCCTGAATGTAGTTCAGTTGCCTTTGGAATTTGGATCCTTAAGGCTGTTTACATTATCACATTTTCTGAAGCACATCATTCTGAGTCTCTTTGTTGATTATGGGTTGGTTCTATGAGATTCCCATAAAGGGTAATCAATGACTATCCTGGAAACCAGTAACTGAGTACTTCTATGGCCTCAATCTTGGAAATGTACTAAAATGTTCTGTGAGAGAGAGAAACATGTGAGTCCACACCAGAGACTAACATCAGAAACTTTTGTCTGATTCCAAGTATTCCTCATTTTGTGCAAATATATATTTCTGATCTATTATTTAAGACTCTGCAACTCCAGTCCTGTCAACTGAGTCTGAATCTTTAGTAAAGTAGAAAATATTTTTATAAAATAGTGTTGTCCTAATTTGAATTTTATGTATCATGTTTACTTGAAGCCTTGTGCCACTTTTATTAGAGTTAATACAGCATGATAGTTTAACTCTTCAGTCTATTTTGAGATTGCTATAAATATTTAGGAAACCAATATTTCAAGAAGTTGTGTTTTTTAATTAGACCATTTTGTTAGCATATTTAATCACTTTATTAAGATATAATTCACATAACATAAAATCCACCCATTTAAAGTATACAGTTTACTGTTTTTTAGTATATTCACAGAGTTGTGCAACCATCACTATAATCAATTTTAGAACATTTTCATTACCCCATAAGGAAACTCCACACCCCTTAGTCACCACTCCCATCCCTCCCTAGCATTTTGTTAATATTTACACTTATGATTGAAATACTTATTTCCTACCTTAGTATAAAAATCAGAAGTTCACTCTGTGTGTGTTTCAGACATCTGTTTCTCTGTATAGTCCAGATTTTCACATCTTACAAGTTATATGTTTAAATGAGCTCCAGATGTAGTAATTTGTATATTATCATTGTATTCTTTTTCCTACCAAGAATAGAACTTAAAAATTATTATATTGTTTGAAGACCAACTGTAGCTTTGACAGAATTAAAATCAGCAATCTGTTAACTGACTTATCGTCAGTTTTATCCGTGATTGTACAGTGATTAAAGAGGTATCTCTCCACCAAATTCAAATTAGAAGATATCATATGGGGTAAATCAGTCTCTCTCTCTCTCTCTCTCATAGTTTGGATTATGTATAGTCAGTTTTATACTTCTTGACCTAAATTGTTCTTCTTCATAGATTTAGACAATTATTAGAAGATTAGTCACAAAACATTTCGGATTTTTCAGAATAGAAAAGCCCATGTATGTGAATGACAAGCTATGCTATACATTAATAGTCTCTTTTGATTAATAGAAATGTTATGTAAATCACTTGTCAGAAACACATGAAATGATTTTTTTATCTGTGTCATTTACACTAAATTCTTGCTAGCACAGAGCATTTTCTGAATTAAAATCTCTGTAAACAAGCAGTAAAATGCATAATGTACTTATGAATAATACATTAACATCCTTATAGTCAAGATCAGTGATAAACAAATTGGTAGCCTAGTGTCTGGGGACACATCAGACTGCTGAGTCCATTTGATAGAGGACTTTTTGGACTCGTCTGCGATCTTTGTATCAAGTGCCATAGAAACAAATTCAGTACATTTCTTATCTAATTCAAATGAGGATTTTGGTAAATCTGATGAGTCTGTGCAGCTTTCCTGAGGTCTTTGTATCTGCTTTGTGTATCCTTTGTATACCCTTTTGTATACCCTTTTGTATAAGTTGAATCCCTTATGTGTTCTTGTGATGCCTAACTATACCATCAGGGAGAGGACTGGATTACTAAGGGTGGACTCCTTATCATTTTGATTTATTAACTAATAAAAATTACTCTTTATAGTTTGGTTAACTTAAAGCAATAAACTCAATTTGAGAGGTCCTTTCTGATAAAAGCATTCATCATGGTACTTCATGGTCTTACTTTCACTGAGTTTATAATCCTTACATATTCGTGAATAGAAACTAATTATACCAAGCTAGAATGCTACACTCTAAACTCCATAAAGGTACAGACATGTCTGTTTTATCTGTCCCCAGCACCTAACATGAGGGCATAGTGGTCACTGATAAATGGTTGTTGAATAAATGAAGGACAATGTGGGGCACCAGTACACAGACAGTACTAAAGTGCTGGTTAATTAATGTCTCGGATGGTATCCAGTCAGGAAAATAGTAACTACTCTCAGTATTTCAAAAAGAGGGGTATTTAAACCAAGGATTTCATTACAGAAGTTACTGGGCAGACTAGAGGAGCGAAAAGAAGAGGGCAGTGATACCCAGAGACTGATAACTGCAGGGAGCTGTTCCCGTCTTCCACGGCACCACTCAGAGCTGGAGGAGTAAATGTGGGCAATGCCAGAGTTCGACCTCTGCCTTTTCAAAAGAATATTTTTGAATAGTTACAATGTATACATTGTGGGTATATACGTATGTCAAGTTCTGATATAAATAATGTGTATTGGGCAGAGGACTCCATGTATAATATGGCTCTCCTTCGCAGCTTGTGTATTTTGGTATTTCATATATTTAGGGACTGCAGTCTTCTGATTTATTCGTTTTGTAGGCTGGGAGGTGATTTATCAGTACAAAAATCACTAGTGCCTATGTGGTGCCAGGCACTATGTTAGATATTAGGATCATAAAAATTAATTTTTAAAGTGCAGTTATTAAAATTTAAAATCAATTAACATATAGTGTATTATAAAGTGCAACTTTTAATATGTAAGTAAATTTACCTGATTTAGGCTCACATCTTCATGTAAATATATTCACACCATGTATATAGTGTTAAGCTTGTATAAAAGTTTTTAACAGTTTTGACCTGCCAGTTTACTTTGAAGTAGCCATAGTTCTTCCTATCAAGTTGTATTGTTCTGAAAGAAAGAAAGAGAGAGAGAGAGAGAGAGAGAGAAAGTAACGTACCTGCATACCTGTTGCAGTCTCCTGACAGGCAGTGCCAATCACAGGCCATCTGAAATACCGTAACTATATTTCTTGGTAGATGAGAGAAAAGGTGACTTGTCGGAAATAGGTTTACTTAATAGAATGCACATTCTGGGAAGACAAAATAATGTCTGTGGATGGCTAAAAGCTTTCAGAGCTTCAGAATGCACTGCCTCTGAGCTTGTGGACGCTGGCTAGGGCTTGGGAAAGGAGCACAAGGGCGCACAAAAATCACTCTGAGTCTAGCCTCCTCTTTGAACTGTTCTGTGTTTAAACAGTTCCACTCTCTGAGTTTGGGTACAGATTTTAGTGGCCTGTGATATAGGCCTGAGGCTGTGCTCAGAGAAGAGATGCCAAACCAATATCGACAAAACCTTTAGAGAACATGGAATCCTTGTAAATTCAAATTAAGGAGAAGGAAAAGTAGGCTTTTTTGTTCAGAGTATATGGCAACCAATATATGGCATCCATTGGAAGAAAAATTATCTTTCCTAGAAAAATCACCATGTGTTCTGTTTCTTCCCCTCCTCCATATTTTACTTCTTTATCTTTTGCATGGAATTAATATTATTGAACAGTAATGGCTAATTAATGACAAATGCGGTAAAATGTACGATTTTCAGTCCTGTTTACAAATACCCAATTTGAGCTACTGTTTACAATCACCAAGGTTATATATTAAAAAGTTAAAATGGTTTTTTAAAGTGTTTTTCATTTGGCATTATGAAAAGGAGTCATGAGAGCTCTTTCTGCATGAGCCCTGGGTCCTGTGACTGCCACATACTCATTTAGCACTTAGACATTATCTTGGAAAATCATTGGATTTTTTTTATGCCTAGTTTACCCAATTAGATTCTAAGCTGTTTCATGGAGGAGATTATGATTCTGTACCAAACCAGTTCATATCCTTTATGCCTTATGTATATAAGATAATTCGTAAATTGGCTCTTTCTCCCCTTTCTCCTCACATCCAATTAATAGCCAAACTTGAAACTTTTACTTGTATATATAGCTTCTAGCGAGCCATCCTCTCTCTCTATTTGAATTGTCACTGATGGTGCTTGGTCCCTGCTCATTTCTAAATTGGAATATGATGATCTCCTATTTGAGTTCTTTGTCTTAACCCTCTCCTCTGTATCCTCCTTATATCTTCCGTAAGTGAAAATCTGGGTGTGTCACTGTCTCCTTTAAACCGTTTTGTGTCTCTCTGTTGCTTTAGAATAAGATTCAGACTCTATATTTTTGCATACAGGATCCCCTGCAAAATATGTTCTCTTCCTACCCTCTGGCATCATGTCTCAACATTTCTCCCCTCACATGTTACACTAAACATTTAAAATAGCTTATAATTCCTTGAATGGGCCCTGCACCCTTTTATCTCCATACATCTCATCCCCTAGAACACCTAGCTCTGTCCCACTCAACTCTTATGCTTTCCCCAACCCCAACACCTCACACTGCCCCCACCCCAGCACACACCTATCCACCCTTACCACATAAATAATTTACCTGGATGGCTTCATGTCTTTTGAGACTCAACTCTGGTGTTTCTACCTCCAGAAAGTATTCCTTGTCATTCCCCTGATCTTCATCCAACCAGGTTAGGTACCTACTATGTAAGCTCAAGGTGTACCCTGTACCTGTGTCATACATAGGATTTACCATACTACATACACTAACCTGTTTTCAGGTCTTTCTTTCTCAGTAGAATGTGAGGTCTTTGAGGGCAGATCCTGATCCTCTGTGCTTCTGTATTTCTACCACTTAGCAAGTATCAGGTATATAGCTGGCAGGCAATAAATGTTTGTTCAAATAAATTCAGTGGGTTTTTTGGTTTGTCTTCAGTCCATCCCTTGCCTTAAGTCAAGCAAATGCCTAAATATTCAAGACAGATGCTTGCCTGGGCCAAATAGCTTACTTTACAGAAATGGCCAACTTGGCAGATTTGGTGATATCAGGAAAGACTTAATTCTGGGACTACATCACAGTCTACTCAGAGGAAAAATTGGTGTGGAAGTGTTGCAATACTAGTCGTGACTCATCATTTCATTGTGCTTGCTTTCTTTAACATATCCCAAGTTTATTGTATTTATATCAAGGACCAGAGGAAACTAGAAAATAAATTTTTATCTCAAAAAGCTTATAATTTATATTGTTTACCACAAAATCCAAAGTATAGATATTAGTTATTTTTAGGTTCGGTCTTCTACAGCACCGGCTACAGTTCCTTATAAATTCTAGGTACTACGTAGTTTGTTTGCTGAATTGATATAACAAGCTTCTTCATATATAAACCCAAGCCAATGAGTTGTAAAATGTACCATAAAAATTTAGTAAGATTACAGAGCACATAACATTTGCCAAACTACCCAAAAAGGCTACCTTACTATATTCTGTGGCATATCTTGGCCTCATCTAATATGTTTAACTTTCATAAGGAAATTAGATCATTTTCAAGTTCCATCTAAAATTTTTTTTATTTTGTAATTCTTTCCTGCCTCTTACCATTTATTTTTAACTACTTGAATAATGGTCCTTTTCCAAAGCTTCAGGAGTCTCTGTCAAAAACAATATAGAGGCCGCCCAAATCTAGAAGTTTATGGTTTATTTTGTCTGTAGTGCTATCATCCTGTCTAGGGAAACTTCTCAACACTAGCTCTGTATCATTCATTACCCTCACCTTGCAGACATTTTAGTTCAGTGAAACAATTTTATTTTTCAGTGCTTGCTGTGCAGAGAGGGAATATGGTGTGATGGTTAAAGCTGAGATTCTAAACTCAGACATATCTGGATTTGATTCCTAGATCAGCTCTTACTGGTTAAATAATCTTAAACAAGGGACTTACCTTCTTGGAGCTTTAGTTTCCCCTTGTAAACAGGAGTGGCAGTTGTATCAACCTCATGCTATTGTGAATATTACACGAGACACTGCCTACAAGGCAGCACTCGGAATACCTGGTGCGTGTGCACATGTGCTCAACAAATGTAGGTGATTTTTTTAATGGGCCAAACACATAGGAAATAGCAGTAATTAAGAAATATATAGGCCCTGCCCTTCTAGAAATTAAACAAGTAATTACAATTAAGAGCAATGAGTGTTTGAGGGAAGGACTGAGGAAATGCAGAGTTGTTCATGGTTGTAGCAGGAAGGCTGAATACAACCTAGATGTCAGAGAAGGCCTGTTGGAGGAAATAACATGGAAGCTGAGACTGATAGGGCAAGAAGGTAGACTCTTAGCTAAAACAGAGATATTTATGGGAGAGATCATACTTTAGTGCAATTTTGAGATGTCACAGAGATACCAGCATATGTCCCCTCAAGAAGCCTCAGAGGGTAGGAACTAGTATTTATTTGATGACAGTATGGTAGGTACTTAGCATAAAGAAGATGATGATGATCACTAAGATTTATGCAGCTCAGCTGATTTAATCCTCTCAGCAACCACTTGGGGTGGAAGTATGTGTCCTAAGTTATGAGTAAGAACACTGAAGCATCAAGAGGATAAGTAACTTGCCTGATGTTATATAGCTTGTAAGTGTGAAAAGGTTGGGATCCAAACCATGGCAGAATTATTCCAGAGGCCATGCTTATAGTTCCTAACAGTGAATAAGGCACAGTTTGTGCCCACAAGGAGCTCAGTCTAGAGGACAATAATTGTTCTGGGCTACAGCTGCCAGGGCAAGAATTATTTTGCAATCATTTATATCACAAAGTTAGCAACCCTAAATGGTCTTTTTACCTGATTCCCCCATACAGTACATTATTTCTGCATATCTTTCTCCAAACCCTACCTCTCCCCCTCTGTGCTAAAAAGGTCTAGCATCATGTGCCATTTCATGTTCACACCTGAATGCCTTCAGAGGGACAGATTCTTTTTAGGATCTTTGCATTTCTTTTCCATATGATAACTTATCATATCGGGAGGATATGGACTTGCATGCTGACTTAAAAGCAAAACCGATTGTAGACTTCAGACTAAAGGCTTTGTGTAAATATAAATTGATCATCACATTTCCCTTCAAGTGAACTTGAGTATTTCTTATAAAGAAAAAGGAATTTATATTTGTCTTTCCATAAAGCAAAAAGATTCTGTAATTGTCCGGTGTTCTTCAGACTTAAAGACTCCTCTGGGTTTTATTTGCCTTGAATAAGCAGACTTTTAAACATTTTAGTTCACCTTTACTAGAGGTCTCATCTTATTCTCACTAGCTAAAAACAGTAGCACAGAGCAGCGCTAATGTTAGAATTTGGGGTGGCGGGCAACATTAATCCTTCAGTAAACATTTGACCATGTTTGCTTTAGCAAAATTAAGAAGAAAGACCAGATATTCTGAAAAAGGCTTCACACTATTCTCCACAGAAGAAGGTATTGTTTGCAGCATTTTAATGGAGAACAGAAGCTCTGTGTTATTAAGCAGTTCTCATCCATGACCAAAGTATAAGGTAACCTGATCATCTTCAAGTCCAAAATCTGAAGGACTCCTTATTTTTGCCTTCTTCCTTGCCACATTTTGTATCAGTCTTCTAAGTAACAAATTTTGCACTGCCTTTGTCTCCTCTGTTTTCTCTCTATACCTTTTAGATGCTAGAGAACAAGAGGGCCTAAACCAGAGTGCTGGCTCCAGATAATCCCTCTGAAAAAGTATTGCCTATCACTAGCCATTTCCCTCCTTTTATTTCCTCTGGGCTAGATAAAGTAGACCCTAGCAGAATCATTTCTAAAATCAATTGTTCTTGACTTTCCTAGTGCCCAATCACAAGGCTTTTAACCTAGTTGCTTCTGGGGAAAAAAACAACAACAACAAAACAAAAAACCCTTGCAATAAATATCCTATCATGGGCACAAATGGAGAAGGCATACTCAAAAGACTTGGAAGCAGTATCTGTGCTGAAGTTAGAAGCAAAGCCTACAGAGACTTCACTGACATTCAGGAAGGAAAGGGTTTTGAAAGACTGCCCCGGTCAAAAATATATTGAAGGCCTTTTGGGACTGGAGCTGCAGAGGGAGCCGCATCTTGGGCCACCTGGAGTCTTTTCTAACCCTGATCCCACATTCCCTCTCTCCTCACTCAGGGTCTGCTTCCCTCCTGCTGTGTGCACATTTCTTCCCATTTCCTGACAGTCTCAAGAACTGCACCACCAGTTAAAAGAACTACTCATATTTCAGTCCCTTAGAATCTAGTTCGCTCTCATTTCCTTTTTTATTTACTTGTGATGGTCAAACTTGGCATTCCTTTACATTCTCTGAGTCTGGATTATTTCAAGAATTTTTTTTTAAGTTGCTAGTGAATGCTAATATAAGAGAGTTAAGGATACCTCCTCTAATGCTAAAAGTAACTTCACCTTGTCTTCAAAATAGTGTTGAGCTAAATGCAATGTGGTATTCTAGACTTGATGCTGAACAGAAAAAAAAAGCACCAGTGGGAAAACTAAGGGAAATCCAAATAATGCTGTAGTTTAGTTAGCAGTATAATTTTAATGTAATTTCTTAGTTTTGATAAATGTACAGTGGTTATGTCAGATTTTAACATGAGGGAAAGCTAGATTAAGGCATACAGGAATACTGTAGTGTCCTTGAAACTTTTCTCAAATAAATAAATCAAAAATAATAAAAGATCTAAATTTCAAAATAAAATTTTCTTTAAAATTTTTTAAATTTAGGATTTTGATGGATTCCTGTCTCACATTGAGGTCTTTCATCCATTTTGAGTTTATCTTTGTGTGTAGTGTAAGAGAATAGTTGAGTTTCATTCTTCTGCATGTGGCTGTCCAATTTTCCCAGCACCATTTATTGAAGAGACTGTCTTTTTTCCATTGCATATTTTTTCCTGCTTTGTCGAAGATTATTTGACCACAGAGTTGAGGTCCATATCTGGTTCTCTATTCTGTTCCATTGGTCTATATGTCTGGTTTTGTGCCAGTACCATGCTGTCTTGGTGATCACAGGACAGGGAAAGAAACAATAAATGTTGGAGAAGTTGTGGAGAAAGGGGAACCCTCTTACACTGTTGGTGGGAATGCAAGTTGGTACAGCCACTTTGGAAAACAGTGTGGAGGTTCCTCAAAAAATTAAAAATAGAGCTACGCTATGACCCAGCAATTGCAGTACTGGGTATTTACCCCAAAGAAGGGCCATATGCACCCCAATGTTCATAGCAGCCATGCCCGCAATAGCCAAACTGTAGAAAGAGCCGAGATGCCCTTCAACAAATGAATGGATAAAGAAGATGTTGTCCATATCTACAATGGAATATTACTCAGCCATCAGAAAGGATGAGTACCCAACATTTGCATCAACATGGATGGGACTGGAGGAGATTATGCTAAGTGAAATAAGTCAAGCAGAGAAAGTCAATTATCTTGTGGTTTCACTTATTTGTGGAACATAAGGAAAAGCATGGAGGACATTAGGAGAAGGAAGGGAAAAATGAAGGGGGGGAAATCGGAGGGAGAGATGAACCATGAGAGACTATGGACTCTGAGAAACAAACTCAGAGTTCTAGAGGGGAGGGGGGGTGGGGGGATGAGTTAGCCCGGTGATGGGTATTAAGGAGGGCACGTACTGCATGGAGCACTGGGTGTTATACGAAAACAATGGATGGATCAGCACATCAAAAACTAATGATGTATGGTGATTAACATAACATAATAAAATTTAAAAAATTTTTTTAATTTAATTTTCGTTTTTAAAAAATCCAAGATTTTACAAAATTGGGATATTTAGTGATAAGTATGCCAAGAGCCAACCACATTTCTATAACAACATGCTAGATTTTCCCACAACATTCTTTGAGTAGATCCATCTTACACTCAAAAGTCAGATAAACCTAGACTCGATGCCCAGCTCTGCCACTTGCTAACAGTAAAAACTTAAGTGACTCCTCTAAGGCTGTTTTTCTTATTTGTTTAATGGTTGATGATTCCTACCTCAAAGGGTTATTGTGAGAGCTTATGTGATAACAGCCCAGGGCCTGCTACATGGTAAGCCCTTGAAATGTCACTTTTAGCCCTCCAGGATGGCACTTTGAGAAAAGTAAAGTTCCTTCCTTAAGTTTGTTTTCACTTTTTAAAATTGCCCTCCCCCTCCCTCATTCTTCTGTGTCCCTCCTTAAAGACATAAAAGACATAAAAGAGTTTGGGTCACTACTTGAGAATTGGGTAAAAAATGATACCAACATGAGTAGGGCAGTACATAAGCAAAGATACTGTTGGCCTTCGCCTCTCTGGGCTTGTCTCCTTCAGACCAGGGCCTGCCTTGCCTTGCCTTGTCAGCACAAGCAAGAACTAGTAACCTTTTGCACATTGTCTGGTTTACTTGTACCCTTACTTTGACTTTCCCAGGCATGTGGGTGTTTCTACACCTTTCTTTCTCATTGTGGCTTGATGGATTTTTCCCTCTCCTCTTAAGACAGTTTCTGATGTTAGAATCCTAGAAACTAGACTGTCCCTTTATTTTTTGATTCAGCAGCCGTTTAATGAATACCAACTCTTTTTAAAATGTTTTTCTAATTGAAGTATAATTGGCATATAGTGTTACATCAGTTTAAGGTGTACAGTACAGTATCACAGTTCTGTACATTGCTCAGTGCTCATCACGGTGAGTGTCCTCTTAACCCCCTTTACTCCATCCACCCCCCACCTACCTCTCCTCTGGCAAGCACCAGTTTATTCTCTGTATCTAAGAGTATGTTTTTTTGTTTGTCACTTTTTTCTTTGTTTATTCATTTGTTTTGATCCTTAAATTCCACATAGGAGTGAAGTCGTATGGTATTTGTCTCTGACTTATTTCACTTAGCATTATACCCTCTAGGTCCATTCTTTTTGCATATGGCAAGATCTCATTCTTTTTTATGATTGAGTAATCTGAATACCTACTTTTTTTGCTAGATTCTATATAAACATAATTCCAGCTGTCCAGGAGCTCACAGTCTGCTTTGTGATTAGGTATAATCAGTATGATCTAGTCTATAATTAAATAATAAAAAATGAGTCAAGAACTATAAATGTCATGATGGAGAGTGAACAGAGTGGCGTAGGAACACTCTCCCTTTCCTTGCCATCTAGGTGGAGAAGAGCCTCTGAGCCTCTAAGGTCCTGCCCCCTGGTTGCTGCTAGACCTAAAGGAGTTTGTCTGTGTTACTTACTTCTGTCTATATCACATTCTTGCCGAAAAGAGATTCTCCCTGGTTTCACGGTTCCAAGTTCCTTTTGCCTATAAGCTTTAGAATATCCAGGACACCTGAGATGCAGAAATAGGGGGGAAGAGGAACTGCTATGGTAAGACTCCTCAAGTACCAGGTAGCCTGGAAGTTGGGAAAGGTGGGAGAAATAAAGCAGTTGTTCAAGGAACCTCATATGTAGGTCCTTGACTTTGGATTTTTGTCTTCTTATGTGATAGCGTAGTAACTCAGAAAACTGTTCATATGGACACCCATTTTGTCCTGAAGAACTAGTCAAAGGAACCATTTCCTTTGTGGGCATACCGTTCTTTGTACATCCCCTCACTATAGCACTTTACTCACTGTACTGCATTTGTCTATTTTAAGTCTGTCTCTTACTAGGACTAGGAGTGCTGGGCCTGGCCAGGGCCTGCCACTAGGCAGCTTGGCAGCACCTGAGGGTGAGGGAGATCAAAATAACTTCATTGTGAGTTTTGTTGGCTTGCAGTACTGACCTCTTTAAGTTGATCTTTGGTCATCTATCTCATAACAGCTTAAAGGAAAGGAACAGGAGGTCTTGGGTCCTGCTTTCATCCTTTAGTTTCTGCACCACCACCACCACCCCCTCACCCTGGCCTCATCTCACTTAAGTCCAAACAGGTCAAAAATGGCACAGTTCAGCTCCCTTAGGGAGAGCCTCCCAAAGGGTCCAAGTTCCGATTAACATTACAAAGGACTTGTTTCTCTCATCTTGAGAAAGCTTTTCCGGCCTCTCTCAGCCCCACTTACCTTATTACCCAAGCCTTCAAACTGTAGCTTATGATTTTACTCTTTTTGGCACCACATTTCCTTAAGCTTCTGATTTCCTTGTGATATTCTTGACCCCAACACCTGAGTCCTGTCAAGTGTGAGCGTACAGCTGCAAAGCTGAGCCTAGACATTACGTAGATTATGGGAATTTGAAGAAGCCCACATTAGAAGGCTTAGAAGGGAAAAATCATAGAACAAGGACTATCAGCTCATCATGCTAGCTTCTTTTAAGCTAACACTAACAGGTGAAGATAGTAGAGGAATGAAGATACCCTTTAGGTGTTAGGAAAATTTTCCATATGGGAAAAATAACCATAAAAAAATTTACTCCAGGATCTTCTCATCTCTATAAATTGGGCTACTGAGTTCTAAATGTATGGACTTGCCAAAATGTACTTGTATTATCTCTAAACAGGTCTTAAGGTACCACCAGATGCTCAGAACAAATCTAGCCTATCCTCCTAATGAACATGCAAACAGTTTTCCCCATCTGCCACCTCTGTCTAAAAGGCTAGGAAGGCCTTCCTCCCTGATCACAAAGAACATAATTACTGTCTATAGAGAAGTCAAGTACAAAGGCCACCAGCTTTTGTAGGCCACCGAAGATTAACAGCTGCCTCTCCTTTGATTGGGAGAGGCAATAACAGTTACTCTAGTTAATAATTGAATGGATTCCCAGGCCATGTAATTCAGATTGAAGCTGTCATTTTTTTGCTGGCCTTCAGCTAAGCTGGGTTATTAGAATGGAGCCACTAATCCTATTAGTCAGTTGTCAGTCTCAGAGTGGGAGAGAGCAGAGGAAGGCAGAGCTATTAAGGTGTTATACCAGGTACGTAAATAAAGCCACACACTTCATCTTTAGAGGTAGTTTTTCCTCACTCAAATCAGAACTGATAGAGCTCTTTATGAGTGTTCCATTTTCATATGTCTCATTGCAGTGTATTTGGAAAAGGGGTAAAAGGAAAAAGAAAAGGTACCTAGTTCACCTCTCTAGATGAGATATTGTCCATCATTAAACAAACTTTCCTTGGTGCCTACAGTGTGTGCATCCTGTGCCTGAACCTGATTGAGAATATGGAGATAGGAGAGTTTACGCTTTACAGCCAAGTACATGAACACAAATAAGTGTGGGATAATGTAGGAAGTGATTAGGGCCCCAAGAGAAGTACAGTTAAATACAGAGACCTTTAACTTTAATTGAAGCTATCAGAAAGGCTTCATGAAAAACATTGGATCTGGGTCTTTCCCAGACAATGTATTTGAGGAACATCCATTCCCATAGTGGCATTAACATGTCCAGGAGTACAGAGAGCAGTGTATAGAAGTACCAGGTGATTGGCACCAGAAGTCAGTGTGGTGGGCTCAGAGAAGAGGAGGAAAGGAAGACTGTGCATCCTTTGAGTCTGTGGATTGTTGTGTAAATGTGATTTCCATTTTGTATTTGCTTATAGAGCTTTTAATGCCATATGCTTCAGAAGGTGGGTTCCTTCCTTAATTTTAACATTTGGGCAGCTCATCATTGAGCTTGATTTTTCCCTTTTCTGTCCTTCTGAGGTGAAAATGCCATAGGATATCATAGGATTGTTTCGTCCACTTTTATGTATAGAGAGGAAGAATAACTATTCATTTGAACTGCGTGAAGGAATGGGATCCAGAAGGAGGTGTTCCTCCTTTCTTTTTCTTTTAAAGATTTTATTTATTTATTTGCGAAAGAGAATGAGATAGAGCATGGTGGGGGGAGGGTCAGAGGGAGAAGCAGACACACTGCTGAGCAGGGAGCCCGATGCAGGATTCAATCCCGGGACTCCAGGATCATGACCTGAGCCGAAGGCAGTCGCTTAACCAACTGACCCATCCAGGCGCCCCGTGTTCCTCCTTTCTCATGGGCCTCGGTATTGTGTTAGCCTCTACTATCTCACAAGGCATTTTTTGCTCTCGGAGAGAAGTCTTTCCATTTGTTCATCCTTTTGTTCAGTCTCTCATCCATCAGGTATTCACCATGCCTGTTCTAATCCAGAACTGGGGCTGCAGAGGTGAGTCAGCTGTTACACTTATGGAGCTGACAGACAGAACGGGGCCCTGAGGTAGGGCAGAGATGATGGGATGAAGAGAAGATATTGAAGATGAAGGAGAAGTTAGGAAGATCCTAAACAGGGTTGCCATCTGGCCGTGTTCAATGGAAGAGAATCCAGAAGTGGCTTGTTGCATTTGCAGTGCAGAAGTCCACACAACCAGAAACCACCATGACTCCAGAGGGAGATTTGTGAGGTTTTTTTATTTCATAGTTGGTTTTGCTTTTTTGGTCTATTTCCTTGAATAGCTGCAAGTGATAAAACTTCAATTTTCAATAATACATTAGTAAAAATTTGGCTTTGAATAGCCTTTATCTTCCTGAAATTGGCATATTTTTTCCTGCTTAATGTCTTTTAGAGCCTATATCTTAAGTTTTTCAAGGGGTCACATCCATGTTGTTGGCACTGCATAAAAGGCTTTGAGTTTTGTTTTGTTTTTAAAATGTAGATGTATACATTAAAATGGTCTGCTTTTACTCATTCCCTTTCCCCTCCACTTCTGCAATGTTGACCCAGTTCTCTCCCATTGTGGAAAAGTCTACAAGAACAGCAGTGGTGTTGCTTTATTCCCTGTGGACAGATTGCATCAATTGGTACATCTGCTTGGCTTGAGATATAACATACTTTGTTTCTGAATTAAGAGATAACAGTATATGAAGGCTTTACCTTGAAATGGATGTACCTTCTTTGATGGCTATTAAGGAGGCTCGAGGTGAATATGTCCTTCAGTCTTGAAAAACTGAATTTTATTCTTTGGTCATGAAGCTCACTTACAGTGAAAAATTATTCTACAAGGCACACACGATAAGGAGTACAGGATTTTATCCTACAGTCGTACCAAGAAGTTATTGACTGCGTTTTCACAGTCAAATCATGTACAAGTATCCTTATCAGCCTTCTTTCTTAAAACTGTCATTCACAACCATTGACTGAGCACTTAACTGAGTGCAATCCCTTCTGCTAAGTGTTGAGGATGTGGTGAAGCAGACATGGCCCCTGACCTCAGGAAGCTCTGAGTTTAGTGGGGGATACAAAGATAAAATGCTGGAGGATCATCCCCTCTGGGAAGGAGGAACAGTAGATGCAAAAGCACAAAGGCATGAAAGAGAACGGGCCCTGTGGGAAATTTGGTTGAGGGAGAGGCAGGAGCATGGCAGGGAAGAAGGCTATTAATGGGGCATCAGATTCTGAAGACTTGTGCTAAGGAATTTGAGCATCCTGTAGATAGTGAGGAAGAAGTCATTCAAGTGTTTTAAGCAAAGAATGGCATGATTACATTTACTCTTGAGAATATTATCCTCATTGCATATATAGGCATCCAGAGCAGGATGACTCAACAGGGTGCTAGGCCACTGTCACTAGAACAGGGTGAGATAAATACACAAATCAAGAGTAAGTTTTAGCAAATTGGCAGAGTAAATTATGTCTGTTTTATCTAATACTTTAAAATGTGGTCTCCTATTTTGTACATCTTTTTTTCCTCATTTGTTAGGTATTTCGTTTGTATTGCATTTCACAAAAGTATTGGTCTACAATGGAGTAAAAATCAAAGGAAGGAAAGGAAAGGAATAAAACTCTGACTTTGATCTTAGAGTATCTGGGAAACACTGCTCTAGAGAATAGGCTGGTGTGGGGTGAGCCTGTATCCAAAGATACTAATTAGGTAATTGGTGCAGTACATCAAGCAAGAGACCGTGAAAGCCTGAACTGACATGCTAGGAGTAGGCAAGAGTTGAGAGCTACAGAAGAAATGGAATAATCAGAACTTGGAGGCTGAATCAGTGTGGAAGCTGAGGAAGAGGGAAAAGTCTAGAAGGGCAAATATTCTTTTAAGAATCTGCTGCAAGTTGGACCCTTGCCCTATGCTTTACTTTGAGCTTTTCCATTCCTGTTTCACAGAGCTGCTGCATTTATTTTTTAAGGTGGTTCTGCATTTTTAACATTATTAAATATTTTATCTATAATTCCTACTTCTTTTGAGTATAAGAAAAAAGGAGGTATTTATATGTGTTTACTTCCCTATCTTGACTCAGTGTTCCTCTGCTGTATTCCTTATGCTTTAGATGTTTCCATGGTACCAGATGCAATAGAAACATTGCTGGTGGGATAACCATTCACTATCACATTAAATCCAGAAAACACTCTATATGATCTCATTTATATGAAATTCTGCAATAGACAAAATTAACCTGTATTTTGTTTCTTCTTTTTACCTTCTGATCCCCTTCACTCATCCCACTTCCCCCACCCTCCCATCCTTTGCAACCACTAATCTGTTCTCTGTATCTGTGAGCCTTTGTTGTTGTTGTTGTTGTTAAGATTCCACATGTTTTTCTCTGCCTGACTTATTTCACTTAGCATAATGGTCTCAAGGTTTATCCAGGTTGTCACAAATGGCAAAATTTCATTCTTTTTTGTGGCTAAGTAATATTCCATGTATTTATATACCACATCTTCTGTATACCTTTTACTTATCATTGGACACTTAGTTTGCTTCCACATCTTGGTTATGGTAAATAATGCTGCATTGAACATAGGGGTACATATTATTTTTTCAAATTAGTGTTTTGATTTGCTTCAGATAAATACTCAGAAGTGGAATTTCTGGATCGTATGGTACTTGTATTTTTAATTTTTTGAGGAACCCACATACAGTTTTCCATAGTGGCTGCACCAATTTATATTCCCACCAACAGTACACAGGGTTTCCCTTTTCTCCACATCCTCACCAGCACTAGTCCGTCCGTCCTTCCTTCCTTCCTTCCTTCCTTCCTTCCTTCCTTCCTTCCCTCCTTCCTTCTTTCTCTCTCTTTCTCTCTTTCTGTCTTTGATAATACCATTCTAACAGGTGTCAGGTGATATCTCATTGTGATTTTGATTTGCATTTCCCTGATGATTAATGATGTTAATTAAACAGCTTTTCATGTACCTGTCAGTCCATCTGTATGTCTTTTAAAAATGTATATTTACATCTGCCCGTTTTTAATCAGATTGTTTGTGTTTTTTTCTATTGAGTTGTATGAGTTCTTTATATATTTTACCAGAAATATTACTTGCAAATATTTTCTCCCATTTAGTAGATAGCCTTTTCATTTTGTCGATGGTTTTCTTTGCTGCATAGAAGCTTTTTAGTGTGATGTAGTCCCACTTATTTATTTTTGCTTTTTTGCTTTTGGTGTGTAATCTGTGGTACTATAAATCACATCTGTGGTTGCTCCAAGGAGGGGGCATCAACTGTAAAAGTGGCATGGGGGAACTTTCTAAGGTGATGGAACTGTTCGGGTCTTGATAAGCATTTCTCAAATTTATTTGAAAGGTATGCTTAAGATCTGAGCCTTTCATCCAATTGTAAAGTGTGTCTCAATTTAAAAAACTACTCAGTAAACATAAGGTGTTCAATCCCACTGATTATCAGGGAAAGGCAAATAAAAACCTCAATGAAATGCCATTATACGCCATTAGAATGACTGAAGTTAAAAAAAACCCGATAAAATCAATTTTGGTGTGAATGTAGAATGACTGAAATTATATCTGCACACATTGTGTACACAAATTGTTCCAAATGCCTTAGAAAGCCTTTGGGGGCACCTGGGTGGCTCATTCGGTTGAGCGTCTGCCTTCCGCTCAGGTCTTAATCCCAGAGTCCTGGGATCGAGTCCCACGTCGGGGTCCCTGCTCTGCGGGGAGTCTGCTTCTCCCTCTCCCTCTGCTGCTCCCCCTGCTTGTGCTCTCTCTCTGTCAAATAAATAAATAAAATCTTAAAAAAAAAAAGCCGTTTGGCAATAGCTAATAAAATTGAACCAGTGTATACTCTGTAACCCAGGAATTCCACTCTTCAGCATAAATGCTGCACAACTGCATGTCACATTTGCACAAATACATGTACCAAAATGTTTATAGCAGCAGCATCCCGAGTTTGAAAGTGGAAACAACCCAAATGTCAGTTAGCAGTGAAACATTTAAATAAGCTGAGTAAGATAATAAGATAGTAGTCATTTTCAGCCTGTAATGTTAAAAGTGAAATTAATGCAGAAGGGAGAGAAAAAGACACTAAAGTAAATTTTTCCAATTAAAAAAAAAATAAGTTGAGGTATATAATCAGATGAAGGAATAATATATTCCATCAAGGAAAAGGAATGAAATATTGGTATAGGCAGTAGTATGGATAATTTAGAAAAAAAAATTGAGCAAGAAAATTTAGATTCTATGGAATATGTAAAGTATGATTCCATTTTTATAGAATTCGAAAGAAGACAAAGGGAATCTGTGATTTTAAAAATCAGGATAGCCTTTACATTTGGGGAAGAAGGAGAGAGAGTGAATGTGATGGGTATCGGGGATATTATGGGATGTTATAAAGCTTTATTTTTTATTTTGGAGTTGTTACAGGGTGTGTTACATTTGTCATAACTCATCTAGCTACACAGTTATGATTAGTGTAGTTTTCTTTGTGTTATATGCTAATACAAAAAACTTTTTTAAAGATTTTTTATTTGAGAGAGTGCCAGGAGGGGGCAGAGGGAGAGAGAGAGAGAAAAATAACTCCAGCAGACTCCTTCCTGGACTTGGAACCCCATGCAGGACTTGATTTTGAGACCTGAGATTATGACCTGAGCCAAAACCAAGAGTCAGACATCTGCCTCTTGATTTCAGCGGGGGTCATGATCTCACAGGGTGCTGAGATCAAGCCCTGAGTCAGGTTCCATGCTTAGCATTCCCCCACGCCTCTCCTCCAGCATGTGCTCACGCTTGCTCTCTCTCTCTCAAATAAATAAAATAAGATCTTCAAAATTTATTATTGTTTTCTAATCATATTGACATCCTAGCATAAGAAAGAATGGTAACAGCATTGGTTTCAAATTACTGAATACGCCTGGGTTTTTCAATTTTTTGATTGTTAGTTTTATTGCAAAGAAACATTTTTTTCATTAATAACAAAAATTCTTAGTTATCTATCCTAAAAGTATGAGTTCTTGTCTAGGATTTACAATAAAGCTATTATAGTCTCAAACTGTATTTTATTGTGCATGCAGTGAGTAGTTGAATGACTAACGTACTATACTACCAAAGTCCAGACATGTACTAGAGCCAGTCAGTAATCAATAGTCCACATCAAGTAGAGCATTGTGCTTAGAACATCAGAAGAATCAGGCAAACATGTTTGACAGAGCTATGTATAACTTATATCTCTCCCCTATGTATCCTCTCCCGCCAAAAAATACTTCGTGGTGACTGATATAACATAATAAAAAATTTTATAATTAAAAAAAATACTTCAGTACTTCAAAGATATTTCAAGGCTTCATCAACTGTAGAATACTATTATAAGAAACATAAGGTGATGGTATAATAGGGGGGTTATGTATTCATGTGCTAGGGCTGCCATAACTAGGTACCACAGAGTGGGCAGCTTAAACAATAGAAATGTATTTTCTCACAATTCTGGAGGCTGGAATTCCAAGATCAAGGTGTTAGCAGGTTTGGTTTTTCCTGAGTCTCTCTCTCCTTAGTTTATAAATAGCAGGTTTCTCTCTGCCTCACACAGCCTTTTCTCTGTGCACTTGCATCTCTGATGTCTTTTCCCCCTCTTATAAGGACACCAGTCATTTGGATTAGGGCCCCACCCTAACAGCCTCATTTTAACTTAATCACCTCTTCAAAGACCTCCTCAAAACAGTTACATGCTGAGGTACTAGGGGTTGGACTTCAACATAAGAATTTGGGGGCAGGGAGCCACAATGTAGCCCATCACAGGTTGCTGACCTCCTTTTTTCAGAATATGATGCAATGATTCTGTGTATGTGTTAAAAACTAATACAGTGTACCGTAGAATGGCTCTCACCTCTCCCCATGCCAAAGCAATGCAAAGAACTCAGAGATGCTCCTTTCACGCGATTGGTAAACAATTCAGAAATTGTAAAGAAATAATCATAGGTTGAGTTCTAAAATGGTAACTTAATATCCTCCCTAAATAGCTGAAGTGGTGAACAAATACATGTAGATGGTTAGATATTAAATTATCTTCTATTACTGAAGAGAAAAATAATAGGACAGGAAGGCTTTGTGGCAGTCCATTGTCTTGTTAGGTGGAAATTAACATCACAAAATGATGTGGTCCTTCAAAGTATTGCTAAAAATTCTGTTTAAAAAGATTTTGTCCTCTTCATGGAGTGCTCTATCCCTTTCCCTTTTCTTTTGCCTGCTTCAAACCCTCAACTTTGAAGCCTGTGCTGACCCTTTCTCCAGTATATAGTTTGTTTCCCATTATTCTTATAGAGCACCTTTCCTTTTTCTTTAAGGTACTTATCATAATTGAAATTATTTTATTTATGATTATTTGATTGGTGTTGCTCTCATCCACTAAATTTTAAGCTTCATGGGGGCACAGTGACTCTTTCGTGTTCACCAGTTTTGACCTACTGTTCCTAGCACTGCGTAAACATTCAATAAATATTTGTAGAATAATGGAACCAACAGAATGTTTGACACTACAACTAAATATTTCATTTGGTGATAATTTTATGCCTGGGAAATTGGGCTAATTTCTATTTGTGTTTCTGTCTAGAATGTAGCAGATCAGATTGCATTTCAAGTTGCTGGTGGATTAACAGCCCTTGAACACATTCTTCAAGTAGTAGTCCCAACCACAAATGTGAACACAGCTTCACGAATTCCTCCTAAGTAAGTATAGTTTTTTAATCTGTCTTTCACGTTCCATTTGTGAGTCATTTCTGCCCTATGGTTTCCATATGGGGGACCATAAGAAAATTGTACGGGTATTCAGGCTTGAATAGCAAAAGCTCACACACACCTCCCCATAAGGGAGAAAAACAGAGGTGCTCGACTTCACTTACAAAACTCAAATTGAGCTGAAAAAGCCTTCTAAGGAAATCTCTTTGGTCAATGACCTTCTCTAATCCTAAAACAAGGAGAACGGATGAACTCCTGGGCAGCTGTAACTGCTTACATAAATTGAAGGGAACTGAATAGTAGTAACAGAAAGGTAACTTTCGGTGTTGAGTACAAGAGGTAAGTACATTAACAAAAGCCTGAGCTGTGAAATTTAAAGAAATCCTTAACTAACGGAAGAGCAGTCTGAAGCCAAGACTGCCATAGTCTAGAGTTCTGGCCAAATAGCTGTGAGAACTGATTGCCGTTTGGTCTTTAACTGCAAATTGCTCCTTGTCATATGGATCCTGCACAAGCTTTCGACCCAAGATCTGCTTTCCCCTTCTCTTAAGTCACTCTGTGATCCCTGGCCACCTGGGATACAGTAGAAGACAGCTTTAGTTCAGAAGTATTACATTTCGGAGTGGTAGCATGCACAATTTCTGGATATTTTGTGGAAACTCTCATTTACAGAGTTTAAATGAGAAGTTTTGATAAAAGTTCACTTATATCACTGAGAAAACTTATTTAGTTAGCCAGCATAAGTGAGTGCTTTATTTGTCCATTGGATACTACAGAAAAGAAATTCCAAGAATATGTTATCTTTCCTCCTGAGAGACATTTTGGTAAAATAAAAATAGCACTGGCTTTGGAGTCAAACGAACCTAGATTCTGTTTTACCTCTCTTGGTTACCAGCTGGGAGAATTTGGGCAAGTGCCTTATTCTTGTTGCATCAGTTTCCTCTAAACAGGGGTAATCATATTTACCTCTCCTGTGCTACTGTGGGAATCGAGTGAAATATATTGAGAGTTCTTTGTAAACTTTAAAGTGTTATATAAATCTGAGGTGACAGTTTCTAAGTAATAGTCTTGCCTGCCTTAAGACAGTGTTGTCTCTTTGAAATGAGACATTTCTAAGTACAAACTGTTTGATACTGAAATTAGTTTGGGTTCCTGGCTCTGCTGACAAAGTAGAGATTAATAAAAGAAGGTATAGGTATCCTTTGAGTCAGGATATCTTTCTACGGAGCATGCATCCAGGTTTTCTAACCCGGGAGAGTTGGTGTTCCTCATCAAAATGGATTTATTGACAGTATATTGTTTGGCATGTTGTTATCACTCAGTGTTTGTTAACTGACAGGGAGGGAGAGAGAGAGGAGAGAATGAAACAATAAATTTGAGATAAGAAAGGAAATGGCTTTTGATTCTTTGGGACAGTGCTTTGATAACTGTTAATCACTCATATTGTTCATCTTAAAAGCACCTGTAGCTTCTTTATTTGTCTTGTGCTTTTTTGTTTTGATTGTTTTCTGGTAGGTTTCAACATGCATGACACTGAGTTCTCTGGCTGGTAACCCAAATTAAATGCCTGTTTCATAAAAGCTACTTTTGTCATTGTGGCAAAAAGCATGTTCTGGTACTTATCTGTGACCATCATTTAGGGAACAGAAGAGGCTTCCATAGCTCCTAAGAAGACCTAAGCAAGAATTAGCACACCAACATTGGCAAGGAGCCCTGGAATCCTGAGAGTCCAGACCAGTGCGCCTCTGATGGCCACCAGCTGACCGCAGTGCCAGAATTGAGAGTTTGTTTCTCAGTCTCACCTTGGGCCAATAGATTTGTGTCCAGCCAGGCACTGCTTGCTAAGTGGGACTCCACTCAGGGCAGTGGGCATCGAGCAGCAATTCTGAGATTCTCTTCTCCTGAGCACAGATCAAGATCATGACTCTGCTTTCTAAATTAGCCTCACTTGTCAGGGCTAAAGGATTAAGGCTATGAGAGTATTATGCTGCTTACTCAGAAAGGGGCAAGAGACATGCCCCAGCTGTGTGAGAATTAGTATAGACTCAGAGCACTCTGGTAGGCATGAGTCAGTGGCTTAACTCAGAAAGTGTTCTTTCTCATATTCCTTCCAGCTACTATTGTGCACAAACCCCTGCCCTGCTCTTTGGCCTTCCATAGTCCCTGGGGACTTCCTTTGCTCTCAACCTGCCCAAGCCCTCCCCTTCCAACCATGATGAGCTCCCATCCCTCAACTCTATGAACCTTCTGTCATGTTAGCTCATTTTGTTTTCTGCTTCCTGTGGTATTTCATGGCTTTTACCCAGAGAGGCTGGGTTTTTTTGTTTTTGTTTTTTTTACTATCCTGCATTAATTTTTCTCAGTAATAAACAGCAGAGGTTTTGAGAAGTATCAGCCACTGTTGAGGAACATTTACCATGTGGATCATCTAGATAATTACCATGTGGCTCACCTGTGACTACAAACCTCGAGTTTCACTGCCCCTGCAGCCCCGAGCTCTGGGAATAGAGAGACCAGCTCCCTGCTTCTCTTTTCTCACCACCCTGCCCCTCTCCCTTTTCATTCTACATAGCACCTCAGCAGTTGCCCTATAATTGTTGCTAGGTAACTTCCTGGGAGTGAATATTTGCTTCTAGCAGACTTTTTTAAATGTGAAATTGAGAATTATACCTGCTTCTGAAAATTTAAATTTGTGAAACCTTTCTGAAATCCTTAGTGGGTTGTTTTGCCTTTGTTAGAACCAGGGAAAGCCCAGAAAACTGCTTGAATCCTTGAATCCTTGAATCCTTGAGAGGACTTCATTAGGATGTGGTATTCCAAAATCAACCTTCTTAACAAATGTGCTCCAATAAAATTGTTTTCAGTGCCAAGAAAGATCAGCCTGAAACAAGGCAATTTTCATTTCATGTGGTGTCTACTTTGGGGATGATTCCTATTAATTTACCTGCTAACTTTAATTGCAGAAAACAAGTACAAAAGAATGAATGACTATTCTAGCCTTTTCTTTGGTTTAGGCTAATAATAGTTGTTTAATATAGCTTTTAATATTTGAAAATAAATGGTGGTCTGTCATTTTCTTTGGGCATAGAGAATGCCCCATGTGATGTAAATAAGAAGATAGACCTACTGTGACTAGAAGCTGTGGCCAAAGCTTTGTGTTGTGTTTTTAATCCTATATTTACAGAGCAGCAGTGATACTAAAAGGGAGAGTTGGCACTCCACATGTCCAGACCCCTTTCAGGCAACAATAGATGTTCTTATTTCACAAAGAAGCCTGCAGACCTTTTGGGCCATGAAAAATAATCACTGGGCTATGTCTTCCCCAGGTTGCCTTTTACTTACTTGGTATCCCTAGTTCTTTATACTCATAAACAACAAAGGGTCCAAATGGTTAGCTCTCCAAGCCACTCTAGGTTTTCAACTGGAGAACTCACTAGGCACCCTATTTCTTCTCTGTCAGCCTTGCTTATCTTCCTTCATTGTCCCTCTGGACCCAATTTTTTATATAGAAGTAGTTTCATCAATACGAAGCAATGAAGACAGCATATTATAGAAGGAAATATACAGGCTCTGGCGTCAGAGCGGAACTTAAATTCCCCGCTTTTCACTTAGTTATATGACCTTGGGCCAGGTTGCGTGTTATAATGGAGCCTCAGTTAAACAGTAACACTACCATGTTGGGTAGGACTTGTTGGCTGTTTTGAGAATTAAAAGTGCATGTGTTTGTTAATTGCCCTGTACAGCAAAAGCACTTAGCTAATATCGGTGGTTTTTGTTGCATTTGTTGTGGGGTTGACTTTATGTTACCCTACTTAATTCCTGAGCTTTAAGTCCCTCACTCTGTGTCAGTTTGGCTTCTAAAGAGCTGTAATCTGTTCATTTTACTTGGGCATTTGTTTTTTCTTCTTAAGCCCAAGCTTCATCCTGGTAAATTTTAGCCTTGCCTGTCAAGATCCTTTTTGGATCCTGATTTGACCTCTAACTTAATGTCTTTTTCTTTAACTTTATGCCAGACCTAAAGTTGATCTGTAGAACACATGCGTCTTCATCTAAATCACTGAAAAAATATCCTACACATTAGAAAATGGTTCAGTTTAGCACTTTATTAATCTTGCCAAATATTCCATTTGTTGTACTGTCATCTCCTCAAGTAGACTGTAATTTCTTGGGACCAGAAACCATAGTAAATATATTATTTTTTATTATTATAAAAACAATATTATTTATTGTAAATCATAATGGCATCTTAAAAAATAGCATTTGAATATGTAAATAAATTATTTTTCCCAAAGTTGGAAATAAAGCAGTAAAAGAACTCACTGCATTAAATACTTGACTCTGTGGACTTCGAATATGATCACATCTCAGCCAAATAGGGTCCACTTGATTTTGACCACTCTGTTAGCTAGACTTTAGGAATTTTTTTTAAATTCTGTCTTTAAATTTCTGTGTACTTGTAATTATATCAAGTATCTGTAATTGCTACTTATTCAAAAAGCCGAATGGGAATGCTAGACCTATATTCTTGGTCATCCTTATCACAGTTTTAGAACCAGAGCACACTGGTATATATAAGATTGCCTCCATTTTAAACTATGTTGAAAAACAGATCCTTCTGACTGCTGTGTTCTTTATGAAGTATACCTCTTTATTCAAATCAAACAAATTGAGTTGCTTTTTTGCTTCTTCATGGTATAGACATTTACCTGTGAAACAGTAGTCACTGAACATAATAATAAAAGTAAATATAAATACAATAATAAATATAATAAATATAAATAAACATAATAATAAAAGTAAATGAATTTAGAATGATATGAGGTGGAGTTTTGCTTCCTAGAAAGATAATTTGTAAGATATCACAAATTTATTCTCCAAAGTAAAATAAAATGAAACTTGTGATTTTATGCAGTTTATCCACTTGGCAATATTGCATTTACTTGATCCTTTGCGTTGGTGAGGAGACAGACCTTAATTAACATTACCGAGTGTGTTCTCGGTGCCAGTCACTCACTGTGCTAGGTGCTTTGCATGTGTTACCTTGTTCACTCCTCCCAGTCACTAGCAGCCATGTCTGTGGCCCACTACCAGAATGAGGGTTGGCAGCCATCATATGTGGAGCATGACTGCAACCTGAGAGAGCCATGGTATCCCTTTTGAAAGTATGTTTATTCATTCCAAATGGCAAAGAGAATGTTCAGAACTGCTTTCCCATGATTACTGAGGTTTTGTCCCTAAAGGCTTCTGTTCCCTTTTCTTGGTCTTGTGATACAGCGTAGAGACTGGTGGAGTTCATCTTATAGTGGAGAAGAGATATCCCTTTGTGTTCCAGAAGCAGGTAAATAATCTAGGGCTTCCAATCCTAATAACCAGGGGGAAAACTATTTTCTAGGGAGTCCCTTCTTAGGGTCAGTTGTATGCATGTGTGGATATGGGAATGGGATTACCACATCTAGGAACCATTCAAAATAGACCCTGTCCATGGGGAACTTAGAGTCATAGAAAATGAGATGGATTAAACTCTGAATATCATTAGTAGTAGCCTACTGTGTTACCTTTGTGGAACAGCCACTCTGGTGATATACACAAACTCGTCAAAGAAGGAATGTTTTGCTAAATATCCAGTATCTGCAAACTTAGTTTCCTGAGATGCCTCACCTCATGTGCTCTATAGCTTACTTCTTATTCTGGTTTCTTGACTCTTTGTTTTTCTGGGTGTTGTGAATACTACCTGTTCTAAGCATTGCACCTATGCCTCTTCTTAGCAGCTCTATCTTATGCCATGTGATGCTTCCCTCAATGGCCATACCTGATTAAACCAAAAGTGGACATTTGACTCCAGGAGCCAGTCTGTAGACCAGCCAACAATATCAGACTTAAAACTCAGCCCAGAAAGTTAAACTGAGCCAGTCAGGTTTCTCTCTCAGGAATTTGCAGTTGGAAAGTTGTAGAACTCCGACTCATTTTTTTCTAGTGTATTTGAATTTGAAAAATCATGTAGAGTAACTTCTGGGATGGCCATTACAGAGCTCTGTTTAGCAGGGCCAACAAAGGCCATTTGGGGGAAAAGGAGGAGAACAGAACTGCTTCAGGAGAGAGAAGGGAAATGGAAATGAGAACGGGTCCGGTCTACAGAGCTGGCGTTGTTCCTGCCCTCCTGAGGTCTAGTAGTTCATATTCTCCTGGATCCGTGGGAAGTTCCCAGTAACCTTACAACAAATGACTCTTTTTACTTGAAAGTATTCTTATTGAATTTTTTGTCCCTTCAAGCCGAAAGAGCCTAATACTTCTGAATAAAAATATTAAAGATTTTTTAAAGATTTATTTATTTATTTGAGAGAGAGAGTTCACGCGCCCAAGCATGGGGGGAGGGGCAGAGGGAGAGTGAGAGAGAGACCCCTCCAACAGACTCCCTGCTGAGCCTGACACAGGGCTGGATCCCAGCACCCTAAGATCATGACCTGAGCCGAAGTCAAGAATCAGACGCTTAACCCGACTGAGCCACCCAGTCGCCCCAATATTAAAGATTTCTTAAACTCTAGATTGGCTTGAAAATACTTGACTGTGTTATAGAACCTTCCTTGTGACCTCCTTTGTTTTTCTAAATTCTTTCATATCAAGAAAGAATGAATGAATGACCACAGTATAAATAGAGAGCACACTCTACAAGTTCTCTAGGGTATAGTTCTTTGTGAACATTAAATGTTTCTACAAGCTAGTACTGGCTAAACTTTCCTTTTCTCTACTAACCCTAATTTGGAGAATCTGTATAGAAAATAAAGTAGATTAAACTGGCTCTCCCTGGTTGCTAAGGCAAACACACTTAGGTAACATACTCTAGAGTGGGAGCTTATCTTCAGAATCAAAGATAAGAGAATGTATTATGTATTGTTCTTTAAGAACAAATAACAGTACTACTCATATTTTTTATAGCTCTTAAGTGTTAACTTCCTTGGTGACCCATGGGTCCCAGATTGGTTACCTCATCATTAGCTTTATAATTAGGACTTCAGTTTGAGTCCCAGTAACATTTTCTTACATTTATGAACAACTGAAAAATCTATTTCTTTAGACCAAGCTCTCTCAGACTTGATCATATGGGCCATAGTCCAACTTTTTAATAAAAATAAGTTTGTTCATGAGAAACTCAATCATTTTCTGAAATTAGAAACCAGTTGCCTTTTGAGATGATGAGACTACAATGTTTAGAAGGTGAGAAGATTGCAAGAACCGCTATCCCTCTCCCACCCAAATCCTGGCAGCATGATGCAGCTCAGAACATTAATCCTGTGCTACAAGATAAATCTTCATTATATTTTTAAGAACTGAATAATACACCTTTAATGGCACAGTTTCAGTTGCTAGGAGAGAGACAGCATTTGTAAAAGACAAATTGTCCTCTATTATTTAAGTCCTTTTATAATATTTAACAGAAGGAATAAAAGCATTGGCTTATATCTTTTCAGGGCAACCTTTTCTGGGATTGCACTTTTGTTTCTCGCAGGGAAACCAAGCAGTATCTCCATATTATTCAACATCTACCACAGAGCATGGCATACTCAAGGACCTGATGCAAGCTTCGGAGCATTGCATCGTCTCTTATGCCTCTCTCTCTCATGCAGTAAGAAATGCAAAACTTCATTCTGGAGGGGGTGGTTGTTTTACCAAATTTGCACCTGTAGATGCTGGATTCATGTTTTCTTTTTTTTTAATGAGCGTTTTTTATTTATTTATTTATTTTTATTAACATATAATGTATTATTTGTTTCAGGGGTACAGGTCTGTGATTCATCAGTCTTACACAATTCACAGCGCTCACCATAGCACATACCCTCCCCAATGTCCATCACCCAGCCACCCCATCCCTCCCACCCCACTCCACTCCATCAACCCTCAGTTTGTTTCCTGAGTTTAAGAGTCTCTTATGGTTTCTTTTTTTTTTTTTTTAAGATTTTATTTATTTATTTGAGAGAGAGACAGTGAGAGAGGGAACACAAGCAGGGGGAGTAGGAGAGGGAGAAGCAGGCTGCCTGCAGAACAGGGAGCCCGATGCGGGGCTCAATCCCAGGACCCTGGAATCATGACCTGAGCCGAAGGCAGATGCTTAACAACTGAGCCAGCCAGGCGCCCCTCTTATGGTTTCTAATAAAATTAGCAGTTTCAAATTTTGTTTTCATAGTCCAGTCTACATTAAGGCATTTGCGTAGAGTGCTCTCAAGTAATATTTTGTCAAACGTTTTTGGTTACCTATCTACTTAAGATCTTTAACTGGACTATCATTGTTAAATCACTCCTGGGACATTACTCACAACTTATCTGAGGCTCGAACTTGCTTGCCATTTTCTTTACACTGTTACCTTATGAATTATTTTCGCCAAGTCTAGCTATTGATTCAAAGATCAGGTCAATTGCCTTATTGAAAATAAAAATGCCTATAAATAGTTCTCTACATTGGCCTTTGAGTTAAGGTAAATACAAATATCTCACCTTTTCAAACTGATGTATTCTAGCAAAGATAGCTGTAAAGTTAATCTCTATTAAGTGAATCCAATTTTCTTATTAATTTCCTTCATAAAGTCAGCAATGAATTTCTGTGGGCAAAGTGTCAGTGCATTAACAGTCGATATAGAGTTGTAGCCAAGTCCTTTGGTGTTCTAGACAGTGTAACACAGCGGTCTTGTTGAAAACAAGCTCCAGCACTTTCAGAATTATGAATTATGTAGCACTTCCCTAACTTTGTAACTCTCTTGTCACCTTCTGGGGCTTGAATTCTTGAAAAACACCTAACATAGGATGAAGATTATATCATATTTTACAAATACATACCACAATCTAACACATAATGTATCTTAGGCTAACATTTACTTCTGTAAAAATATTCACCTTCCCACTTGGCTAGTTTTGGAACTTAAGCCAGAAATATCTGTATTTCGAATTAGAGAAGAGGGAATATAATGCACTAATAGATTAAACTCAACTGGGATTTAGTGTCAGAGCATTAGGGTTCAAATACCAGCTTTGCCAGTATTTGGTGTGAGACCTGTCTCTTAAGACCTTATTAGCTATAGTATTTTTCATCTGGGAAATAGGGGAAATTTTCCTATCTCACAGGGTCATTGTGAAGATAAACGCTAATATGTATAAAGGGGCTCTGTGAATTGCCATGCTTTAGCATGGGACACCTGTGGCATTTGGGGCAGTATGCAAGATTGTCCTGCCCACTGCAAGGTGTGTGACATCCTTTGGCCCATTAAATGACATTAAACACCCATTATATACCTGTGTTCCCAGTTGTTTTCAAAACCAAATATGTCATTACACATTTCTATTGTGAACTATGTGCTGGGTAATAGAGTTGTGGAAATAAAAAAGACATTGTCCATATCCTCGGGAGGCTCACTTGTTAGGGTTGAGCTAAACAGGAAAAGATGTAATTTAGTAAAGTGTGCTAAGTAAAACTGTAGAAGCATGCACTAAGTACAGAAATAGCACAAAGGATGGAGTAATTAACTGACAGAGGAGGACACAGAGTCTTACCTGAAGGTTATAACATGTGAACTCGGTTTTCAAAAAGATTCAAAGTTTGCCAAATTAACAAATCCTCCTAAGTTAGCAGAGAGCACAGCATGTGCAAGATCATGGAGGCCTAAAATAATAGGATGTGCTTAGGGAGCTGTAAACATTGGTATTATTGAAACACAAATGTGCTAATATCATTAGAACAGTATCAGAAATATCTAGGTATGAGCAAATTGGGCAAATGGCAATTCAGGGAAATGTAAAAGGTTTTTATTCCTTATTTATTTCACATTTGGGGGAGAAAAGTTCGTATCAGTTTTATTCACTCATCTATTAATTGTTGCTACTGTCTTAATTTAAGCCCTATTGCTCGTACTTTTCTAACCAAACACAGAGGAATTCAGTCATTTAACACACCTTTATTGCCAGGTACTTGGCACTTCGTTTATTCTCATGGCTGGAAGGTGAGTGAGAGAGAGAGAACCTTTGTAAAGGAGTGATCTGAACCCCTGCAAAACACTTGGCATTTTCAGAAATGCTACAGCAGTAAAGCTGCTTTATAAATATATGACTTATTTAACAGTCTTTGGTATATCTTCACCAATTTTATCACTTACATACATGAAGAAACAGGCTTAAAAAGACTAAATGATTTATCATCAGTCAGCAGATTGGCAGCTAGGACTGAGCATCCTCCTCTGGTATCCATTTTTCTATACCTTATTGCCTTATTGTTTCTGATGTGTGAACATTTAACTTTCACCATTTTAATAAAAATAAAGTACCATTTCATTGATATCTTAGAAAAAATTACTGTCATTATTCCTGTGAGTTGCCGGAGGTTTTTTTGTTGTTGTTATTTGTTTGTTGTTTAGTTTTTGACTTTTGGTGGGGGAGATATTGTTTGATTGGTTTTGGATTTTTAGTTTAGGATTTTTGGTAGTAGCTTATTGGTGTAGGTACAGGAAATGTACCTGAAAAAAAAAATCATTTTTCCCACCTAGGAGTCAAAGAGGGAAAGAGGAACTGATCTAACAGAAATTAGGAAACAGAAACCAAAACCACTTAAAATGATTTGTATGTATAAGAGAAAATGCTCAGGGAAGATCTAGCAATGAAGCCGAAAAAAGAAGTAAAACATTTCATTGTTACCTTAAATACCCTTTTCAGAACTTAAATCAGGTGACATACATGGAGTAAATTTCTCATAGTGTTTACTTGCCATCAGTAACTGATATCAATATTAGGGAGTTGGAAACCACGACCCACCTCATGTGTCCACTACATGTTAGCCCTCAGGAAGCGTTAATAAGATGGTATTTGCCAGTGTGGGTGAAATCTGGAAGACAGCCCATTGTTAATAAACAATTCCTTATTTCTAAGCAGGATTCTTTTAATATAATTCTAAGTATTTTTAGATCAAGGTTTACTAAAAGTAAGTAACTTTCCCTAAGACAATAAAAGTAAAAAATTGTTTTGCAAGCTAATTAGCCATAGTGGTTGATAAATACTCTTCTCCATTTGACGTATTGAGGCATTTTGTTTGTGTCTCAAAAGGCTGCACAGAGACGGTTACAGTTGACAGCTGTTGTACCACTAATAAGATTAAAGTAAAGAAATTAGTTTTGTCAACTTTAATCTGCTGTTTAACACTGCAAACCACCTGGGGTCTTCTCCAGGGCCCGCATGTTTAATTGTGAATTTAAAATTGCATAACCAGATCCTACTTACGAGCATATCTGAAGACTGGCTAATGGTAACTGTCTTGTTCCAGGACAAGACAGAGTTAGCACTAGACTTTAGAATTAATGTTTTAATTTGATGCCCACCCTACATTTTTAAATGTATTATTCTAATCTTTGAAACATAACACCTTCTCAGTGGGAGGTTAATTTTAGGAAATGAAGAAACTTTAATTAGGTTGGTACTTAAGATATATCTGATTTTCCCATCTAAAATTAGAATATGTCTCTATGGAATAATTAAATTGACAATTCTTATTGTACCAAATTGACCAATTAAGAAAAGAAACCCTTGCGATAACACATCTAGTTGAAGATTTCTTACTCCTTGCTCTGGGCATCATTAGGAAAATAGTTTAATTTAAAAACTAATTTTGGTTTTATCAAAATGTTATGTTGTAGAATGTGATATGCAATGCAATAATCCTTTGTGATTATTTGTTACATTGAGTTTTTTTAAATTTTTTATTGTTATGTTAATCACCATATATTACATCATTAGTTTTTGATGTAGTGTTCCATGATTCCTTGTTTGTGCATAACACCCAGTGCTCTATGCAGAATGTGCCCTCTTTAATACCCATCACCAGGCTAACCCATCCCCCTACCCTCCTCCCCTCTAGAACCCTCAGTTTGTTTTTCAGAGTCCGTTGTCTCTCATGGTTCGTCTCCCCCTCTGACTTACTCCCCTTCATTCTTCCTCTCCTGCTATCTTCTTCTTTTTCTTTTTTCTTAACATATGTTGCATTATTTGTTTCAGAAGTACAGATCTGTGATTCAACAGTCTTGCACAATTCACAGCGCTCACCATAGCACATACCCTACCCAATGTCTATCACCCAGCCACCCCATCCCTCCCACCCCCCCACCACTCCAGCAACACTCAGTTTGTTTCCTGAGATTCAGAATTCCTCATATCAGTGAGGTCATATGATACATGTCTTTCTCTAATTGACTTATTTCACTCAGCATAACACCTTCCAGTTCCATCCATGTTGTTGCAAATGGCAAGATCTCATTCATTTTGATGGCTGCATAATATTCCATTGTGTATATATACCACATCTTCTTTATCCATTCATCTGTCGATGGACATCTTGGCTCTTTCCACAGTTTGGCTATTGTGGACATTGCTGCTATAAACATTGGGGTGCACGTACCCCTTCGGATCCCTACATTTGTATCTTTGGGGTAAATACCCAGTAGTGTAATTGCTGGATCGTATGGTAGCTCTATTTTCAACTGTTTGAGGAACCTCCATACTGTTTTCCAGAGGGGTTGCACCAGCTTGCATTCCCACCAACAGTGTAGGAAGGGTCCCCTTTCTCCACATCCCCGCCAACATCTGTCGTTTCCTGACTTGTTAATTTTAGCCATTCTGATGAGTGTGAGGTGGTATCTCATTGAGGTTTTGATTTGGATTTCCCTGATGCCAAGCAATGTTGAGCACTTTTTCATGTGCCTGTTGGCCATTTGGATGTCTTCTTTGGAAAAATGTCTGTTCATGTCTTCTGCCCATTTCTTGATTGGATTATTTGTTCTTTGGGGGTTGAGTTTGATAAGTTCTTTATAGATTTTGGATACTAGCCCTTTATCTGATATGTCATTTGCAAATATTTTCTCCCATTCTGTCGGTTGTCTCCCATTCTATCTGATATGTCATTTGCAAATATTTTCTCCCATTCTGTCGGTTGTGGACTGTTTCTTTTGCTGTGCAAAAGCTTTTTATCTTGATGAAATCACAATAGTTCATTTTTGCCCTTCCTTCCCTTGCTTTTGGCAATGTTTCTAGGAAGAAGTTGCTGCGGCTGAGGTCGAAGAGGTTGCTACCTGTGTTCTCCTTTAGGATTTGGATGGACTCCTGTCTCACGTTTAGGTCTTTCAACCATTTGGAGTCTATTTTTGTGTGTGGTGTAAGGAAATGGTCCAGTTTCATTCTTCTGCATGTGGCTGTCCAATTTTCCCAACACCATTTGTTGAAGAGACTGTCTTTTTGCCATTGGACATTCTTCCCTGCTTTGTCAAAGATAAGTTGACCATAGAGTTGAGGGTCCATTTCTGGGCTCTCGATTCTGTTCCATTGCTCTATGTGTCTGTTTTTGTGCCAGTACCATACTGTCTTGATGATGACAGCTTTGTAATAGAGCTGGAAGTCCGGAATTGTGATGCCGCCAGCTTTGCTTTTCTTTTTCAATATTCATCTGGCTATTTGGGGTCTTTTCTGGTTCCATACAAATTGTAGGATTATTTGTTCCATTTCTTTGAAAAAAGTGGATGGTATTTTGATGGGGATTGCATTGAATGTGTGGATTGCTCTAAGTAGCATTGACATCTTCACAATGTTGGTTCTCCCAATCCATGAGCATGGAACATTTTTCCATTTCTTTGTGTCTTCTTCAATTTCTTTCATGAGTATTTTATAGTTTTCTGAGTACAGATCCTTTGCCTCTTTGGTTAAATTTATTCCTAGGTATCTTATGATTTGGGGTGCAATTGTAAATGGGATCGACTCCTTGATTTGTCTCTCTTCTGTCTTGTTGGTGTATAGGAATGCGACTGATTTCTGTGCATTGATTTTTATATCCTTCTACTTTACTGAATTCCTGTATGAGTTCTAGCAGTTTTGGGGTGGAGTCTTTTGGGTTTTCCACATACAGTATCATATCATCTGCAAAGAGTGAGAGTTTGACTTCCTCTTTGCCTATTTGGATGCCTTTCATTTCTTTTTGTTGTCTGATTGCTGTGGCTAGGACTTCTAATACTATGTTGAACAGCAGTGGTGATAGTGGACATCCCTGCCGCGTTCCTGACCTTGGGGAAAAGCTCTCAGCTTTTCCCCACTGAGAATGATATTTGCTGTAGGTTTTTCATAGATGGCTTTTATGATATTGAGGTATGTAACCTCTATCCCTATACTCTGAAGAGTTTTGATCAAGAAAGGATGCTGCACTTTGTCAAATGCTTTTTCTGCATCTATTCAGAGGATCATATGATTCTTGTTCTTTCTTTTGTTAATGTATGGTATCACGTTGATTGATTTGCGGATATTGAACCATCCTTGCAGCCCAGGGATAAATCCCACTTGGTCATGGTGAAGAATCCTTTTAATGTACTGTTGGATCCTACTGGCTAGTATTTTGGTGAGAATTTTTGCATCCATCTTCATCAGGGATATTGGTCTGTAATTCTCCTTTTTGATGGGGTCTTTGGTTTTGGGATCAAGGTAATGGTGGCCTCATAAAATTAGTTTGGAAGTTTTCCTTCCATTTCTATTTTTTGGAACAGTTTCAGGAGAATAGGTATTAATTCTTCCTTAAATGTCTGATAGAATTTCCCTGGGAAGCCCTCTGGCCCTAGGCTTTTGTTTGTTGGGAGATTTTTGATGACTGCCTCAATTTCCTTAGTGGTTATAGGTCTGTTCAGGTTTTCTATTTCTTCCTGGTTCAATTTTGGTAGTTGATACATCTTTAGGAATGCACCCATTTCTTCCAGGTTATCTAATTTGCTGGCATAGAGTTGCTCATAATATGTTCTTATAATTGTTTGTATTTCTTTGGTGTTGGTTGTGATCTCTCCTCTTTCATTCATGATTTTGTTGAGTTGGGTCATTTCTCTTTTCTTGTTGATAAGTCTGGCCAGGGGTTTATCAATCTTGTTCATTCTTTCAAAGAACCAGCTCCTAGTTTCGTGGATCTGTTCTACTGTTTTTTTGGTTTCTATTTCATTGATTTCTGCTCTGATCTTTATGATTTCTCTTCTCCTGCTGGGTTTAGGCTTTATTTGCTGTTCTTTCTCCAGCTCCATTAGGTGTAGGGTTAGGTTGTGTATTTGAGACCTTTCTTGTTTCTTGAGAAAGGCTTGTATTGCTATATACTTTCCTCTTAGGACTGCCTTTGCTGTATCCCAAAGATTTTGAACAGTTGTGTTTTCATTTTCATTGGTTTCCATGAATTTTTTTAATTCTTCTTTAATTTCCTGGTTGACCCATTCATTCTTTAGTAGGATGCTCTTTAGCCTCCATGTATTTGAGTTCTTTCTGACTTTCCTCTTGTGATTGAGTTCTAGTTTCAAAGCACTGTGGTCTGAAAATATGCAGGGAATGATCCCAATCTTTTGGTACCAGTTGAGACCTGATTTGTGACCTAGAATGTGATCAATTCTGGAGAATGTTCCATGGACACTAGAGAAGAATGTGTATTCCATTGCTTTGGGATGGAATGTTCTGAATATGTCTGTGAAGTCCATTTGGTCCAGTGTGTCATTTAAAGTCTTTATTTCCTTGTTGAACTTTTGCTTAGATGATCTGTCCATTTCAGTCAGGGGGGTGTTAAAGTCCCCCACTATTATTGCATTGTTGTCAATGTGTCTCTTCGCTTTTGTTATGAATTGCCTTATATAATTGGCTGCTCCCATGTTCGGGGCATAGATATTTACAATTGTTAGCTCTTCTTGTTGGATAGACCCTTTAAGTAGGATAGAGTGTCCTTCCTCATCTCTTATTACAGTCTTTGGCTTAAAATCTAGTTTTTCTGATATAAGGATCGCCACCCCAGCTTTCTTTTGGTGTCCATTAGCATGGTAAATGGTTTTCCACCCCCTCACTTTCAATCTGGGGGTGTCTTTGGGTCTAAAATGAGTCTCTGGCAGACAGCATATCGATGGGTCTTGTTTTTTAATCCAATCTGATAGCCTGTGTCTTTTGACCGAGGCATCTAGCGCATTTACATTCAGGGTAACTATTGAAAGGTATGAATTTAGTGCCATTGTATTGCCTTAAGGTGACTGTTACTGTATATTGCCTGTGTTCCTTTCTGATCTATGCTGCTTTTAGGCTCTCTCTTTGCTTAGAGGACCCCTTTCAATATTTCTTGGAGGGCTGGTTTCGTGTTTGCAAATTCCTTTAGTTTTTGTTTGTCCTGCAAGCTTTTTATCTCTCCTTCTATTTTCAATGACAGCCTAGCTGCATATAGTATTCTTGGCTGCATATTTTTCTCGTTTAGTGCTCTGAAGATATCTTGCCAGTCCTTTCTGGCCTGCCAGGTCTGTGTGGGTAGGTCTGTTGCCAATCTAATATTTCTACCATTGTAGGTTACATATCTCTTCTCCCGAGCTGCCTTCAGGATTTTCTCTTTGTCTCTGAGACTCGTAAGTTTTACTATTAGATGTTGGGGTGTTGACCTATTATTATTGATTTTGAGAGGGGTTCTCTGTGCCTCCTGTATTTTGATGCCTCTTTTCTTCCTCACATTAGGGAAGTTCTCTGCTATTATTTGCTCCAATATTCCTTCTGCCCCTCTCTCTCTTCTTCCTCTGGGATCCCAATTATTCTAATGTTGTTTCGTCTTATCATATCACTTATCTCTCGAATTCTGCCCTCGTGATCCTGTAGTTGTTTATCTCTCTCTTTCTCAGCCTCTTTATTTTCCATCATTTGGTCTTCTATATCACTGATTCTCTCTTCTGCCTCATTTATCCTAGCAGTTAGTGCCCCCATTTTTTATTGCACCTCATCAGTAGCCTTTTTGATTTCGACTTGGTTTGATTTTAGTTCTTTTATTTCTCCAGAATGGGTTTCTCTAATAACTTCCACGCTTTTTTCAAGCCCAGCTAGAATCTTTAAAGTCATGATTCTGAAACTCTAGGTCCGACATCGTACTAATGTCCGTATTGGGTAGGTCCCTGGCTGACGGTACTACCTCTTGTTCTTTTTGCTGAGGTGATTTTTTTCGTCTTGTCATTTTGTCCAGAGGAGAATAGGTGAATGAGAGAACAAAATGCTAACAGGTTTACAACGTCCCCAGCAAATATACTGTATCCAAATCAGAAAAGACCTGAAACCAGGGGAAAAGAAAGGGAAAGAAAGAAAAAAGAAAGAGGAAAAAAAGATAAAAACAAAAACAGAACAATACAAAAAAAGCAGAATATGATCAAATATGATCAGGCTAGTGCATAGATCAGTGCCACACACTAGATTTTGGGCGTATTTTGGTCTGTTAGAAAAAAGTGCCTCCTAAAATTTTAAAGGAAGAAAGACATATATGTACAAAAGAAGGGTTGATACAATGAAGGGTTGGAAGATGACTGTAAATATGAAAATTATAAAAGATTTTATAAAAGGAATTGATAAGTTGTTTGATAAAAGAAAGAAGAAGATTTAAGAAAAGAAAAAAGAAAAAAGGGAGAGAATGTGATCAGGCAGGAGACTAGAACAAAGCCATACACTAGTGATTTAGGGTATATTTTGATCTGTTAGAAGAAACTATCTCAAAATTTTAAAGAGAGAACAACTTATATATATATGCCAAAAATAAGGGTAACTACTATGAAGGTATAAAATATGACTCTAAAAATTGGTTGGAAAAGGGAAAAAGAAAAATAAAAAAACAGTTAACAAAAATTAACTTTGATGAACTAATGAATCATGGTAAAAAAATGCCATGAATTCTATGTGAAGTATTCCCCTAGCTCTGGAGTTCTCCCATTCTCCTTGATCGGTAAACTTGGTCTTGGCTTGTTGGCTGTTCGTGCTGATCTTCTGGGGGAGGGGCCGGTTGCTGTGGTTTCCAAATGTCTTTGCCGGAGGCTGAATTGCTCCGCCCTTGTCGGTCCGGGCTAAGCAAGCTGCTTGGGTTTGCTCTCAGGAGCTTTTGTTCCCTGCAAGCTCTCGGTACAGCTTTGGAGGACCAGGGCGAAAATGGTGGCCTCCCAATCTCCACCCGGAGGAGCTGAGAACTCGGGGCCCCACTCCTCAGTGTGCCCCCAGAGAAAAGCAGTCACTCCCGTCTCCCCAGTCTCCGGCTGCACTCCGTGCTCACCCGGCCTGTCACCGAGCGTTTGTATCTCTGGCACCCGACCCCGTGTGGAGTCTCCAAACCCAGCAGATCCCTGCGTTGCGTTCCCATGCTGCTCCTCCCGGGGGAGAAAGGAGAGTCTCCCCGGCTCTGCTGCTTGTTGTGTCCCTGATGGAGGAGCAGTGGCCTGACTGGGCCACGGATCACAGTTTATGGCAACCCCGAGCCGAGAGCCCGCGCCTCGCCTCGTCTCTGCAGCCAGCTTCCCCGCTCCGATACCTGGGAGCTCTGGCGCACTCAGGCACCCCCGGTCTTTCTGTGACCCCAAGGGTCCTGAGACCACACTGTCCCTGGAGGATTCCACCCCCCGCTTAGCCACTGCAGCAACGTCCCTCAGCGGGGCCAACTTCTAAAAGGTCCGATTTTGTGCTCCGCGGCTCTATCACTTGCCAGAAGCGGCTGACAGAGGCCCCTCCCCCGCCGTCTATCCTCCCGAATATCGAATATCGCCTCGGATTCACTTCTCCGCACGTCTTACCTTCCAGTAAGTGGTTGCTTCTCTGTTCAGAGAGTTGTTACTACTCTCCTCTTCGATCTCCTGTTGAGTTCGTAGGTGTTCAGAATCGTTTGATCCCTATTCAGCTGAATTCCTGAGACCAGAGGAAATCTAGGTCTCCTACTCCTCCGCCATCTTGCTCCGCCCCCCTCTGTTACATTGAGTTTTAATGCAAACTGAAGTATAGAGTATATATAATTTATATCCCCACAGTGAAGATCATTCAGTCAAGCAGCATTATTAGCATCCCTTGAAGACCACCCCCCCATCTTGAGCTGAGATTTGTTTTTCCTGAATGTTGGCTCCCTCCCTAGCCCTGCCCACCGCAAGTGTTCTGGCATCAGACAGATGGAGCAAGAGCAAGAAAGGCAGTGTGGTAATTTAGACTGGTCTTCACAGCGCCAAATTTCCTCTTCATCCACAGCTCATGCTGATCCAGATGTCCCATTATCCACTGCAAAAGCCTTCCCAAATTCTGTCACAGGTTCATCTTTTCTGTGGTCACAAGAATGTCAATATTGAACAATCCACAGGGTATCATATAGGGAGTGGAGTTGTTTGCCTGCCTGCTGCCTCCAGGATCAGTACCTTGAAGAAGTTGGTGGGCACCACCTCATGGTTCTTGCTGATTACCTGGTACTACTTCACATAGGACCATCCATCAGCCTCCATCCTGCAGGTGCACCCAGACACACATGACCTTTCAGGGCTCTCAGGGTCTGGTCAGACCCAAGGCCTCCATCTTCAGGAAGCTTTCTGTGACCTGACCTCTAGCTTGTGGCCATCGGCAGGACTGTCCCTCAGCATGAAGCTTCTGTGCCTTTTGCGGCTTCCCCAGGAGGCTAGAAGCTCCCTCCAGGGTAGAGACTGACTTTGACCATTTCCCTCATGCCCATCACTGGGTCAGGCAGAGTGGGTTGTGGCAGTAAATACTACTGAAAGAAAAAAAATTGAGGGAGAGTATGTTAGGAAATGACTATAGTGTAGCTGATAATCTGATAGTGTAGCTAATACAACCTCATTGGAGGTGAGGAATGTTTATGGCATATGCCAAAATATGTTTTAATTGTTTTTAGTAATTATAATTAGTGGTGGTACTATTAATTGTTTTTCTGAAACTGTTGTGTGTTGTAGCATAAAGCAAGTGAGTCTTAACAGATATTCTAATTCTGTCATCCTTGATGCCTTTGAAGGCCAAGATTCTCAGTGTCAAAAAAAAGATAGAGAGCTATTATATAGAAGTATTTAAAGGGGAAAAAAGATCCCTTAATCCTGAATTTGAATCTGAAATATCACTATGCATTCATAAGATATTTTATCTATAAGTAGGTGGCATGGTTCCTACTTCTCATTCTAAGGACTGTTTTAAAAATAGAATAGTGGAAAGTGCAGGTAATTAATGTTAATATATTCCATAGTTATATATTCTTATATATTCTGCTTGAAACAAGACCGTTGTCCCTTCATTAGACATCTCTATGCTCAGCCAACTTGGTACTGCACACTGTGATGGCTCCAAAGAGGAGCAATCAGGCAATGACCTTATCTAGAAGAGGGGCGCCTGGGTCAGTTAAACATCTGCTTTCTGCTTGGGTCATGACCCCGGAGGTCCTGGGATCCAGCCCCACATCAGGTTCCCTACTCTATGGGGAGCCTGCTTCTCCCTCTCCTCCCCGTTTGTGCTCGCTCTTGCACTCTCTCTCTCAAATAAATAAATAAATAAATATCTTAAAAAAAAAAAGGACCTTATCCAAAAGTAACTTCAAGTAATTGTGTAATGGAATAGAGTTCTCAGTGGTTCGACAGGAATCTCAGTTTTCAGCCTCAAGAATTGGCACGTGCAGTTCTCAGGTGGGCCACTCATGCAAGGCCAAGCCTAGATCACAGGCTTCATTCTGTGGGCAGCCACTCACTTGGTGAGTCCAGTTAAGGCATTAGAATTCTAACTGCAGTCAGATCTCCCTAGTTTCAGATAAGTCTTTTTAATACTATCGAAGGAAATTATTTTAGGGGCGCCTGGGTGGCGCAATCAGTTAAGCGTCAGACACTTGGTTTCGGCTTAGGTCGTGATCTCAGGGTCATGAGATCGAGCCCTGCATCAGGCAAATTCTATGTCATTTGCTAACCATCCTCTGTGTTTTGTGAGGATCTGTCACATTCCCACACTTATCCACATCAGGTTGAAAGAGTAATTGATGGAAATTCCAAGTTTCTCTTTGCAGCTCTGTTGATGGGACTCTGGTACTTGCTGTGCCTACTTGGCACAGATGTTTGCTCTGCAGGAACATAGAGTCATTCACTTTCTCCTATGTATGTAACTGTATATCGTTTATGAAATGCTTAATGCAAACCAAAGGAATTTGGTAAGTTATAATATGTATTGGGGCTCTGGTTTTAAAAACTGCCCATGACAGTTGTTTTTAAATGTCTGCTGTCTTGACACAGGTGTAAGACGGTGGATTTTGGTGAACAGTATTTTCTGAAAAGTCTTAACTACTGCAAACTGCACAAGGATATAAAGTAAACTATGTACTTCCTAAGTTATAATATCAAATCCTCTTAGGCTAAAACCACCTGGGCCTTTTCTCTTTATTTCATAATGTGTAAGTACTAATCTTAATGTCTGAGTTGTACTACACTTGTTTTTTACTATTGTCCTTTTTTGTATGTAAATTTGTTACTGTACTTATTGCCAAAATACCCAGTCTTGTGATTCCTTTTCTGTCCTCTGTTTTTCAGAGGCAACATTTTCAGTGAGAAGACTCACTGACATAAGATTCATTCACATAGCCATGATCATTTGGGACACAAAGCCCTTATTTCAGCCCAGCCACAGTATACTTTTGACAGAATGGACAGTAAGATTTTAATGTCTTTTCAGAAGATACTTTTAAAATCTGGGGCTTTCTGTTTGATGTTAAAAAGTGCTTCTAGTCATTTGAGTTTTAAATTACAGGGAAAGCTCCTTGAGCAGACCACCCAGGCTGGGTTCAAAGCAGTGATCTTTCTAAGACAGGTGCTTTTCAAATAAAGGTTGTCTTTCAAACAAGTTTTACTGAGTGGACAAGTTTTTCCTGACCCTGAGATTTTTGGTCCCCCCCCCCTTTTCTCTCATCAGAAAGTAGTTTCTTTGTAGAAGTTTCTTGGGGGAGTTTTGTGAGCAAAAGATGCTATAGATGCACATTCCACACTTTACCAGTAAATGCGTTTTCTTTAAAGTACAGAGAGCATTAGGACAAAATCTTATACCTTGTTTTTTATGGGTATGTTTATTGATGCTTTATGATATTCTACAAACAATTGTAGACAGGTTGTGTCTATTGAATAAAACAGAAAAATAGAAATTAAAAATCAAGGTTATAAAAATTACAGATCGAAACCAAAGGGAAAAGTAGGGGACAATTATAAAGCTGTAAGGTTCCATATGTCATTCTAAATGTAATACCCTTATTTTTTTTGAGTCTTTAGGGATCTACAATTTTATATATTAATCCTACTCTAAAGCTACAGTACACAAAACCATGTAATATGGCACAATGCTTGACAAAATTATTAATTAGAGTAGGAAACCAGGGAATATATCCTGTATTTACTTATGATAAAGATACCATTTCAAGCCAGTAGAGAAAAGGTGAATTTTTCACTAACTTATTAAAGGAGGGGGAATGGTAAATTTAGGCTTCTGGCTCCCACCACATGCCAAAATAAATTCCAAATGATTTGATAGTGAATTATAAAACCCTAAAATTACTACACATAGTGATAATTCAAGAAAAAATAAATACAAAGGGCTGGATACAAATGTGTAGCTACCCCATCTCATAATGAGGAAGAACTTTTTAAAGGATCAAAGGAAGGGAAGAAAAAATAAAACCACAAAGAAAAAAATTGTTAGACTACATAAAATTGTTCACTTCAATACATAAAAACATACTGTAAAAATAACGAGCAAAATGAAAGGCAGTGGATAAACTGGAAAAAATATTAACAACATGTATTAACCCTTTGCTATATTTATGAGAGAACCCTTCTAAATCATTAAGAAAAAGATAAAATCCTCCAATAAAAAATGTTTAGAGGACAAGAATAATTAACAAAAAGATGAGTATGGATGGCAGCTTCATTTTGAAAAAAATCCAATAAATCCCTCCCTTATACCTTATCCCACAATCAATTTTATATCACGGATTTAAATGTGAAATTTATGGAAGTACCAAGAGAAAATTTAAAAGAATATTTTTAAAATCTTGAAGTAGGAAGTCCTTCTAAGTCTGACACAAATCTCAGATGCACTAAAGGAAAGTTTGACAGATTTTAACCAATAAAAATGAAATCATTCTTTATGATAAAATTAAGTTTAGATAAACAACAATTGGAATATTTATTTTCAACATACAGTGATCAAAGGTTAACATCTTTATTATTGGTGAAGAGCCTTATAAATCAGTAAGAAAAAGAAAAACCTCCCCCAATAGAAAAATGGGTAAAAGGTACACAGTGATAACTCAAGAAAATATAAATACACATGGCCAATAGGCACATGTAAAAGTCTTAAATCACACTAGTAATAAAAGAAATGCAATCCTTAAAAATACTATTTTTAGCTGTCAAATTGGTAAAGATTTTTTTAATGAGATTATCTAGTTTTGATAAAAGCATGGAGAAACTCTTTTTCTGGGAATATAAGTCAGTTTAAACTATTTTTTTTCTGGAGGGCAATTTGGATTGTCAGTTGTCTATCAAAAATCTTAAAATGAGGGTGCCTTGGTGGCTCAGTCAGTTAAGCATCTGCCTTCAGCTCAGGTCGTGATCTCAGGGTCCTGGGATCGAGCCCCACATCAGGCTCCCTGCCCAGCGAGGGATCTGCTTCTCCCTCTCCCTCTGCCTGCTATGCTCCCTGCTTGTGCTCTCTATCTGTCAAATAAATAAAAACAATCTTTAAAAAAAAAAATCTTAAAAATGTTCATATCCTTTTACCCAAATTATCATTCCTGGAAATTTATCCCAAGGAACCAGAATGATATTTTTGGTACAGCTGTTATGAGCACGAGTTGTGCCATTGAGCACATCCTATGTCTGCTGAGTTCCCAAGCATATACGGTGGCCCTCCTACTATAGAACTTGAGAATTGCTTCCCAGTTTTCATTGTGTCTAGGATATAGGCATGAGACCTAACCTTCACAATCCAGTATACCTGTTCCAGCCTTCCACTCTGAAGCTGATAAAGAAGTAAGGAGATCCCAAACTCTGTTCTTTTGACAATTGGAGACAGTTGCATCTGGCATCCAAAGTCACAGTGTAAGTTCAGGCTGTGGCATATGGTGCCCACTGGTTTTTTCATCAGATCTATTTAGTGTTGTGTGATTTGGGTATTGGTCCTGGTCATGTAACTTCTGTGACTGTGTTTTCTAAGTCTTACAATATACCCAATAACCTATCAATTAATTTCCTTTCTGTTTAAGTCATCCAGAGCTTTCTTCCTGTGGCTTGTAACTAAAAGACTATTATAACAGCATTATTTGTAACATTGAAAGTTGAACACAAAAATAGGAAGGGATTGGTTGGGGGAAAATGTCATATCCTTAGTATAACACTATTCATCCTTTTAAAATAGTGCAGTATTTCTCGTATAAGTATTTTAGTCAGAAAAGAAATTTAAAATAGTAGATGCTTACAAAATTGTTGGAAGCGAATGTAGACCTCTGGGTTGACTCCAGAACAATATCAAACATAGCCACTGGGGGCACTGCTCCCTCTGAGGCCAACACAAGTTGGGAAGGAAATAACTTAATGCCATACACAACTGTCTCTCACACCCAGGAAACCACAGAATGGGTACAGATCAGAGATTAGGAAATCAAAGTAGCACAATCCCACTGGTTCTTGACACCCAGAAGCTGGAAAATGGAACCTGGAATGCTGCTCCAGGAAAGTCTCATCTTTCCAAATCTTGTTTAATAGCAACCAGAACTGAAGAGCCACAGGAAGATGGCTTCAACTCAGTTCAACCTCCAAATTTTGTATGATAATATTTGTATGGGGCAAAAAGCCTCTTCAGCATGTATAAATTATGGCTGGAAGGATATATAAGCTAGTAACCATGGTGATTTCTTTATTTTTTTTTAAGATTTTATTTATTCATTTGACAGAGACACAGCGAGGGAGGGAACACAAGCAGGGGGAGTGGGAGAGGGAGATGCAGGCTTCCTGCGGAGCAGGGAGCCTGATGTGGGGCTCGATCCCAGGACCCCGGGATCATGACCTGAGCCGAAGGCAGATGCTTAATGGCTGAGCCACCCAGGTGCCCCAACCATGGTGATTTCTAAGGTGGGAAATTGGATGGCTGAGGGACATAAAGAGGGAGATGCTTTTTATCATATACCCTTTTTGTGCATGTTGTACTATGGTTGTCATTCATAGTCAAAAAGTTACAAAGGTAAATTGTAATTACATCAAAGCTCGGTAGTTTTTACTGCACTTCATGGGAACACACCCTCAGGTCTCTGGAGAATGCTTCAAAGCTTTTTGAGAGGAGGGAACAGATTAGGCCCCTGGGTTCCCCACTTCTGCTTCAGTCAGAGCAACTCTGGTTTTATCAGTTCTGTGCTTTAAGCATCTAAGATTTTGTAAGCTTTTTTATTTTTTTAGCTTACTTTTATTTAAGTAATCTCTACATCCAATGTGGGGCTCAAATTCGTGACCCTGAGATCAAGAGTCTCATGCTCCTGTCACTGAGCCAGCCAGGCACCTCAAGATTTTGTAAGTTTTTAATCTTCTGAGTAAGAAAGCATTCTGCTGCTTTAAAAAAAAAACAAAAACTAAAGACCATTATTACAGAATATTAAATGTCATGGAGAAATATTCATTATGTATTTGTTAAATAAATGTACATTTATAAGAATAGGGGGAGTAAAGACCAGAAGTACAAATACCAAATTATTTCTTGATAGTTTTTTTTATTATGTTATGTTAGTCACCATACATTACATCATTAGTTTTTGATGTAATGTTCCATGATTCATTGTTTGTGCATAACACCCAGTGTTCCACGCAGAACGTGCCCTCTTTAATACCCATCACCAGGCTAACGCATCCCCCACCTCCCTCCCCTCTAGAACCCTCAGTTTGTTTCTCAGAGTCCATAGTCTCTCATGGTTCGTCTCCCCCTCCAATTTCCCCCCCTTCATTTTTCCCTTCCTGCTATCTTCTTCTTTTTCTTTTTTAACATATAATGTATTATTTGTTTCAGAGGTACAGGTCTGTGATTCAACAGTCTTACCACAATTCCTTGATAGTTTTCTACTATTTCTTTGTCCTTGTCTTTTCCAAATTTATTACAATTATTTTAAAAATTATTTTATAGGGCAGCACCTGGCTGGTGCACTCTCTTTGTCTCTCTCTCAAATAAATATATCTTAAAAAATATATATAGTTGGGGCGCCTGGGTGGCTCAGTCAAGCGTCTGCCTTCGACTCAGGTCATGATCTCAGGGTCCTGGGATCAACCCGAGTCAGGCTCCCTGCTCAGTGGGGAGCCTGCTTCTCCCTCTCCTCTCCACTCGTGCACTGTCTCGCTATCTCGGTCACTATCTCTGTCTCTCTCAAATAAATAAATAAAATCTTTTTAAAAATTTTTTTAAAAAGAGGGTACTTGTTTGATGAGCACTAAGTGTTGTATGTAAGTGATGAATCACTGAATTCTACTCCAGAAACCAATATTGCACTGTATGTTAACTAAGTAAAATTTAAATTAAAAAAGACATTATCAGATAGACTATTAAATACATTTCCATTATCTGCTATGTAACTAAGAAATTAGTAAGAGGCAAGTATTAGATGCTAACAAACACCTGCCTTTGGATAAAAAATTATAAGCTTTTATATCTAGCTGATGGGCCTTGTACCTAATACTTGGCTTTTTTTTTTTTTTCAGAGTGATTTCCATCCTATACCTGTTGCTTTTGTACCATTCATTTTATGTATTTTAAATTGTGTAGAGAAGAGCTGCTCAAGTTTTACAAATGGTGTTTCTCTCCTATTAGGTCTCTCTGCAATACAATCAACGTTTACAACCTCACCTGCAATAACTGCTCAGAAAATTGCACCGATGTTCTGTTTAGTAACAAGATTACCTTCTTAATGGACCTCCTGATACACCAGTTGACGGTATGTAATATTACTGCTTTGAGTTAGAAGCAGTTAAGGTTTGGGAAATATTCCCTGTGGAGAAAACTAAAAGAATTCAGCTTATTTACCCTCCAGATGAAAAAAAGTGAAGATGATGGGGGAGAGTGAATTAGGAACTAGCAAAGAAACTTCTTAATTTGACAATCTTATATTAGATTCTCCTAAATTCCAGTATTTAACAGATAATATACTTGTAACACTTGCCAAGTTCACAGATTTACATGGTTAGACTGGGGCTTCGGATTCAGTTGGACTCCAAGCCAAACCTTTGGGCCCACAGGAATGAGTGCTATAGAAGGGAAGAAAGCTTGAAAGCCTCAAAACCTCTCTTGCCAACTCAGAAGGGTAGTTCATAAAGGACTTTTTGATGGTCCTTGATACCTATTTTTTTGAAGCAAGAAACTCTTCTGTCAAAAAGGGACAAACCTGTTATACTTTTGAAATAGGAACAAGCAGCCAATTGTAGCCTTAAATTTTACTTCAGTTCACAGATGTTGAAAGAGGTAAGCTCAGTATAATATCCAAAGGTTTAGGTCTGTCAACTGCAGCCTCCAGAACACAACCCTGGGGCCAGAAGTTTCCTGGTGAAGTTTCTGAGCCCCTGAGGTATTGGCACAAAATCTCTCTCAAGCTGCAAGTTTACAACACAGGAGATTTATTTTTCAGAACTGATTTACTTTTGCTCAGCACATAGTTCTAATACCTGTTTCTAAACTACATGCCTTTTGCTCTCTTTCCTCCTCCCTCTCTCCATCTGGTTAATTTCTGTACATTCTGCAGACCTTAACTGAAACATAATGGCATCTTCATCATGAAACCTTCCCTAACCTGACTCTCCCCAAGTCCAGGTTAGGAATTTTTTTTATGTGTTCCTAGGCATTAAATCATTCATAGAATTGATCACGTTGAATTAACTACTTACTTGTCTGTTTCCCCATTAGCCATAAAATCAACAAGGATAGGAGATAACTTATCACCCTCTCCAGGATCCTAACACAGTGCCTGACACTTAGTAGATTTAGTATATCATTGATGAATATATGAGAGAAGAAGTGGATCCCCAACATCTCGAGCTGAGAATCAGAAAGGGAATGATGAGGCCCTTCCAGGCAGGCATACGGATGATGAGAGGGGTCAACAGGGAGAACAAAAGCACAGACCTAGAACTGTTTACACGGTACAGCAGTGGTTATTTATCATCATGACCCTGAGTCATCACTTGAGGGCTAAATTTGATTTGGTTTTATCTATAAAAGAAGGCATTAAAATATGGGTAAGACATTTTAGCACAAAATTCTACTCAGAATAGTTGAAAGGCAAGGACAAGGAGAAAAGACTTAGCATTTGTTGTATGGCCTCATATTCTAGACATTTTAACATATATTGCCTCATTTAATTTTTTAAAACACAAAGTCAGTATTACCCCATTTTACCAACAAAGCTTGAAAGCTTGAAAGCCTCAGAGAAATTGGCTTGCCCAAGACTACAGAGATTGAAAGTCACAGAGCTGAGAGTCAAACTGAGGTCTCTCAAACCCAAATTGAGAGACATTTCACACAAAAACTAACTGCTGCTTTTCAAAAGTGTCAATGTCATGAAAGACAAAGAGTGGAGAACTGCCACAGATTGGAGGAGGTACTGACAAGTAAATGAAATGTGGTGTCCTACACCAGGAAAAGGACATTAGTGGGAAAACTGGGAAATTCATATGAGTCTACAAAATAGTTAATTTTATTGACTCAATGTTAATTTCTTGCTTTCAATAATTATAGTGTGGTTTTGTAATTTGTTAACAGTAGGGGGTACCAGGTGAAGAGAACTCTACTATTTTTGAAACATATCTCTTAGTTTAAAATTATAAAATAAGATGTGAAAAATTAAAAAAAAACACTATGTTGCATGCTGCCTCATCTGGAAGAATTTATTCTGTGAAACTTATTCTATATTGGTAATGGAAGAAGAGACATTAATAACTTTGAAAAGGACAGGTAAAAAAAAAGACGGCCTTTGAAATGTGAAGAGATGAGTAAGATTTACAGACAGGATCTTCTATCCTAGCTCTTCAGTATTTTCTGTTCAAAACTTACTCTTACTGAGAGATATCATATGATGTAGTTTATTATTCTCTCACTTAATAATTAAGTGCTTACTGGGGTGCCCGGGTGGCTAAGTCGGTTAAGTGTCTGCTGTTGGCTCAGGTCATAATCCTGAGTCCCAGGATCAAGCCCCGCATCAGGCTCCCTGCTCAGCGGGGAGTCTGCTTCTCCCTCTGCCCTCCCCCCCAGCCCCCGCTCATGCACACTCTCTCTCGCTTCATGTTCTCTCTCTCAAATAAATAAAATCTTTAAAAAAATACTGTTAAAAAATAATTAAGTACTTATTATTTCCACTTCCAGAGAAGCATGATATATAATCCCCACCATCCCATTTTAGGAGTGGGAATGGATATACAGATTGCATGTAGTAAACAGTGTGATGGCAGCCTATACAGACTACAGAGGAAGGTGTTTGTAGCCTGGGGCGTCACAAAGGAGGGACATTTGAGCTAGACCTTAGCTCTTCATAATAGCTATCATTTACTAAGTGCCTACCATGTGCCAGAGCTTGTAAGTAGCTTGATCCTCTCCCTCTACTTTGAAAGCCCGAGTTTCCTTTAAGTAATATTTCCTTGCTCGTGACCTCATGGTTTCTTGACACTCAGAATAGCTTTTAATCTCCCAACCAATGGATCTCAGCACATTCTGTGTTTATTATGCTCAGTTCAAAACTGTAATCCTGGCACATTTGTTTGCCAAACACATTTTATTCCTCCTTTCCTTATACGTGGCACTTCCTGGTTTTTACAGTTCCTTTTAGGCTCCTTATTCTCTAGCTGTCAATTCTAATACTGCTGTGACTCCGTTGGTGACACTTGGGAGAGGAGGTTGTGTTTCCTAATTTGGGGAGACAGAGGGTAGAAATGACTAGGGATGGTGATTTTTACATTTGTTTTTTTTTTTAAAAGATTTTATATTTTTGACAGAGAGAGAGACAGCGAGAGAAGGAACACGAGCAGGGAGACTGGGAGAGGGAGAAGCAGGCTCTCTGCCGAGCAGGGAGCCCAATGCGGGGCTCGATCCCAGGACCCTGGGATCATGACCTGAGCCAAAGGCAGATGCTTAATGACTGAGCCACCCAGGCACCCCGATTTTTACATTTCTTGAAATCATTTGAATATATTTCCATTTCTTTTGATAACTGGTTTGATACCATGTAACCAAAATAAGGACCACTAATTTGCAGTACCCTGTAAGTAATGGATAGAAAATAGTCATCAACACATTTTACAGGAGGATGAGAAGGAAGCATAAAAGAAGCTAATTAATTGAGATCTGGTGAGATTTATAAGATACTTAATAATGAGGCACTTCAACCTGTTTGGTTCTTTAGCAAACTGAGATGAAGAATTCCTTTTTTTTGTCTAGCTGCTTAGACTTTGTTTTAGCATTCTTGTATTTCATATCAATTATGTACAAAGCACTGTACAGATGCCAGGGTTACAGAAGTAAATTGGACACACTCTAGAAGCCCACGGTTAAGAAAGGAAGAACTTGCACACATAAATACTAAGAAAAGCTGTGAGAAGTTCTGTCACATAGAGCTACAGAGCCTAAGCAACATAGAAGAGTACCTGGCACATAAGAGGTGCTCCTTAAATATTTAATGAATGAATTCTAACTTGGAGCATCAGAGAGGTTTTGGGAAGAAATTGGATTTCAGTATGCCCAGAGGAAGAGTAGAAATTCTACAATTATGAGTTATGATTTTTACAAAAGATAAATTAGCACAGGTGGCACTGTAAAGTATAGCTTGCAGTAGAGATTCAAAGTAGGATTTTTTGGGACAAGCTCTTGGGGAATTTATCTGGAGCCCTGTAAAAACAGTACATTTAGATAGGCATGATCTAGGATGAAGTCTCACATAGATGTATTATTTTCCAAGAAGCATGAGAGTTTTTAAATATGTGAAAGCAGATTACTTCTGTCATTCTAGAAGCATGGTTAAGCATCTTTTCTGTGCCTAAATCTTTCCAGTGCACAGAACAGTGAGTCTCTAGCTTCAAAATGTCTCCTTGAGGAGACCAGACATGCACATTGGAAGGCAGTAAAAAGACCATCAAAAAGAGCAAGGTGGCAGAACAGGAAGTCCCAGCCTTCATTCCCCTACAGAGACACCAACTTAACAGTATATGGACCAAATACCATTATGAGAATTCTAGAAGACAGTTAAGATGTTGCAGTACCCCCAGGTGATCTCAAAGCCAAGAATAGCCACATTGAAAAGACTAAGAACTGTTTCATTTTACTTGTGTTCGCCCTCTCCCCCAAAGCAGCACAGCTCATCACTGGCAGACAATACCCCAGTTCATGGGTTTTCCTTTAGGAGAGAGAGAGGAGTAGAGTGTGAGTCTGGCATTCTGGCTTTTTGGAGGGCTGCCCAAGGGTCTTGTACTGGTCTCACCTGGCTCAGGATACTGACAGAGAGCTGGCATACTTTGGATTCCTAGCAGCCACTGATAACAGAGAGGGCAGCTTGCTGCTGTAGGACCAGAGAACTTACAGTGTTGTAGACAGACACCAGAGGGAGCAAGAGATTATGATGTCCTGAAAAAGAAACTAAAAGAAACGAAAAAAACTCTCTAATTGAGAAATTGTACACACAGGCCCAGAGAAGTCACATCACCCACAGAAAGGTTTCAGAAGCCCCCAGATTTCCTAGCCAAGGTGATTGTTGTCTTCCTTTTTACAAAGTCAGGATGTAAAGTCTAGAAGAAATGCCTTTTTTTTCACATGTGCAGATCCCAACACAAAGGCATAAGACACACAGAGAAACAGGGAAACATGGCCCATACAAAGGAACAAGATAAATCTCCAGAAACCAATCTTAAAGAAACAGGTATATGAATTAACTGACAAAGAATTCAAAACAGTTATCATAAAGGTGTTCAATGAGCTCAAGAACATGATGCATGAGCAAAATAAAATAAAGTATTTTTTAAAAACAACTTTTAGAGCTAAAAGAATACAGTAATTGAACTGAAAAATCAGGTACAGGAGTTCAAGAGCAGGCTTGATCAAATAGAAGAAAGAATGAGTGAACTCAAAGACAAGTCATCTGAAATCATGAGGTCACAAGAACAAAAAGGAAAAAGAATGAAAAAAATGAAGAAATCCTAAGGGATGTATGCAGTACCATTAGATAGACCAATCTACACTTTATGGTACTCCCAAAAGAAGAGAGAATGGGGCAGAAAGCTTATTTAAAGAAATAATAGCTAAAAATTTCCCAGTCTGGGGAAGGAAATGAATATCCAGATTCAAGAAGTCCCACAGACTCCAACTATAATGAACCCAAAGAAATCCACACAGAGAAACATAAGCAACTTGCAAAAAGTCAGAGACATTTGTAAATCTGTGGCATAAGTCATAATCTCTGAGTCTTTCCTATTTTGGGGATTCCTCCTCCTAGTCATTCTATTGAGGGGGGGTTGAGGGAATGTACAGAGTCCAGATTACTGACCACAACCCAAGCAAGATGCACCTGTTTTCTAGGGACCTAGGGTTGCTGGCCTCTTGTTTTCCCAGCCTGTCTTCTGGGGGAGGGGCCTGCCATGCTGTTGCTCAGGCAACTGTGTTTGGGCAGAGTTGCCCTGCCCTGTGGTGGGGGATGGGCTCAGTGAACAAGATTGAAGCAGTGATCAAAAACCTCCCAAAAAACAAGAGTCCAGGGCCTGATGGATTCCCTGGGGAATTCTACCAAATGTTCAAAGAAGAAATAATACCCATTCTCCTGAAGCTGTTTCAAAAAATAGAAACAGAAGGAAAGTTTACAGACTCATTCTATGAGGCCAGCATTTCCCTAATCCCCAAACCAGGCAAAGCCCCCATCAAAAAGGAGAATTTCAGACTGATATCCCTGATGAATATGGATTCCAAAATCCTCAACAAAATCCTAGCTAATAGGATCCAACAGTACATTAAAAGGACCATCCACCACGACCAAATGGGATTTATCCCCGGGATGCAAGGGGGGTTCAACATTCGCAAATCAATCAGTGTGATAGAACACCTTAATAAGAGGAGAGAGAAGAACCATATGGTCCTCTCAATTGATGCAGAAAAAGCATTTGACAAAATACAGCATCCTTTTCTGATTAAAACTCTTCAGAGTATAGGGATAGAGGGAACATTCCTCAAGTTCATAAAATCCATCTATAAAAAGCCCACAGCAAATATCATCCTCATTGGGGAAAAGCTGATATTTTCCCTTAAGATCAGGAACACGTCAAGAATGCCCGCTCTCACCACTATTGTTCAACATAGTACTAGAAGTCCTAGCAACAGCAATCGGACAACAAAAAGAAATAAAAGGCATTCAGATTGGCAAAGAAGAAGTCAAACTCTCTCTTTTTACAGATGACATGATACTTTATGTGGAAAACCCAAAAGACTCCACCCCCAAATTACTAGAACTCATACAGCAATTCAGTAATGTGGCAAGATACAAAATCAATGCACAGAAATCAGTTCCTTTCTTATACCCTAACAATGCATCTGTAGAAAGAGAAATTAGAGAAACGATTCCATTTACAATAGCACCAAAAACCATACGATACCTCGGAATAAACCTAACCAAAGAGGTAAAGGATCTGTGCTCTAGGAACTACAGAACACTCATGAAAGAAATTGAAGAAGACACAGAAAGATGGAAAAACATGCCATGCTCAGGGATCGGGAGAGTAAACATTGTTAAAATGTCTATGCTACCCAGAGCAATCTATACCTTTAATGACATCCTGATCAAAATGCCAATGACATTTTTCAAAGTGCTGGAACAAACAATCCTAAAATTGTGTGGAATCAGAAAAGACCCCGAATTGCCAAGGAAATGTTGAAAAAGAAAAACAAAGCTGGGGGCATCATGTTGATGTTGCCTGATTTCAAACTATATTACAAAGCAGTGATCACCAAGACAGCATGGTACTGGCACAGAAACAGACATATAGACCAATGGAACAGAATAGAGGGCCCAGATATGGACCCTCAACTCTATGGTCAAATAAGCAGGAAAAAATATGCAATGGAAAAAAGTCTCTTCAGTAAATGATGCTGGGAAAATTGGACAGCCACATGCAGAAGAATGAAACTCAACCATTCTCTACCACCATACACAAAGATAAACTCAAAATGGTTGAAAGACCTTAATGTGAGACAGGAATCCATCAAAATCCTAGAGGAGAACATAGGCAGTAACCTCTTTGACATTGGCCACAGCAACTTCTTTCAAGATACATCTCCAAACGCTAGTGAAACAAAAGCAAAAATGAACTTTGGGGACTCCATCAAGATAAAAAGCTTCTGCACAACAAAGGAAACAGCAAAACAAAGAGGCAACCCACAGAATGGGAGAAGATATTTGCAAATGACACTACAGATAAAGGGCTGGTATCCAAGATCTATAAAGAACTTCTCAAACTCAACACCCAAAAAACAAATAATCAAGTCAAAAAATGGGCAGAAGACATGAACAGACACTTCTGCAAAAAGACATACAAATGGCTAACAGACCCATGAAAAAATGTTCATCATCATTAGCCATCAGAGAAATTCAGATCAAAACCACACTGAGATATCACCTTACACCAGTTAGAATGGCAAAAATTGACAAGGCAAGAAACAACAAATGTTGGAGAGGTTGTGGAGAAAGGGGAACCCTCTTATACTGTTGGTGGGAATGCAAGTTGGTACAGCCACTTTGGAAAACAGTGTGGAGGTGCCTCAGAAAATTAAAAATAGAGCTACCCTATGACCCAGCAATTGCAGTACTGGGTATTTACCCCAAAGACACAGATGTAGTGAAAAGAAGGGCCATATGTGCCCCAGTGTTCATAGCAGCAATGTCCACAATAGCCAAACTGTGGAAAGAGCCGAGATGCCCTTCAACAGATGAATGGATAAAGAAGATGTGGTCCATATCTACAATGGAATATTACTCAGCCATCAGAAAGGATGAGTACCCAACTTTCACATCAACATGGATGGGACTGGAGGAGATTATGCTAAGTGAAATAAGTCAAGCAGAGAAAGTCAATTCTCATATCATTTCACTTATTTGTGGAACATAAGGAACAGCATGGAGGACATTAGGAGAAGGAAGGGAAAAATGAAGGGAGGGAAATCAGAGGGAGAGATGAACCATGAGAGACTATGGACTCTGAGAAACAAGCTGAGGGTTTTAGAGGGGAGTGGGGTGGGGGATGAGTTAGCCCAGTGATAGGTATTAAGGAGGGCACGTACTGCATGGAGCACTGGGTTTTATACGAAAGCACTGAATCGTGGATGACTACATCAAAAACTAATGATGTATGGTGACTAACATAACATAATAAATAAAATAAGTAAGTTACAAGAATGTAACAAGAAAAAAAAAAGACAGAGAATTTTGAAAACAGCAAGAGGAAAGTGACTTGTCACATACAAGGGAACCCTCATAAAATCAGTGATTTCTCACCAGAAACTCCACAGGCCAAAAGGGATAGAATGATATATTCAAAATACTAAAAGAAAAAAATGCCAACCAATAAAACTATATGCAGTAAAACTATCCTTCAGAAATGAAGAAGCAAAAACTTTTCCAGATAAACAAAACCTAAGGGAATGCATCACCACTAGACCTGCCTTACAAGAAATTCTAAAGTGAGGGGTGCCCGGCTGGCTCAGTCTGTAAAGCATGGCAACTTTTGATCTTGGGATTGTGAGTTTGAGCCCCACATTGGGTATAGAGATTATTTTTTAAAATCTTTAAGAAATTTTTTTAAAAAAAGAAATTCTAAAGTGAGTCCTTCAAGTAGGAACAAAAGGATGCTAAACAGCAATATGAAAATCCAGTTGATCCTTGAACAACATGGGTTTGTACTGCATGGGTACACTTATATGTGGGTTTTTTAAATAAACATATGGTACTGTAAATGTATTTTCCTTAATGATAATCCTAACATTTTCTTCTCTCTAGCTTACTTCATTGTAGTAATATAATATATAATACATGTAACATACAAAATATGTGTTAATCAACTGTTTATGTTATCATAAGTCTTCCAGTTAACAGAAGGCTCTTAGTAGTTAAGTTTTGGTGGAATCGAAAGTTGTATTGGATTTTCAACTGTACAAAGGGTTGGCACCCCTAATCCCCATGTTATTCAAAGGTCAACTGTGTAAAGCTTGCTGGTAATACAGGCTGTAAATCATTTTAATTCTGACATAGAATTAATTTTAGTATAGAAATTTTCTGGTAACAACTTGTATATTTCTTTTTTTATTTTATTTTATTATGTTATGTTAATCACCATACATTACATCATTAGTTTTTGATGTAGTGTTCCATGATTCATTGTTTGCAATATAACACCCAGTGCTCCATTCAGAACGTGCCCTCTTTAATACCCATCACCAGGTTAACCCATCCCCCCACCACCCTCCCCTCTAGAACCCTCAGTTTTTTTCTCAGAGTCCATAGTCTCTCATGGTTCATCTCCTCCTCTGATTTCCCCCCTCTTCATTTCTCCCTTCCTACTATCTTTTTTTTTTAACATATAATGTATTATTTGTTTCAGAGGTACAGATCTGTGATTCATCAGTCTTACACAATTCACAGTGCTCACCATAGCACATACCCTCCCCAGTGTCCATCACCCAACTACCCCATCCCTCCCACCCCCGCCACTCCAGCATTATGCTAAGCGAAGTAAGTCAATCAGAGAAAGACATGTATCATATGATCTCACTGATACGAGGAATTCTTAATCTCAGGAAACAAACTGAGGGTTACAACTTGTATATTTCTGTATAAAAATATAGTAATAACTGTAACTATAAAAATATACAATGAATACCTAATATACAAATAGGTATTTTGTGGGCCACCTGGGTGGCTCAGTCAGTTAAGCATCCAACTCTTGATCTGAGGGTCGTGAGTCAAGCCACACATTGGGCTCCACGCATAAAAAAATGTATTTTGTGACATCAATAAAATAAAATGTTGGGGAGATAAGTAAAAGGATAGCATATTTGTTTGCAATTGAAGTTATTATTGGATTGAAATGGATTATTATAACTATGTTATATGTAAGCCCACTGGTCACCATAAAGAAAATACCTATCGAAGATACATAGAAGAAAACGAGAAAGGAATCAAAGCATGTTACTACAAAACAATCAGCAGCACAAAGGAAGACAGCAGGAGTAGAATGAGGGACTAGGTAACTACAAGACAGAAAATAATTAAAATGAAAATAGTAAGCCCTTCTCTACCAATAATTACTGTAAATGTAAGTGTTAAACTCCCCAATAAAAAGACACAAAAAAAGCAAGATCCAGCTATATGCTGTCTACTCAAATAGACTCAAAAGGCTTGCTTTAGATTTAAGGACACACATAAGATGAAGGTGAAAGAATTGAAAAAAGATATTCCACACAAATAATAACCCAAAGAGAGCAGAGTGGCCATACTTCTATAAGACTAAATAGTCTTAAAGTGAAAAACTCAGAAGAGATAAAGGACAATTTTCAATTTTCCAGGAAGATATAACAATTGTAAATACATAGGCACCCATCAGGACACCTAAATATAAGAAGCAAACATTGAAAGAATTGAAGAGAAAATATGACAGCAACACAATAAAGGTAGGGGATTTCAATATCCAAATTTGAATAATGGGTAAACATGAAGAAAACTAATTAGGGAAACAGATGCTTTGAATAATACTGCAGACCAAACGGACCTAACACATTTATACAAAATATTCCACTCATCAGCAGCAAAATACACATTTTTCTCAAGCACACATGGAACATTCCCCAGTACAGATCACATGTTAGTTCACAAACAAGTCACCAAATCTAAGATATACCACATCTTTATCCATTCATCTGTCTGTCATTGGACACTAGGACTGCTTCCATATTTGGTTATTGCAAATAATGCTGCAATAAACATAAGGGTGCATGTATCTCTTTTTATTAGTGTTTTCATATTCTTTCGGTAAATACCCAGTAGAGGAATTACTGGATAGTAAGGTAATTCCATTTTAAATTTCTTGATTAACCTTCAGACTGTTTTCCACAGTGGCTGCCAATAATGCACTAGGGTTCCTTTTTCTCTAATCCTCGCCAACACTTGTTGTTACTTGTTTTTTATTTTAGCCATTCTTACAGGTGTAAGGTGATATCTCATTGTGGTTTTGATCTGCACTTCCCTGATGAGTAGTGATGTGGAGCATCTTTTCTTTTCATATGTTGGCCATCTGGATGTCTTTGGAAAATGTTCATGTCTTCTGCCCATTTTTTAATTGGATTATTTGTTATGGGTGTTGAGTTGTTTGGTTTGTTTTTGTTTCATTTTGTTTTTTAATTCAATTAGCCAACATATAATATTTTTGATGTAATGTTCAATGATTCATTAGTTGTGTGTAACACCAAATGCTCACCATATCACGTGCCCTCCTTAATGCCCATCACCCAGTTACCTCATCCCCCCACCCACCTCCCTTTCTGCAACCCTCATTTGTTTCCCAGATTCAAGAGTCTCTCATGGTTTGTCTCCCTCTCTGATTTCTTCCCATTCAGTTTTCCCTCCCTGTCCCCATGATCCTCTGCTCTATTCTGTATATTCCACATATGTTGAGTTGTATTAGTTCTTTATATATTTTGGATACTAACCCTCTATCAGATATGTCCTTTGCAAATATCTTCTCCCATTCACTAGGTTGTCTTTTAGTTTTGTTGTGTGTTTCCTTTTCTGTGCAGAAGCTTTTAAATTTGAAATAGTCCCAATAGTTCATTTTTGCTTTTGTTTCCCTTGCCTCAGGAACATCTCTAGAAAAAAGTTGCTGTGGCTGATGTCAAAGAGGTTGCTGCCTGTGTACTCCTCTAGGATTTTTATGGTTTCAGGTCTCACATTTAGGTCTTAAATCCATTTGAGGGGTTTTTTTGTTTTGTTTTTTTTGTTTTGTTTTGTTTTGTTTTAGTGTGGTGTAAACTAGTCATCCAGTTTTATTCTTTTGCATGTAGCTGTCCAGTTTTCCCAGTACCATTTGTTGGAGAGACTTTCTTTTTCCCATTGCATATTCTTGCCTCTTCTGTTGAAGATGAATTGACCATATAGTTGTGGGTTTATTTCTGGGTTCTCTATTCTGTTCCATTGATCTGTGTATCTGCTTTTGTGCCAATTCCATACTGTTCTGATTACTACACCTTGGTAGTATATTTTGAAATCTGGGATCGTGATACCTCCATTTGTGTTCTTCTTTTTGAAGATTGCTTTGGCTATTTGGGTTTTTTTGTGATTCCATACATATTTTAGAATTATTTGTTCTAGTTCTGTGGAAAATGCTATTGATATTTTGCTAGGAATTGCATTAAATCTGTAGATTGCTTTGGGTAGTAAGGACATTTTAAGAGTATTTGTTCACCCAACCCATGAACATCTTTCCATTTGTTTGTGTTGTCTTTGGTTTCTTTCATTGTGTTTTATACTTTTCAGAGTAGAGATCTTTCATCTCCTTGGTTAAGTTTATTTGACAACTTCTTAAAATAAGACAACAAACAATGAAGTTTGCCACATTGATTGACTCTTCCTTTCACAAATAATTTTTCTGTTACATGTGATGCAGTTTGATAGCATTTTACCCACAGTGCAACTTCTTTTCAGAATTGGAGTCCATCCTCCCAAAGCTTGCCATGGCTTTACCAACTAACTTTATGTAATATTCTCAATCCTTTTTTGTCATTTCAATAATCTTTATAGTATCTTCACCAGAGTCTACCTCAAGAAACCACTTTCTTTGCTCATCCTTAAGAAGCCACACCTCATCCATTAAAGTTTTGTCAGAGATTGCAGCATTTCAGTCCCATCTTCAGGCTCCACTTCTAATTCTGATTCTCTTGCTATTTCTATCACATTTACAGTTACTTCCTCCACTGAAGTCTGGAACCCCTCAAAGTCCTCCATGACGGTTGGAACCAACTTCTTCCAAATTCATGTTAATGTTGATATTTTGATCTCTTCCCATGAATCACAAATGTTCTTAATGGCACCTAGAATGGTGAATCCTTTCCAGAAGGCTTTCAATTTACTTTGTCCAGAACCATCAGAAGAATCACTGTCTGTGGCAGCTACAGTCTTAGAAGTATATTTCTTAAGTAATAAGACTTAAAATTCACAGTAACTCCTTGATCAGTGGAATGGATGTTGTGTTAGCAGGCATGAAAACAACATTCATTTCATTGTACATCTCTATCAGAACTCTTGGGTGACCAGGTGCATTGTCAATAAGCAGTAATATTTTGAAAGAAATCTTTTTTTCTAAGCAAATAGGTGTTCATAGTAGATTTAAAATATTCAGTAAACCAGGTTCATAAACAGATGTGTTGTGATCCAGGCTTTGCTGTTCCATTTATAGAGCAGAGGTACAGTAGATTTGGCATAATTCTTAAGGGCCCTAGGATTTTCAGAATGGTAAATAAGCATTGACTTCAACATAAAGTTACCAGCTGCATATTAGCCCCTAACAAGAGAATCAGCCTGCCTTTTGAAGCTTTGAAACCAGTCATGGATTTCTCCTCTCTAGCTATGAAAGTCCTAGATGGCATCTTCTTCCAATATAAGGCAGTTTCATTTACATTGAGAAAATCTGTCATTTAGTGTAGCCACCTTCATTAATTACTTGAGCTAGATTTTCTGGATAACTTACTGCAGCTTCTACATCAACACTTGCTGCTTCACCCTACACTTTTACATTATGGAGATAGCTTCTTTCCTTAAACCTCATGAACCAACCTCTGCTAACTTTTCTTCTACACTTTTCTCACCTCTCCGCCCTTGTAGAATTGAAGGGAGCTAGGGCCTTGGTCTGGATTAGGTTTTGGCTTAAGAGAATGTGATGGCTGGTTTGATCTTCTGTCTAGGCAACTGAAACTTTCTCTGTGTCAGCCATGAGGCAGTTTCACTTATCATTTGTGTCTTCACTGGAATAGCACTTTTAATTTCCTTCAAGAAAAAAAAATTTCCTTTAGAACTTTTCCTTTGCACTCACAGCTTGGCTAACTGTTTGGTGCAGGAGGCTAAGCTTTTGGCCTATCTCAGCTTTCAACATGCCTTCCGCACTGAGTTCAATCATTTCTAGCTTTTTATTTAAAGTGGGAGACATGGAAATCTTCTTGTCACTTAAACACTTAGAGGCCAGTGTAAGGTTATTAATTGGCCTAACTTCAGTACTGTGCCTCAAGGAATAGGGAGGTCCAAGGAAAGAGAGAGTTGGGGGAACGGCTGGTAGGTGGAACAGTTAGAACACACAGCTTTATCAAGCTCATCATCTTATATGGGTTCAATTCCTAGTGCCCCAAAACAATTACAATGATAACATCAGAGATCACTGATCACAAGTTACCATAACAAAATAATTATAATAATAATATAATAATAATAAATAATAATATAAAATATATAAAATAATAATAAAAAGCTTGATGTACTTCAGGAATTTCCCAGTGTGACACAGAAACATGAAGTGAACAAATGCTGTTGGAAAAATTGTGCCAGTAGACTTGCTTAATGCAGGGTTGTCATAAATCTTCCATTTGTAAAAAATGCAATATCTGCGAAGCACAATAAAGTGAGATGGGCCTGCATTTGCACTCTCCTGCTCACTGTAGCATTATTCATAATAGTCAAGAGGTGGAAATAACTTAAATGTCCATTGACAGGTGAGTGGATAAAGAAAATGTGTGTGTGTGTGTGTGTATATATATATATACATATATATATATGGAGTACTATTCAGCCATAAAAAAGAAGATGGGCCTGTCTTATGCTACAACATGGATGAACCTGAGGGCAGTATGCTAAGCAAAATAAGCCAGTCACACAAGGACAAATCCTGCCTAATTTCACTTATCTGAGATATCTGAAGTAGTCAAATTCGTAAAAAAGAAAGTAAAATGGTGGTTGCCAGGAGGTGAGAAGAAGGGAAATGGTAAGTTCCTGTTTAGTGAGTATTGAGTTTCAGTCATGTGAAATGAAAAAGTTCTGGAGGTCTGTTTCACAACATTGTGCTTATAGTTAATTAGATTGTAATATATACTTAAAAATTGTTAGAGGGTAAATTTATATTACATGTTTTTATCATTAAAAAAAGACCAGTGAGGGCGCCTGGGTGGCTCAGTTGGTTGGGCGACTGCCTTCGGCTCGGGTCGTGATCCTGGAGTCCCGGGATCGAGTCCCGCATCGGGCTCCCTGCTCAGCAGGGAGTCTGCTTCTCCTTCTGACCCTCTTCCCTCTCGTGCTCTCTGTCTCTCATTCTCTCTCTCTCAAATAAATAAATAAAAATCTTAAAAAAAAAAAAAGACCAGTGAAAGTACTACTGAGTGCTAGGAAAATAGATTAACAGACTTCTGTTTGAAATTGTAAATAGTCCATATTACAGATGAGCAAATTGAAAAGTGGCAGAAAACACACAAGTACCTAGTGATGAAACCATGACCTGGATCCTAGTCTCCTGAGCCATTGTCCAGGGTTTCCCTTCCTGTAACCTGAATCGATGTGTTCTCACTTTATTGAATTGACAAATGAGACAAAGCAACATATTTGTGACTTTAATTTTATACATGTTTAATATTGTCACCTGGGTAGGATTCACTGAAAAAGCATTTAATTAAAAGAATGTAATTTCTTGATGTTTCATTGCATTTTAAAAAGAATTAAATATTTTATTAGCATCCTTATTTTTAATTCATAGTGACCTGTTCTTCATGGAATATTTAAAGAATATGCTGATATATTGTGTGTATATATTTTCTTAGCCAAGGAGTTTGTTAATTGAAAAGTGATGTACAAACCTTAAACAATTGATATGATACTGTTGGATCAAAGAGGCTGTTGGTGAGCACTTCAGAAAGTGACAAGAAAGTTCTGTATATAAACAAAGAAAATACAAGTGCAACCCTACAGCAAGGGGATTGTTTTTTACTGAGTCATGTGCAAAGCCATGCGGGTGCCTGTTTCACTTTCATTATAGCAGGGAAGGCCTGGAACTGGCCATTAACCACATTGTTTTCTTTGTACTAAGGAGCCAGAACATGGACTCTCCATAGTTAATTATATGGGATTAGAAATCCTTCAGTCCTCCACAGGTAACAGTATTCTTCCTGATGCCAATTGTATCTTATTACCTCCTTTCACTATGTGGCACTTACTCAGGCTGTCAAGGACAACTTGCCCTTTTTTCATCAGTAATGTGAAGTCTGTTTGTGTCTAATGGGCCAAATATCTTTTTGACACAGAGAATATCAGAACCAGAGAGGAGGCCTTCATAGTATCTGGTCTAGTTCAGTCCTCCTGTTTTATAAATGAGGGCAGTGGAACTCAAAAGCGGAAAGGGATGGAAGATATATGGGGTGGAGTACTTGCCAAAAGTTTCAAAGCCTGTTAACAATAGAACTGCAATTCAAATTCAGGTTTCCTAAATCCCAACCTAGTATTCTTTGCACTCTGTTACTTGACACACTGCTAATTTAGGTTTGGCAAGAACATTTAAGTGATGTTTTGATTGTTGTAGAGTTTTACCCTCAAAAATAAAAAAAAAAATGATCTAGCAAAAAAAAAATGTGGATCAGATTATAACTTTATTTTTTCTTTTTTTAATTTAAATTCAATTAGCCAACATATAGTACATCATTATTTTTTGATATAATGTTCAGTGATTCATTAGTTGCATATAACACCCAGTGGTCATCACATCAAATGCCCTCCTTAATGCCCATCATCCAGTTACCCCATCCCCCCACCCACCTCCCCTTTTGCAGCCCTCAGTTTGTTTCCCAAAGTCAAGAGTCTCATATGGTTTGTCTCCCTCTCTGATTTCTTCCCCTTCAGTTTTCCCTCCCTTCCCCTATTGTCCTCTGCACTATTCCTTGTGTTCCACCTATGAGTGAAACCATATGATAATGGTCTTTCTCTGATTGACTTATTTCACTTAGCATAATTCCCTCCAGTTCCATCCATGTCAGTGCAAATGGTGGGTATTCATTCTTTCTGATGGCTGAGTGATATTCCATTGTATATATGAACCACATCTTCTTTATCCATTTATCTGTTGAAGGACATCTCAGCTCTTTCCACAGTTTGGCTATTGTGGACATTGCTGCTATGAACATTGGGGTGCATATGGCCCTTCTTTTCACTACATCTGTATCTTTGATGTAAATACCTAGTAGTGCAATTGCTGGGTTGTAGGGTAGCTCTATTTTTAACATCTTGAGGAACCTCCATACTGTTTTCCAGAGTGGCTGCACCAGCTTGCATTCCCACCAACAGTGTAAGAGGGTTCTGCTTTCTCCACATCCTCACCAACATCTGTCGTTTCCTGAGTTGTTAATCAGAATGGTATCTCATTGTGGTTTTGATTTATTTGTATTTCCCTGATGGCTAGTGATGTGGAACATTTTTTCATGTGTCTGTTAGCCATTTGACTTCAAGCTGTAGTCATCAAAACAGTATGGTACTGGCACAAAAATAGACACATAGATCAATGGAACAGAATAGAGAGCCCAGAAATGAACCCTCATCTCTATGGTCAACTAATCTTCGACAAAGCAGGAAACAATATCCAATGGAAAAAAGACAATCTCTTCAACAACTGGTGTTGGGAAAATTGGACAGCCGCATGCAGAAGAATGAAACTGGATCATTCTCTTATGCCATACACAAAGATAAACTCAAAAGGGATGAAAGACCTAAATGTGAGACAGGAAACCATCAAAATCCTAGAGGAGAACACAGGCAGCAACCTCTTCAATCTTGGACACAGCAACTTCTTGCTAGACACGTCTCTAAAGGCAAGGGAAACAAAAGCAAAAATGAACTATTGCGGGGTGGCGGGGGACGCCTGGTGGCTCAGTCACTTAAGGGTCTGCCTTCAGTTCAGGTCATGATCCCAGGGATTGAGCCCCATATCAGGCTCCCTGCTCAGCGGGGAATCTGTTTCTCCCTCTGCTGCTCCTGCCTCTCCCCCCAACCACTTGGTGCTCTCTCTCTTGCTCACTCTCACTCAAATATAATCTTTTTTTAAAAAAATGAACTCTTGGGACTTCATCAAGATAAAAAGCTCCTGCACAGCAAAGGAAACAGTCAACAAAACAAAGAGGCAACCCACAGAATGGGAGAAGATATTTGCAAATGACACTACAGATAAAGGCCTGGTATCCAAGATTTATAAAGAACTTCTCAAACTCAACACACAAAAAAACAAATAATCCAGTCAAGAAATGGGCAGAAGACATGACCAGACACTTCTCTGAAGAAGACATACAAATGGCTAACAGATTATAACTTTAATTGTCCTTCCATTGCAGTCATATGAAATAGTATTATCACCATCATTACAACTATAACCTAAAATCATTAATTGACTGCTTGTGGAAGAAATTGACACATCCAGCACCATAGCAGAGATTTTATCACACTGCCTTCAAATGGTAGGTAAAGCAAATGGAATTATTAAATATATAAAAATCTTGAATAAAACTATTAAACTTGGTTTAACACATAGAACCTTATATGCAATACTAAAAATATACATTCTTTATAAGAACACATGTAAAATTTACAAGAATTGACTGTGCAGTAGGCCATTGAGCAAGTCTTAATAAATGTGAAGGAATCAGTTATACAGATGATCCTGTTCTGCTTTAGGTATGACTGATTAAGCTCCTATCAGACTGACCCTTCTGTACATAACAAATATAAACTCTGGGTAAAGTATGAAAAAACAAATACCTAAAGGTACTAGAGACCATTCAAAAGCTGACACACTCTGATTAGAATAGACACTTAGAAGAAGCAAACAGCATTGTGTGAGTTCCCTGGTTTATGGCTTTTTAGCTGAGGGCAGGGCATAGTTGGTACCACATGCACCTGCTAGAATTACCATAGCTAATCCAGTCTTTCTGGCCTGAAGAACTAGAGGACAATTCAGGGCAAAAACAACTGAGAGAATGTGAGGATGAAGTTCAGAAAGGAGAGAGCCAGAAAGTGGGATCCCCTAATATTTATAAATGTCTGAATGATCCTAGTACCATAGTGGGACAGATAGAGCTAAAGACAAAAGAACTGAAGTGAGATTTCAGCTGCTGTCCATGAATAGTTTTGCAGTTTGACTCTAACAAAATCAAACGCCTGCTTTAAAAAAGAAAATCAAACTAAAAAAGTACAGTAATTGAAATAAAAAATTCACTGAATAATAAATGAGAGGGAATGATGATAAGTAGAAAAATTACCATTAGACAAACACCACAGTAATAATTACTGCAAGAGAGAATCATTAATGGATGTAAAAATTAGTGAACAAAAGTATGACAAGAAACAGTATTTTCAAAGCCTCAAAATAACTCCCCACAAGATAACTTTTAGTTACAAAAAGGGAAAATAGAAACCTTACAATAAAGAACTTGGTAGATATTACCTTAACCATTTGATCAAAGCTAGTATCACCAGAAACAACCTATCAACATCATTTACTTTCTGATATTATCTACTTAGAAGTTCATAGCATCACTTTCGAGGTTTTCTTGTAAAAGCATATCCATCAATTAATCATGAGAAAATATCAGACAGATCCAAATTGAGGATAGTCTACAAAATAACTGACCAAAATGCAAAGATTGAAAAACTCACAGATTAGAGACTAGAGAAATGTGACAACTAAAGCTTTTGTGGGATCCTGAATTGGATCCTGGGGCCAAAAAAAATGGCAAAATTCTAGTAAGGTCTGTAGATTAGTTCATTGTTTTATACCAGCGTTTATTTTTCTGGGTTTGGTAATTGTGCCATAGTTGTGTAGCATGTTAACATTAGGGAAAGCTGGGAGAATTGTAAAATTATTTACAAAATAAGTCTAAATTTTTAAAAACAATTCACTAGTGGGCTTAACAGCAGAATGGAGGTGACAGGGAAATGGCTGTTATCAAAAAGACAAAAAATAACAGCTGTTGGCAAGGATGGGGAAATGGGAATTCTCAGGCACTGTTGGTAGGAATGTAAATTGGAATGTAAATTTCCAATATGGAAAACTGTATGGAGATTCCTCAAAAGTAAAAATAGAATTACCATATGATTCAGTAATTCCACTTCTGGGCATTTATCTGAGGCAAATGAAAACACTAATTTGAAAAGATATATGTACCCCCATGTTTATTGCAACATTGTTACAGTAGCCAAGATATGGCAGCAACCTAAATGTCCATCAGTAGATGAATGGATAAAGAAGATGTGAGATGCATAAACACACACACACACACACACACACAGGAATATTATTCAGCCATAAAAAAAGTGAAATTTTGCCATTTGTGACAATATGGATGGACTTAGAGGGTACTATGCTAAGTGAAATAAGTCAGATTGAGAAAGACAAGTACTGTAGGACTTCTAGTACTATGGTGTACAATAGTGGTGAGAGTGGGCATCCCTGTTGTTTTCCTGACCTTTAGGGTAAAGCTCTCAGCTTTTCCCCATTGAGAATGGTATTCACTGTGGGCTTTTCATAGATGGTTTTTATGAACTTGAGGAATGTTCCCTCTATCTTATACTCTGAAGAGTTTTAATCAGGAAAGGATGCTGTATTTTGTCAAATGCTTTTTCTGCATCACTTGAGAGGATCATATGGTTTTTGTCTCTTCTATTATTAATGTGCTCTATCACGTTGATTGATTTGTGAATGTTGAACCACCCTTGTATCCCAGAAATAAATCCTACCTGGTTGTGATGGATAATCCTTTTAATGTACTGTTGGATCCCATTGGCTAGTATTTTGGTGAGAATTTTGGCATCCATGTTCATCAGGGATATTGGTCTGTAATTCTCCTTTTTGATGGGGTCTTTGCCTGGTTTAGGGATCAGGGTAATGCTGGCCTCATAGAATGAGTTTGGAAGTTTTTCTTCTGTTCCTATTTTTTGAAACAGCTTCAGGAGAATAGGTATTATTTCTTCTTTGAATGTTTGGTAGAATTCCCCTAGGAAGCCATCTGGCCCTGGACTCTTGTTTTTTGGGAGGTTTTTGATCCATCAAAATCCTAGAGGAGAACACAGGCAGTAACCTCTTCAACGTCGGCCACAGCAACTTCTTTCAAGAGATGTCTCCAAAGGCAAGGGAAACAAAAGCAAAAATGAACTTTTGGAATTTCATCAAGATAAAAATCTTCTACACAGCAAAGGAAATAGTCAACAAAACTAAGAGGCAACCCACTGAATGGGAGAAGATATTTGCAAATGACAGTACAGATAAAGGGCTGGTATCCAAGATCTATAAAGATCTTATCAAACTCAACACCCAAGAAACAAATAATCCAGTCAAAAAATGGGCAGAAGACATGAACAGACACTTCTCCAAAGAAGACATACAAATGTCTAACAGACACATGAAAAAAACATTCAACATCACTAGCCACAAATGATAGTTAGAATTTCAAATCAAAACCACAATGATAGTTAGAATGGCAAAAATTAACAAGGCAGGAAACAACAAATATTGGCGAGGATGTGGAAAAAGGGGAACCCCCTTACACTGTTGGAATGCAAGCTGGTATAGCCACTTTGGAAATCAGTATGGAGGTTCCTCAAAAAGTTAAAAATAGAGCTACCATATGACCCAGCAATTGCATTACTAGGTATTTACCCCAAAGATACAGATGTAGTGACAAGAAGGGGCACCTGCACCCCAAGTTCATAGCAGCAACGTCCACAATAGCCAAACTGTGAAAGGAGCCGAGATGCCCTTCAATAGATGAATGGATAAAAAAGATGTGTTTCATATATGTACAATGGAATATTACTCAGCCATCAGAAACGATGAATATCTACGTCAACATGGATGGAACTGGAAGATATTATGCTAAGTGAAATAAGTGAAGCAGAGAAAGACAATTATTTGCTTTCACTCATATGTGGAACATAAGGAATAGCATGGAGGACGATAGGGGAAGGGAGGGAAAACTGAAGGGGGGAAATCAGAGAGAGAGACAAACCATGAGAGACTATGGACTCTGAGAAACAACTGAGGGATTCAGAAGGGAGGGGTTGGGAGGACAGGGTAGCCAGGTGATGGGTATTAAGGAAGGCGCATGTTGTGATGAGCATTGGGTGTTATACGCACCTAATGAATCATTGAACACTACATCAAAAACTAATGATGTACTATATGGTGGCTAACTGAACATAATAAAAAAAAAAAGTTGAATTTGTTATTTACAGTCTTTCCACAAAGAAAACACAAGGCCTAGATGATTTTACAGGTAACTTCTAGCAAACATTCAAGAAATAGATGATTTCGTTCTTAAAATATTCCAGAAAGAGAAAAAGTGGGATTCCATCCCAATTCATTCTTTGAGGCCAGTACAACCTTGATAACAAAATCAGACCAAAAAAATTGCAGGCTAGTCTCTATCAGGAGCTGAAAAGCAAAAACTTCTAAAAACATTAGTAGACTTTAATAAATCCACTTATTCTTTTAATTCCAGTGTAATTAACATAGTGTTATATTATTTCCAGTGTACTATATGGTGATTCAGCAGTTCTATATATTATTCACTCGCTCATCACTGTAAGTGTATTCGTAATTCCCTTTCATATTTTAGCCTTGCCCCACGCTCCTCCCCATCAGTGTGTTCACTATATTTAAGAGTCTGATTTTTGTCTTTTTCTTTGTTTCTTTTGTTTCTTAAATTCCATGTGAGTGAAATCATATGGTATTTATCTTTCTCTAACTTATTTCACTTAGCATTATACACTCTAGATTCTTCCATGTTGTTGCAAGTGGCAAGATTTCATTATTTCTTATGGCTGAGTAATACTCTATTATGTGTGTTCATAAAATGTATGTGAACAACAATATATGTGAAGTGAAACAATAAGTATTTGTTTTATTGATATACTAGGCTTAGATCTGTGTTTAACAAGCAAGCCTAATAATAGCACCATGGTTAGACTATAAGCTTGCTTTTCCAAGCCATCATTTTATAATTTATTAAGCAAACAAGTGATCAAGTGTCTCTCATCCACCTGATGTGATCTTTTTATGTACATACTGCTAATAAGTCCCATTTGGAACAGCTGAAAATCTTTTAGCAAAAGCTTTCAAGATGAGCTCATAAATGTAGTTTAAATTTTGCAAGTTAAATTAGAGCAAATGGAAGGAACTCAAATGAGTACTTGCCCAATCAGAGCCCATTACTTGTAAGTTATCAGCCTGCACACTGCCACCCACCCCACCCCACCCCTGCCAAAAATTTAAAACTCCACCTTGACTCAATTATTGGAAACCTACCTGTAATGAAGTGAAAGGATTCATTTCCATTCCTCAATTTCTCAAACCTAGGTTAAAAAAAAAAAAAATCTAAGGAATACTTACCAAAATCAGGAAAATTAAAGTCTGCGTAGTTATGAATCAAATTTTTTCTACTACAACCAAGTTGCATACAATTACATCAATTGATTCTTTATATAATCTGGAACTGAGCAGGACAAAATTTAGAATAGGAAAGCTGTAAGAAATGGATTCCTAACTATAGAAGTTGTAAATTTTAAACAGGTATGAAACTGATGTATATATATCAACATCGTCTTTATCCATTCATCTATTGATGGACGCTTGGGCAGCTTCCATAACTTGTCTGTGGTAAATAGCACTGCAGTAAACATAGGGATTCATATATCTTTTCCATTAGTGTTTCTGTATTCTTTGGGTGAATACCCAGTAGTGGAATTACTGTATCATATGGTAGTTTTACTTTTAATTTTTTGAGGAACCTCCATACTATTTTCCAGTGTCTGCACCAGTTTTCATTCCCACCAACAGTGCATGAGAGTTCCTTTTTCTTCACATCCTTCCCAGCATGATGTTTCTTGTGTTTCTGATTTTAATCATTCTGACAGGTGTAAGGTGATATCATTGTGGTTTTGATTTGCATTTCCCTGATGATTAGTGACATGGACCATCATTTCATGTGTCTCTTGGCCATCTGGATATCTTTTTTGGAGAAATGTCTGTTCATGTCTTCTGCCCATTTTTTAATTGGATTATTTAGTTTTTGGGTGTTAAGTTGTATAAGTTCTTTATATATTTTGGATACTGACCCTTTATTCAATAGGTCATTGGCACATATCTTCTCCCATTCAGGAGGTTGTTTGGTCTCCCATTTTAGTTTTGTTGATTCTTTCCTTTTCTGTGCAGAAATTTAAATTTTGCTTTTAATTTTGATTTAAAATAAATTTATAAATTTATTTGTCCCAATAATTTATTTTTGCTTTTTGTTTCCCTTGCCTCAGGAGACATATCTAGAATGATGTTGTTACAGCTGATGTCAGAGAAATTACTATGGTCTCTTTTAGGATTTTAATCATTTCAGGTCTCACATGTAGGCCTTTAATCCATTTTGAGTTTATTTTTTAGTATGGTGTAAGAAAGTAGTCCAGTTTCATTCTTTAGCATGTAGCTGTCTAGTTTTCCCAGCACCATTTGTTGAAGAGACTCTCCCATTGCATATTCTTGCCTCCTTTGTCAAAGATCAATTGACCATGGTATATTTCTGGGCTCTCTATTCTGTTCCACTGATCGATGTGTCTATTTTTGTGCCAATTTCATACTGTTTTGATTTCTACCCTTGTAGTAGATCTTGAAATCTGGGATTATGATACCTCCAGTTTTGTTCTTCTTTTTCAAGATTGCTTTGACTACTTGGGGTCTTTTGTAATTTCATACAAATTTCAGGATTATTTGTTCTAGTTCTGTGAAAAATGCTGTCAGTATTTTGATAGGGATTGCATGAAATCTGTATATTGCTTTGAGTAATATGGACATTTTTCTCCCAATATTTGTTCTCCCAATCCATGAGCATGGAATGCCTTTCCATTTGTTTGTGTTGTCTTCAATTCCTTTCATTAGTGTTTTATAGTTTTCAGAGTACAGGTCTTTCACCTACCTCATTGGTTAAGTTTATTCATCTAGATATTTTATTATTTTGGATGCAGTTGTAAAGATTTGTTTTCTTAATTTCTCTTTTTGCTACTTCAGTATTAGTACATAGAAATGCAATGGATTTCTGTATATTGATTTTGCATCCTGTGACCTTACTGAATTCATTTATCAGTTCTAGTAGTTTTTTGGTGGAGTCTTTAGGGTTTTTCTATATATAGTATCACGTCATCTGCAAATGGTGAAAGTTCTGCTTCTTCCTTACCAATTTGGATGCCTTTTATTTCCCTTTTTTTTTAATTTTTCTTTTATTATGTTAGTCACCATACAGTACATCATTAGTTTTTGATGTAGTGTTCCATGATTCATTATTTTCATATAACACCCAGTGCTCCATGCGGTACATGCCCTCCTTAATACCCATCACCGGGGTAACCCATCCCCTTACCCCCTTACCCTCTAAAACCCTCAGTTTGTTTCTTGGAGTCCATAGTCTCTAATGGTTTGTCTCCCCCTCTGATTCCCCCCTCCTTCATTTTTCCCTTCCTTCTCCTAATGTCCTCCATGCTATTCCTTATGTTCCACAAATAAGTGAAACCATATGGTAATTGACTTTCTCTGGCTTATTTCACTTAGCATAATCTCCAGTCCCATCCATGTTGATATAAAAGTTGAGTATTCTTCTTTTCTGATGGCTGAGTAATATTCCATTGTAGATATGGACCACATCTTCTTTATCCATTCATCTGTTGAAGGGCATCTCGGCTCCTTCCACAGTTTGGCTATTGCGGACATTGCTGCTATGACCATTGGGGTGCATGTGGCCCTTCTTTTCACTACATTTGGGTCTTTGGGGTAAATACCCAGTAGTGCAATTGCTGGGTCATACGGTAGCTCTATTTTTAATTTTTTGAGGCACCTCCACACTGTTTTCCAAAGTGGCTATACCAAATTGCATTCCCACCAACAGTATAAGAGGGTTTCCCTTTCTCCACAACCTCTCCAACATTTGTTGTTTCTTGCCTTGTCAATTTTTGCCATTCTAACTGGTATCTCAATGTGGGGGGTTTTTTGCTTTTTTTTTTTAATTTAATTTAATTTTATTTTATTATGTTATGTTAGTCACCATACATCATTAGTTTTTGATGTAGTGATCCATGATTCATTGTTTTCATATAACACCCAGTGTTCAATGTGGTTTTGATTTGAATTTCCCTGATGGCTAATGATGATGAACATTTTTTCATGTGTCTGTTAGCCATTTGTATGTCTCCTTTTGAGAAGTGTCTGTTCATGTCTTCAGCCCTTTGTCTGTAGTATCATTTGCAAATATCTACTCCCATTTTGTGGGTTGCCTCTTTGCTTTGTTGACTGTTTCCTTTGCTGTGCAGAAGCTTTTTATCTTGATGAAATCTCAAAAGTTCATTTTTGCTCTTGTTTCACTTGCCTTTGGAGATGTTCCTTTTCTTGACTGCTTGCTGTGGCTAGGACTTCCAGTACTATGTTGAATACAAGTGGTGAGAGTGGACATCCTTGTCTTATTCCTGATCTAAAGGGAAAAGCTCTCAGTTTTTCACCAATGAGTATGGTATTAGCTGTGGGTTTTTCATAGATGGCTTTTATTATGTTGTGGTATGTTCCCTCTAAACCCCTTGAGGGCTTTTATCATGAATGGATGTTCTACTTTGTCAAATGCTTTTTCTGCATCTGTTGAAATGATCATATGGTTTTTATTTATCCTTTCACATTGATTTGTGAATATTGAACCACCTTGCATCCCAGGAGTGAATCCCACTTGATCCTGGTAAATGACTTTTCTAATGTATTCTTGGATTCGCTAATATTTTGTTGAGGATTTTTGCATCTGTTTTCATCAGAGATATTGGCCTGTAGTTCTCTTTTTTTAGATTTTCTTTATCCTGTTTTAGTATTAGGGTATTGTGGGCCTCATAGAATGGATTTGGAATCTTTTCTTCCTCTTCTTTTGTTTGGAATCATTTGAGAAGAATAGGTATTAACTCTTCTTTAAATGTTTGATAGAATTCACCTGTGAAGCCACTTGTCCTTGACTTTTGGTTGTTGGGAGTTTTTGGATTACTGATTCGATTTCGTTGCTCGTAATTGTTCTCTTGAAATTTCTATTTCTTCCTGATTCAGTTTTCAGGAGGCTATATGCTTCTCGGAATTTATTCATTTCTTCTAGGTTGTCCAATTTGCTGGCTAACCATATATATTTTCTAATATTCTTTTATAATCCTTTGTATTTCTATGATGTCGGTTGTTTCTTTTTCATTTTAGAGCTTATTTAAGTTTTCTCTCTCTTTCTCTCTCTCTCGCTCTCATGATTCTGGCTAAAGGTTTATCAATTTGGTTCATCTTTTCAAAGAACCAGCTTCTGCTTTCATTTCATGTTTTCTATGTTTTTTTCAGTTTCTATTTCATTTATTTCTGCTCTAATCTTTATTATGTCTGATCTTCTACAGTTTGGGGGGTTTGTTCTTATTCTTACTCCTTTAGCTATAAGGTTAGGTTGTTTATTTGAGATTTTTCTTCTTGAGGCATGCCTGTATTACTATAAACTTCCCTCTTAAAACAGCTACATCCCCAAAATTTTGGAGCAGTGTTTTCATTTTCATTTATCTCCATGTATATTTTTATTTCCTCTTTGATTTCTTGGTTGATCCATTCATTGTTTAGTAGCATGTTATTTAACCCTAATGTGTTTATGTTCTTTTCAGATTTTTTTTCTTGTGGTTGATTTCTAGTTTCATAGTTTTGTGGTCAGAGAAGACGACTTCAGTTTTTTTCAATTTGTTGAGATTATTTTGTGGCCTAACATGTGCTCTGTTCTGGAGAATATTCCATATGCACTTGAAAAGAATGTGTATTCCACTGTTTTAGGATGTAATGTTCTAAATATATCTGATAGATCCATTTGGTCCAATGTGTCATTCAGAGCTATTGTTTTCTTGTTGATGTTCTGTTTGGATGATGTATGCACTGATTTAAGTCGGATGTAAAGTCCCCTACTATTATTGTATTAATACTGATTACTTCGTTTATGTTTGTTAATGGCTGCCATATGTATTTGGGTGCTCCATGTCGGGTGCATAAATATTTACAATTGTTATGTCTTCTTGTTGGATTGTTTCCTTTATGATTATGTAGTATCCTTGTCTCTTGTTACACTCTTTGTTTTAAAGTCGGTTTTATTTTGTCCAATGTAAGTATTGCTATCCGAGCTTTGTGTTCACTTCCATTTGCATGATAAATGCTTTTCAATCCCTTCACTTTCAGTCTGCATGTGTCTTAGGTATGAAATGAATCTCTTGTAGGCAGCATATAGTTGGGTCTTGCTTTTTTATGCATTCTATCACCCTATGTCTTTTGATTGGACTGGTCTACATTCAGAGTAATTATTGATGGATATGTACTTATTGACATTTTGTTACTTGTTCTGTGGTTGTTTTTGTAGTTCTCTGATCCCTTCCTCTCCTGCTCTCTTCTCTTACAGTTTCCTGGCTTTCTTTAGTGATGTACTTGGATTCCTTTCCCTTTATTTTTTGTATGTCTATTACCGGTTTTTGATTTGTAATCATTATTAGGTTTATATATAACATCTTATGCATATAGCAGTCTATAATAAGTTTAAACCCAGGCACTGAAGTTTTACTCCACTCCCCACCACATTTTAGGTATATGGTCAAACTTTCTATCTTCATATCATGTGAATCTCTTGACTGATTTTTTTAAAGATTTATTTATTTATTTTAGAGAGAGAGAGAGAACACACAGAGGGGAAGGGCAAGGGAGACAGGAGAGAGAATCCCAAGCAGACTCTGTGCTAAGTATGGAGCCCAACATGGAGCTCAATCCCATGACCCTGAGATCATGACTCAAGAGTCAGACACTTAACCTCCTATGCCACCGAGGCTCCCCATCCCTTGACTTATTTTTATAGATATACTTAATTTTACTGCTTTTGTTCTTCCTACTTTTCTTTTCTTTTTATTTTTTTCTTGTTATGTTAATCACCATACATTACATATTTAGTTTTTGATGTAGTGTTCCATGATTCATTGTTTGTGCATAACACCCAGGGCTCCACGCAAACATGCCCTCTTTAATACCCATCACAAGGCTAACCCATCCCCCCAAGCCCCTCCCCTCTAGAACCCTCAGTTTGTTTTTCAAAGTCCATAGTCTCTCATGGGTCGTCTCCCCCTCCCATTTACTCCCCTTCATTCTTCCCCTCCTGCTATCTTCTTTTTTTTTCTTAAAATATATTGCATTATTTGTTTCAGAGGTACAGATCCGTGACTCAACAGTCTTGCACACTTCACAGCGCTCACCATAGCACATACCCTCCCCACTGTCTATCACCCAGCCACCCCATCCCTCCCACCCCCCCACCACTCCAGCAACCCTCAGTTTGTTTCCTCAGATTAAGAATTCCTCATATCAGTGAGGTCATATGATACATGTCTTTCTCTGATTGACTTATTTCACTCAGCATAACCCCCTCCAGTTCCATCCACGTCGTTGCAAATGGCAAGATCTCATTCCTTTTGATAGCTGCATAATATTCCATTGTGTATATATACCACATCTTCTTTATCCATTCATCTGTCGGTGGACATCTTGGCTCTTTCCACAGTTTGGCTATTGTGGACATTGCTGCTATAAACATCAGGGTGCACGTACCCCTTCGGATCCCTACATTTGTATCTTTGGGGTAAATACCCAGTAGTGCAATTGCTGGATCATATGGTAGCTCTATTTTCAACTGTTTGAGGAACCTCCATACTGTTTTCCAGAGGAGTTGCACCAGCTTGCATTCCCACCAACAGTGTAGGAGGATTCCCCTTTCTCCGCATCCCTGCCAACATCTGTCGTTTCCTGACTTGTTAATTTTAGCCATTCTGACGGGTTTGAGGTGGTATCTCATTGAGGTTTTGATTTGGATTTCCCTGATGCCGAGTGATGTTCAGCAGTCTTTCATGTGTCTATTGGCCATTTGGTTGTCTTCTTTGGAAAAATGTCTGTTCATGTTGTCTGCCCATTTCTTGATTGGATTTGTTCTTTGGGTGTTGAATTTGATAAGTTCTTTATAGATTTTGGTTACTAACCCTTTATCTGCTGTGTCATGTGCAAATATTTTCTCCCATTCTCTTGGGTGTCTTTTGGTTTTGGGGACTGTTTCTTTTGCTGTGCAAAAGCTTTTTATCTTGATGAAATCCCAGTAGTTCATTTTTGCCCTTGCTTCCCTTGCCTTTGGCGATGTTTCTAGGAAGAAGTTGCTCTGGCTGAGGTCGAAGAGGTTGCTGCCTGTGTTCTCCTTTAGGATTTGGATGGACTCCTGTCTCACGTTTAGGTCTTTCAACCATTTGGAGTCTATTTTTGTGTGTGGTGTAAGGAAATGGTCCAGTTTCATTCTTCTGCATGTGGCTGTCCAATTTTCCCAACACCATTTGTTGAAGAGACTGTCTTTTTGCCATTGGACATTCTTTCCTGCCTTGTTGAAGATTAGTTGACCATAGAGTTGAGGGTCCATTTCTGGACTCTCGATTCTGTTCCATTGATCTATGTGTCTGTTTTTATGCCAGTACCATACTGTCTTGATGATGACAGCTTTGTAATAGAGCTGGAAGTCCGGAATTGTGATGCCGCCACGGTTGCTTTTCTTTTTCAACATTCCTCTGGCTATTTGGGGTCTTTTCTGGTTCCATACAAATTTTAGGATTATTTGTTCCATTTCTTTGAAAAAAGTGGATGGTATTTTGATGGGGATTGCATTGAATGTGTAGATTGCTCTAGGTAGCATTGACATCTTCACAATGTTGGTTCTTCCAATCCATGAGCATGGAACGTTTTTCCATTTCTTTGTGTCTTCCTCAATTTCTTGCATGAGTATTTTATAGTTTTCTGAGTACAGATCCTTTGCCTCTTTGGTTAGATTTATTCCTAGGTATCTTATGGTTTTGGGTGCAATTGTAAATGGGATCGACTCCTTGATTTGTCTCTCTTCTGTCTTGCTGTTGGTGTATAAGAATGGCGCTGATTTCTGTGCATTGATTTTATATCCTGCCACTTTACTGAATTCCTGTATGAGTTCTAGCAGTTTTGGAGTGGAGTCTTTTGGGTTTTCCAGATAAAGTATCATATCATCTGCAATGAGTGAGAGTTTGACTTCCTCTTTGCCGATTTGGATGCCTTTCATTTCTTTTTGTTGTCTGATTGCCCTGGCTAGGACTTCTAATACTATGTTGAATAGCAGTGGTGAGAGTGGACATCCCTGCCGCGTTCCTGACCTTAGGGGGAAAACTCTCAGCTTTTCCCCATTGAGAATGATATTCGCTGTAGGTTTTTCATAGATGGCTTTTATGATATTGAGGTATGTAACCTCTATCCCTATACTCTGAAGAGTTTTGATCAAGAAAGGATGCTGTACTTTGTCAAATGCTTTTTCTGCATCTATGGAGAGGATCATATGATTCTTGTTCTTTCTTTTGTTAATGTATTGTATCACGTTGATTTATTTCCGGATGTTGAACCAACCTTGCAGCCCAGGGATAAATCCTGCTTGGTCATGGTGAATAATCCTTTTAATGTACTGTTGAATCCTATTGGCTAGTATTTTGGTGAGAATTTTTACATCCATGTTCCTCAAGGATATTGGTCTGTAATTCTTCTTTTTGATGGGGTCTTTGTTTGATTTTGGGGATCAAGGTAATGCTGGCCTCATAAAATGAGTTTGGAAGTTTTCCTTCCATTTCTATTTTGTGGAACAGTTTCAGGAGAATAGGTATTAATTCTTCTCTAAATGTTTCGTAGAATTCCCCCTGGGAAGCCATCTGGCCCTAGGCTTTTGTTTGTTGAGAGATTTTTGATAACTGCTTCAATTTCCTTAGTGGTTATAGGTCTGTTCAGGTTTTCTATTTCTTCCTGGTTCAGTTTTGGTAGTTGATACATCTCTAGGAATGCATCCATTTCTTCCAGGTTATCTAATTTGCTGGCATATAGTTGCTCATAATATGTTCTTATTGTTTGTATTTCTTTGGTGTTGGTTGTGATCTCTCCTCTTTCATTCATGATTTTGTTGATTTGGGTCATTTCTCTTTTTGATAAGTCTGGCCAGGGGTTTATCAATCTTGTTCATTCTTTCAAAGAACCAGCTCCTAGTTTCATTGATCTGTTCTACTGTTCTTTTGGTTTCTATTTCATTGATTTCTGCTCTGATCTTTATTATTTCTCTTCTTCTGTTGGGTTTAGGCTTTATTTGATGTTTTTTCTCTATCTCCTTTAGATGTAGGGTTAGGTTGTGTATTTGAGACCTTTCTTGTTTCTTGAGAAAGGCTTGTATTGCTATATACTTTCCTCTCAGGACTGCCTTTGCTGGATCCCAAAGATTTTGAACAGTTGTGTTTTCATTTTCATTGGTTTCCATGAATTTTTTTAATTCTTCTTTAATTTCCTGGTTGACCCATTCATTCTTTAGTAGGATGCTCTTTAGCCTCCATGTATTTGAGTCCTTTCTGACTTTCCTCTTTTGATTGAGTTCTAGTTTCAAAGCATTGTGGTCCGAAAATATGCAGGGAATAATCCTCATCTTTTGGTACTGGTTGAGACCTGATTTGTGACCTAGGATGTGATCTATTCTGGAGAATGTTCCATGGGCACTAAAGAAGAATGTGTATTCCGTTGCTTTGGGATGGAATGTTCTGAATATGTCTGTGAAGTCCATTTGGTCCAGTGTGTCATTTAAAGTCTTTATTTTCTTGTTGATCTTTTGCTTAGATGATCTGTCCATTTCACTCAGGGAGGTGTAAAAGTCCCCCACTATTATTGTATTGTTGTCAATGTGTTTCTTTGCTTTTGTTATTAATTGCCTTATATAATTGGCTGCTCCATTGTTGGGGCATAGATATTTACAATTGTTAGATCTTCTTGTTGGATAGACTCTTTAAGTAGGATATAGTGTCCTTCCTCATCTCATTACAGTCTTTGTTTTAAAATCTAATTTGTCTGATAGAAGGATTGCCACCCCAGCTTTCTTTTGGTGTCCATTAGCATGGTAAATGATTTTCCACCCCCTCACTTTCAATCTGGGGGTGTCTTTGGGTCTAAAATGAGTCTCTTGCAGACAGCATATCGATGGGTCTTGTTTTTGAATCCAATCTGATAGCCTGTGTCTTTTGATTGTGGCATTGAGCCCATTTACATTCAGGGTAACTATTGAAAGATATGAATTTAGTGGGATTGTATTGCCTGTAAGGTGACTATTACTGTTTATTGTGTGTTTTCCTTTCTGGTCTATGCTGCTTTTAGGCTCTCTCTTTGCTTAGAGGACCCCTTTCAATATTTCTTGTAGGGCTGGTTTCGTGTTTGCAAATTCCTTTAGTTTTTGTTTGTCCTGGAAGCTTTTTATCTCTCCTTCAATTTTCAATGAGAGTCTAGCTGGATATCGTATTCTTGGCTGCATATTTTTCTCGTTTAGTGCTCTGAAGATATCATACCAGTCCTTTCTGGCCTGCCAGGTCTCTGTGGATAGGTCTGTTGCTAATCTAATGTTTCTACCTTTATAGGTTACATATCTCTTCTCCCGAGCAGCTTTCAAGATTTTCTCTTTGTCTCTGAGACTCATAAGTTTTACTATTAGATGTTGGGGTGTTGACCTATTATTATTGATTTTGAGAGGGGTTCTCTGTGCCTCCTGGATTTTGATGCCTGTTTCCTTCCCCACATTAGGGATGTTCTCTGCTATAATTTGCTCCAGTATACCTTCTGCCCCTCTCTCTCTTTCTTCTTCTTCTGGGATCCCATTTATTCTAATGTTGTTTCATCTTATCGTATCACTTATCTCTCGAATTCTACCCTCGTGATCCAGTAGTTGTTTATCTCTCTTTTTCTCAGCTTCTTTACTTTCCATCATTTGGTCTTCTATATCGCTGATTCTCTCTTCTGCCTCATTTATCCTAGCAGTTAGTGCCCCCATTTTTTATTGCACCTCGTTAATAGCCTTTTTGATTTCGATTTGGTTAGATTTTAGTTCTTTTATTTCTCCAGAAAGGGTGTCTCTAATAACTTCATGCTGTTTTCAAGTCCAGCTAGTATCTTTAAAGTCATGATTCTGAACTCTAGGTCCGACATCGTACTAATGTCCGTATTGAGTAGGTCCGTGGCAGATGGTACTATCTCTTGTTCTTTTTGCTGAGGTAATTTTTTCGTCTTGTCATTTTGTCCAGAGGAGAACAGATGAATGAGAGAACAAAATGCTGACAGGTTAACAATGTCCCCAGCAAATATACTCTAAACAAATCAGAAAAGACCTGAAACCAGGGGGAAAGAAAGGGAAAGAAAGAAAAAGGAAAGAGGAAAAAAAATAAAAAGATAAAAACAAACAAAAACAGAACAAAACAAAAAAAAAACAGAATATGATCAGATATGATCAGGCTAGTGCATAGATCAGTGCCACACACTAGATTTTGGGTGTATTTTGGTCTGTTAGAAGAAAGTGCCTCCTAAAATTTAAAGAAAGAAAGACTTATATATGTACAAAATAAGGGTTGATACAATTAAGGGATGGAAGATGAGTGTAAAGATAAAAAATATAGAAGATTGTAAAAGGAATTGATAAGATAAGAAGTTGTTTGAAAAAAGAAAGAAGATTTAAAAAAAAAAAAAGGGAGAGAATGTGATCAGGCAGGAGACTAGAACAAAGCCATACACTTTTAGGGTATATTTTGATCTGTTAGAAGAAACTGTATCTCAACATTTTAAAGAGAGAACAACTTATATATATATGCCAAAAATAAGGGTAACTACTATGAAGGGATAGAATATGACTCTAAAAATGAAAAATAAAAAAATTTTTTAAAAAGGATTGATAAGATGTTGGTTGAAAAAGGGAAAAAGAAAAATTTTTTTAAAAGTTAAAAAAAATTAACTCTGAAAAACTAATGAATCATGGTAAAAAAAGACCATGAATTGTATGTGCAGTATTCACCTAGCGGTGGAATTCTGCTGTTCTCATTGATTGGTAAACTTGGTCTTGGCTGACTGTTCGTGCTGATATTCTGGGGGAGGGGCCTGTTGCCGTGGTTTACAAATGTCTTTGCCAGAGGCGGAATTGCCCCGCCCTTGTCAGTCTGGGCTAAGCAATCTGCTCGGGTTTGCTCTCGGGAGCTTTTGTTCCCTGAAGCTTTCCGTACAGCTTTGGAGGACGAGAGTGAAAATGGTGGCCTCCCAATCTCCGCCCAGAGGAGCCGAGAACTCGGGGCCCTACTCTTCAATGCGCCCCCAGAGAAAAGCAGTCAGTCACTCCTGTCTCCTTGGTCTCCGGCCGCACTCCGTGCTCACCCGGCCTGTGACCGAATGTTTCTATCTCTGGCACCCAACCCCGTGTGGAGTCTCCAAACCCAGCAGATCCCTGCGGTGCGTTCCTGCACCGCTCCTCCCGGGGGAGAAGGGGGAGAAAGGGGAGACTCCCCAGATCTGCCGCTTGTTGAGTCCCTGCTGGAGGAGCAGTGGCCCGACTGGGCCGCGGATCACAGTTTATAGCCACCCCGAGCTGAGAGCCTGTGCCTCGGCTCCGTCTCTGCAGCCGGCTTCCCCGCTCCGATACCTGGGAGCTCTGGCGCACTCAGGCACCCCCGGTCTTTCTGTGACCCCGAGGGTCCTGAGATCACAGTGTCCCGCGAGGGTTCTACCCCCAGCTTAGCCACTGGAGCGACGTCCCTCAGCGGAGCCGACTTCTAAAAGTTCTGGTTTTGTGCTCCGTGGCTCTCTCACTTGCCAGAAGCGGCTGATGGAGGCCCACTCCCCAGCTGTCTATCCTCCTGAATATCGCCTCGGATTCACTTCTCCACACATCTTACCTTCCAGTAAGTGGTCGCTTCTCTCTTCAGAGAGTTGCTACTCTCTTCTTCGATCTCCTGTTGAGTTCGTAGGTGTTCAGAATGGTTTGATCCCTATTCAGCTGAATTCCTGAGACCAGACGAAATCCAGGTCTCCTACTCCTCCGCCGTCTTGCTCCACCTCCTCTTCCTACTTTTCTTATTCCTGCTTATGGTCTTTCCTTTCCACTCTAAGAGTACCCCTTAATATTTCTTATAAGGCTGGCTTAGTGGTGATGAATTTCATTAACTTCTGTTTGGAAAACTCTTTACCTCTTCTTCTATTCTGAATGATAGCCTTTCTGGATAGGGTATTCTTGGTTGCAGGTTTTTTCCTTCAGCATTTTGAATATATCATACCATTTTCTTCTGGCCTGCAAAGTTTCTGCTGAAATATTAGCTGATAGCATTATGGGGTTTCCCTTGTATGTAAATGTTTTCTTTTGCTGCTTCTAAAATTCTCTCTTTATCACACTTTTTGCCATTTTAATTACTATGTGTTTTTGTTTGGACATCCTTGGGTTGATTTTGTTATGGGATTTTGTTATGGTATCTCCAGCATATGCTCTGAGATTAGTAAACAAATCTCCCTCCCATATACCCCTGGCATCTTTCAAACTACTGCTCCTGTGCTGTATCTCAGAGGGCCTGTTTGTTTTGCTGTCTCTTTAAGAGCAGGGACTCAGTTTCCTAACACCACCACCACCACCCTACCAGTTCTCCCAGAGCCAAGTTTACTGATTTTTAAAGTTTCAGGGTTTAAGCCCCACTGACTGTAAGAACTGGTGAAGTTAATCCCCTCTGGTTTTCAAAGCCAAATGTTTTGGGGATTCATCTTTCCAGTGCAGCCCCCCTGTGCCTGGAGTGGGATCTGTTCCTCTCATGTGTCCATGCCTGGAGTGTCCCTCCCTCCTTCAGACCGTCCCAAAAGTCAGTTTGGCCCCTGTCCCCATCTCTACCCTTTCTACCCTAGTCCCTGTGGCCTATTCTATACATTTAGCTCTGGAGAGTCTGTTCTGCCAGTCTTTGGGTCATTTTCTGGGTTATTCACAGTGATGTGGGTGTTCTAAGTGTATTTGTAGGACAAGGTGAGCCTAGCCTACTCTATTATCTTCCTATTGATTTATTTTTTAAATATTATTTTTATAAAAAACATTGTTTTTATAAAGTGTGAAAGCAAGGAAAACTAAATGCTATATTCTTTAGGGACACATACAAATGTGTTAAAAAGCTTTTTAAGCAAGGGAATGATAAACAGAACTCATGATCATGGTTACTTATGTACAGAGGCAGGGGAATGGAATAGCAGAAAAAATCAAAAGTGGTTTAAATCTATTGGTATTTTTCTTAAATTATTAAATTTTTAATTAGTAAATTAAAGCCATAGTCTCAGGCTTCTTAGAATTTACAGTGTGGTAGGTAGATAGTTGAAACAAGTAAACACATATACCACATTTTAAGGGTTATGATGAGTCAAGACAGGGTATGAGATGTGCAAGGTCAGGGAAAAGCTCCTGGAGGAGATGATATCTATTATCTGAGACCTGAAGGATGAGTAATGTAATCACTATGTAGGGAAACGAGAGAAAATGTCAGGCTTAGCAAAGCTTCCAGCCTAAGTAAAGGCAGGGGAAAGAGGAGTGAGTGCTAGTGGGAACAGCTTTGGCTGGACATAAGCAAAGATCAGGTTATGAGGGGTATTGAGTTGATGGTGAAATGACATGGCTCTAGCCTATAGAAGTTTGCTTATCTCTCAGGTTTCAAATAAGTAGGAAAATGTGAGGAAAGAATGTACCTATTTTTTCTTAAGATTTTTAAATTTAGAGAGAGTGTGCAAGCGGTGGGAGGGTGGTCAGAGGGAGAGGATGAGAAGCAGACACCCTGCTGAGCACCAAGCCCTACATGGGGCTTGATCCCATGACCTGAGCCAAAATCAGGAGTTGGACACTTAACTGACTGAGCCACCCAGGTGCCCTGAAAGAATGTACCTATTATACTGCTGTTTGGAGAAACAATGGCTTATATTTTAAATAGATACAAATGGTAATTGATCTCTCAGTTTGAGCAGGAAGACTTGTATCTCCAATTCTGCTCCAGGTATCATTCCGCCATTTTTTAACAATGAAAGATAAATATTTATTTCATTTATGAAATATACTGTACCAATTACCTAAGAATAATGGAAGTGTAATGAGGAACAGGATATTTACCTGGTTTCAGAGTACATCCCTACAGAATTATTTTTTAAGTTTTTATTTAAATTCCAGTTAATTAACATGCAGTATAATATTAGTTTCAGGTGTACAATCTAGTGATTCAACAATTCCATACAATACCCGGTGCTCATTACAACAGGTGCACTCCTTAATCCCCATCACCTATTTAACCCTTCCCCCCACCGACCTCTCCTCTGCTAACCATCAGTTTATTCTCTATAATTAAGAGTCTGTTTCTTAGTTTCTCTCTCTTTTTTCCCTCTGCTCATTTGTTTTGTTTCTTAAATTCCACATATGAGTGAAATCCTATGGTATTTGTCTTTCTCTGACTTAAATATTTCACTTAGCATAATACTCTCTAGCTCCATCCATGTCATTGCAAATGGCAAGATTTCATTCTTTTTTGTGGCTGAATAATATTCTATTTTATATATATATATATATATATATATATATATATATATATATATATACACCACATCTTCTTTATCCACTTATCAGCCAATGGACACTTGGACTGCTTTCATATCTTGGCAATTGTAAATAATGCTATAAACATAGGGGTGCATGTATCCTTTTGAATTAGTGTTTTTGTATTTTGGGGGTAAATATCCAGTACTGTGATAAATGGATCTTTTTATCAGTGTTCTTTTTTAAATTATTTTTATTTTTTAATTATGTTTTTATTTTAATTCCAGTATAGTTAACATTACAGAATTGTTATTCATTACAAAATGAAGGTAACTTTATAGTGGAAAAACCTGGCTCACACTACCTGATCAAGTGATCAAAGTGTACATTGTCAATAGTGCACAAATCAAAACTGTCTGCCACCTGATAGGCTGTACTGAGAAGCATCACTTCTGTAATATGGCTGCCAAAGTTACATAATCTGAATCTAATAAGGAGGAAACATCAAACATACCCAGATTGTGGGACATTCTTCAAAATAACCTATAATCTTCAAAAGTCTCAAAATCATGAAAGTTCAAGGAATCACTGAGAAGTTTTTTTGATGGGTAGAAAAGAGACACGGCAACTAGATGTACCATGATTCTTGACCAGCAACTTTTCTGAAGTTTGAGATTTTATACACACAAACACACACATGTATTTTAAAAGACATGCGAAAGAAAAGTCCTAAAACCTGGAATGATTTTATAAGACTTATGTGGTTTCCATCAGCTACGTGCATTGACCTCAGTGGCTGAGACACTTGATAATTTAAATACTAGGGCTTATATTTTAGGGCTTAAAAATGTCTTGAACTAACTAAGATCTCCCTTTTGGAAAAAATGATTATTCCTATGAAAGTGAAGCTGCCATGGTAGACTATATATCTATAGTTATATAATTGAAACACATTTATAATACTTGCAGAAGAATTATTAACACAGCTGTTTATGAAAGTTCTTTAAGGGGGAGGACAGCTATTCAATGTAAATTTTGTGCTGATTTGAACACACTCTTGTCATTTAACATGCAGATTCAAGGAAATGTGCAGGTCCAGTACTCAGATGGGAACCTGTAGTAGAATGTTCTAGCTGCAGGGAGAAAACTGCAACTGAAAAGCACAAAGCCATCTTCAACAATTGCAAAGCAATAGTTCTATTAGTTTAGGAATAGTTCTAATAGTTTAGTTCTAATAATAGTTTATGTCTAACAAGTCTGGAGGTACAGATTTGGTAGCTTCTGTTCAGGAAGAGGAGAGACTGGGAACAGAAGCCTGAGATAAAGAAGCCTAGCAAGGGTAAGAGTCATACGCATACACGTGTGTGCACACACTGAGAAGGCAGAAAGGTGAGAGAAAATGGAAGAGTGAGACTAAAAGGAAGACAAGAGTGAGACCCAGGAAGAGAACCAGAACAGAAACGAGAGGAGGGCTAAGGAAGGAGAAAGGATGGAGAAGAGAAGAGACTACTAGTGGTCACGAGTGGGCCATGCAGAGAAATGGGAAAGGCGAATACAGAGAAATCCTGTTTAGGCCTTTTCCAGCACCCTGTAATAATGCAGTCTCTCTGCCTGCCCTCTTGAAGCTCACATCCCCACATCTTCACATTTATACTTAGACATAGCAGGACATCAAGCAGAAGGCCTTCTGGCTTTTTCAGTAAATGAAAGAAAACAGTAACCCCAGACATTTAAAATGGTCATACACACAGCTAAGTTCCTGTGTCTGTGCCCTTTCCCACTCTTCTTGGGGTTTTATGAGATGTGGGAAATGAACTGAAAGCATTCTTTGTAGTTGGCCTCTGCTCTTGCTCAGTTCATTCTCACCTGTGAAAGCACTCTGGTTAGAGAAGTAAAAGCAGCAATATTAGGTCTCATTAACGCCTCTGACTGCAGCAAATGAGAGTCCATTAAGTCTGTACACTTCAGTATGTAATTGTGTTCCTTGAAAGATAACTTGCTTTCTCTTGAATCTTGACAAGTAAGTTAAAAAATTCCTGTGTTTTAAAAAAAGTGTGATTTAAGTTTGGCCATTTATGATAAACATACACTTACCCTACTTCCTAGCAATCTCACTCCTAGCTATTTACCCAAGAAAAATGAAAATATTTTTTCACAAAACAGATTTGCACAAGAATGATCATAGCAGTCATATTCATAAAGAATTAAAATCCCTAAGCAACATACCACCAACAGGTGAATTGATAAACAGATTGTGGTATATCTATACAATGGAATAATACTTAGCAATAAAAAGGAATGAACTATTGATACATTCAGCAACATGGATGAGTTATTCAGAATTCATGGAAGCATTATTCAGAGTGAAAAATCCAAAAAAATCCAGTTCAAAAGTCTACCTACTATATGATTCTGGTTATTTGAAATTTTATAAAATGCAAAATAATCTGTGACAGCCTATTAGTGATTGCCTAGAGCCTCAGGGGTAGAGAGCACAGGGGACCTTTTGTGGGTGTTGAAATGTTGAAAATGTTCTGTATCTTGATTATGATGGTTCTTACATGGACATTATCATTTGTCAAAACTTATTGAAGCATACACCTAAAATGAGTATAGTTTAGAATAAAATTTATTTATTTGAGAGAAAGAATGAGACAGAGAGAACATGAGAGGGGGGAAGGTCAGAGGGAGAGGCAGACTCCCCACTGAGCAGGGAGCCCGATGCGGGACTTGATCCTGGGACTCCAGGATCATGACCCGAGCCGAAGGCAGCCGCCCAAACAACTGAGCCACCCAGGCACCCAGAATAAAATTTATTTTTAAAGTGTGCTTTTGCAAATGTGGCAAAATATCAAGTGGTAAGTCTAGGTAAAGAGTATATAGTTCAGTGTATACTATTAGCCTTTTGTAACAGCTTGACATTTTTCAAAACAAAAAATTGAGGGAAATGTGCTTTTGTGTACATGCAGAAGTCTTTTGACTTCTGGCATTGTATGCTAAGTGAAATTTTATTTTGCCCTAGATTTAGAAGGGGAAAAAAAAGTACTGTGTCCCAAATACAGTGATGTAAAGACATCAACTGGATTTTTGAGGGGAGAAACAAGCCAGAGAGCTAATGAGTACACATCTTCATATGCACTCATATTCATTATCTCATTTTTTCTTGATATGAAATACATAAAGTTAATGGCTATTGATTTTCTTTCCTCATATTTTAAGTGAACACAATTTATTTAATTTATTTATATACCCTCTTCAGTCAAGAATATGCTATACTAGACATCACAAAGAACACAGAGAGACTAGAGTGTGGAATTTGCTCTCAGGAACCTTATAGTCTAGCATAAAGGTCAGCCAACTAGGATCCACAGGTCAAACCATCACTTGTTGTTTGTAAATAAGTTTATTGGAACATAGCCACACCCATTCATTATGTTTGGCTGCTTTCCCCGTACAGTGGTGGAGTTGAGTAGTTGTGTTACAGACTGTGTGATATACAAAGCACAAAATATTTATTATCTGGCCCTTTATAGAAAATGTGCACCATCCTCTGGTCTAGTAAAATAAAATATGAATGTCAAAGCAAAGAATGCCATAAGCAAAGTAAAGATCAGGTGTTCTGAGAGGTCAGAGAAAGGAGAGATTCCTTCCTAATAGGAAGGTTGGAGAAGGCTTCATTGAGGAAGTGGTGTTGGAAACCAAACCTACGTAGGAATTAGGCAGGTGGGAACAGTGTGGTGAATGTCTGGAACAGGACGCATGGAAGGATATCTTTCCATATGCTCTTGAAAATCACCAAATAAAGAGAAAAGAAAAGCTAAATCAACAACCTTAGACCCACTTGTCAACATATCATAAAATATCAAGAGCTGTTAAGAACTTTAAGGATTCTCTCATACAACCCTTTCAAGTTTCAGGTGAGGGAACACACTCAGAGTCTTAAATAACTCATGCAAGGCCACATACAAACTTAATGGGGAAACCATACTAAAATCCATTGCTTTTGCCTCCAAACCTTGTACTGGACACATTGAGACACTTAAACTAATATTTACTGAACTGCCTTCCTAGAGTGGCTCTGTGGGAATAGAGACAGACTCTAGAACACTTTTTTCAAATCACACGTATTCTCCCTTCCTTTGAGATTTAGTGCTTGCCCTAAGAAATATACGGGGATTTGTTCCCCAGATCAATGTTGTGAAAGGGGAAGACTGAAACCTTTCTTAAAATTGTGTTTTACATAAAGTTTAATAGATATTTGATAGGTATTTTTAGAAAAACAAGTAAATGATATAATTTTGAAAATTTACTATTGCCTGTCATTAACTTGGGAAAATCGGGCTTCTTTGTTGGAGCAGATTACCTGTCTTGAGACTAACACTTCCATATTTTTCTGACAGTTTAATTCCTGCATGTGTTTTTGTCCAAACTGCCAAAAACTGAGCTATCACGTGTAAGACCCCAGCATCATCAGGCTTTATTGTTTCACTGTCATTAGGCCCTATTCTTTCCCCAATACAAGAGAAGGCACAGCTCACAGGTTTCTGTCCCACTTACCACCCCTTTCTGTCACAACCAAGCATCTTAAAGAGCTATCTGCCTCCACCCTTTTCATTTCATCACTACACATTCACTTTCTATCCACTGTACTTGGGCTTTTCCTCCCACCATCTACTCAGAGTGCTTTCACCAAGATCGCCAGTGATTTCCAGGTTGAAAATCTTCCCTCCTTTGGTTTATGTAAGTCTCTCTCTGGACTGTCCTTCCAGTGGGCCATTTTGCACATGTTGATGTTTCCCAGGATTCCTTTTTGAGTTTTTCTTCTCCTCCCTGTCAAGCTGTACAATCTTCATGGACAGTTTATGGTTTCAACTATTATCCATACCCTGATGATCCCAAATCAGCATCTCCATACCTAGTATCCGAAACTTGGCATGTCCAAAACTGGGACTGTCCTCCCTTCTCCTCTGTTCCCTATCCTGGTGAATAACTCCTTCCTCCCCACTCCCCAGATATGCAGTTTAATCAGATTATTCTCCATTCCCCATCATCTCTCATTTGTAACAATACAGTAGCCTCCTTCCCGGCCTTTAGTTTTAACCTCTTCCATAACAGCCTACACATTATGACAACTCCCCTTTATGAAATGAATCCTTCACTGGCTGACCTTCTAGATTAAGAGCTAAACTCCTTAATGAAGCGCCCCAGGCCTCTGTGATCTGACCGTCTGATTTTCCGCTGCTCTGGCAGTAACCTGCAGCTCCCTGAGTGTCCACACACTCTGATGCCTTTTTTCACGCTGTTTGCTTTGGTGCATTCTGCTGCCCCACACCACCACCACCCCACCAAGCAAAGTTCATCCCTTGCTGTGAGACTCAGCTCAGGAGGTACCTCCTTTGGACAGTGTTCCTTGCACCAGTCCTCACAGTGCCATGAGTTTATTTCTAGGGTTGCCGCACTTACCACGTGGTACTCTAATTCTGGTATATTTACCTGTGAACTCTTGAGAGCGAAACTAAATCTTTATCTTCACCATTGAGCTTGTCCTAGAGCCTAGGACATAGTATTTGAAAAATATTTGATAAGTGAATGAAAGAAATTGTTGTAGGCTAATGTGTTTTGTGGATCAGAGAATTATACTGTTATTTGAAATATAGGTGAAATGTGGATGACATGTTTCCTTTCTTGTGTGAATTCATGTACTTCATGGGATCTACATATAAGTACTTCCTTAACTACAGGAAACAAACTGAGGGTTCTGGGGGTAGGTGGGTTAGCCTGGTGATGGGTATTAAGGAGGGTACAAACTGCATGGAGCACTGGGTGTTATACGCAAACAATGAATCATGGAACATCACAAACTCATGATGTAATGTATGGTGATTAACATAACATAATAAATAAGAAAAAAAGTACTTCCTTAAACTGAAGGAGTTTCTCCACAGTGTTAATCTCCTTTTTATAAAGTAGATAAGCATGGCTCAGTGATTATCCATAACCTGTCTCTCCTCAAAAGTTTCACCTTAAACCTTTCTGAAGAGATTACACCAAAATTCAGCTCTCATTTCTATATATGCAAAATGTAGAAATGCCTATGAGAAAGTAATATGTATGTATATTTTCCCAAAGTTCTACCTCTGGAACTTTCAGAGGTACTTGCTTGCAGCTTTTGCTGAATATGAAGCATCGTCTTTTGAGTGGCTGTTACAAAGGGAAACAATGTTTAAATGATTAACATTGGATGAAGCCTGAACTTTCATTTACCTAATCATGGTCACTTGCGTGAGTACTCTGGAAAGTGGTAATAAAAATTCCCTTGCAATTGTTTAGTGCTTTCTAATTTCCAAGTACTTCCACGTGTCATCTTGATTAACCCTCACTGTGGTACAGTCAAGTAGTTAAAGGCTCAGGCGCAGGCAGGGAGACTGCCTAGATTGAGAGCCTGACTCTGCCATAATTTAACCTCTCTAAACCCTAGTTTTCTTTTCTGAAAATAGGCATAGTAGTACTGCTCTGTGCGAGTATTGTGTGGGTCAAGTGTGAGGATCTGGGTGAGGTGTCAGCACTGCAGCTTACATTGCTGATGGATCACGAATCGTCAGCTGTCCCTTGCACTACTGCCTTTCCCACCACTACTACTACTGCTACAAGACAAATCCCTGTGAAGTGACAGTGGGTGTTACTCTCTGGAAAAATCTGAGGCCTTAAGAAGCAGTTAAGCACTCGTGCAATGCACTTGCACTATGTTGGTTTCAGAGAAGGTTGAGTGGGAAGCTGGGACTTCACCACCACCCTCCTGTGGAGGCCACTTGGGGGAAAGTAACATGCTCCCTCTCCCACTCCCAACTAGTGTGGTATCAGTGCAGAAACTATGTGAGGAGCCTGAACTCCTACTCTCACCGAACAAGAATGGGATACTCTCCCGTCCCCCTGGGGATGTCAGTGAAGGCCAAGTGGGCAACCTGGACTTCCATCCCTACCTGACAGTAACAACATGTCATCCCCTCCCCCCATCAGTGTGTTATCAGGGGAGGTAGTCTAAAATGCAAGATTTAAGTAAGATCCAGAGTCTTATAACCTAATATCCAAATGTCCAAGACACACTTTTTTCTTTAAATTTTTTATTGTTATGTTAATCACCAAAACATCATTAGTTTTTGATGTAGTGTTCCATGATTCATTGTTTGTTCATAACACCCAGTGTTCCACGCAGAACGTGCCCTCTTTAATACCCATCACCAGGCTAACCCATCCCCCCACCCCTCTCCCCTCTAGAACCCTCAGTTTGTTTTTCCGAGTCCATCGTCTCTCATGGGTCATCTCCCCCTCCGATTTATTCCCCTTCATTCTTCCCCTCCTGCTATCTTCTTCTTTTTATTTTTTCTTAACATATATTGCATTATTTGTTTCAGAGGTACAGATTCAACAGTCCTGCACAATTCACAGCGCTCACCATAGTACATACCCTCCCCAGTGTCTTATCACCCAGCCACCCCATCCCTCCCACCCCCCACCACTCCAACAACCCTCAGTTTGTTTCCTGAGATTAAGAATTCCTCATATCAATGAGGTCATATGATACATGTCTTTCTCTGATTGACTTATTTCACTCAGCATAACACCCTCCAGTTCCATCCACATCGTTGCAAATGGCAAGATCTCATTCCTTTTGATGGCTGCATAATACTCCATTGTGTATATATACCACATCTTCTTTATCCATTCATCTGTCAATGGACATCTTGGCTCTTTCCACAGTTTGGCTATTGTTGTCCAAGACACAATTTAAAAATAAGTCATCATATCAAGAGCTAGGAAAATTTATAGCTGAGTGAGAAAAGACAGCCAAATAGATACTGTGATTATCTCACAGGATTTTAAAGCAGCTATCATAAAAATGCTTCAACATGCAATCACAAATACGCTTAAACAAATGACAAAATAGAAAATCTATCAGCAAAGAAATTGAAGATACAAAGATGAACCAAATGGAAATATTAGAATGGACACTTATAAATCTGTGAAAGTGTAGGCATACACATGTGCAAGTGTTTGCACACACACACACACACACACACACACACACCCCTCTCCCCTTCGCACATTGCTTACCCCCAGCCCATTAGTCCCAGTTGCTTCCATTTTACAAATGGCACGGTTTGAGTTTCCAAAAGAGAATGAAAGCTGTTATGGTAAGATGTATCCCAGCATTGGTTCCTTGGTTGGCTCTGTGCATTCAGAGAATTCAGGCTTAAGTCTGGTGTGTGAGAAGCATAGAAAGCAGGCATATCGCTTTTATACAGAAGTGGGAGGGACAGATCATTTTTGGAGTGATAGAGATCTATCTGATAAAGATCCGATGGTCTGGCATTTAGTCTGAAAAAAATTAGCTCCAGAGTATAAGGTGTGGTAGTACTTTTAGCTTCTCTGTTGCATCAATGTAAAAGATACTCAAGGTTAGAGGAAAGACCGATAGGTTTTAGATGACTGTGAACTTAGTGTGTTAGGGGTGTTGCATGACTTCTGAAAAACCTGTGATAGCATGTAGTTGAATAGTATTCTAGAACAAGAGGATGATAGTCCCTCTGCAGAATAGAGAATAACTAGATAGGTAAAGGAAGTATAAATCATGCCATGTAAGAAACAAATGAAGAAACTGGGACTCAGTATACATGAGACCTGTTTTGAAATTTCTGAATGGTTCTCCTAGGAAATGGCAGCACTCCTGCCACAGAGGAATGAGGAGACCAATGACCAGCGGGTTGGTGAGGAGCTAACAGGGCTGGCAGCAGGGACAGACATTGCCTTAAACACAATAATTAGAACTATCTAAAATTGGAAAGCCCTGCCTCAGTGAGTACCCTGTGGCTGAGGATGTCAGACCCATATTAAGAAATCCCTCTATGGTCTGAGAAGATGAACCAGATACTAACCTAACTATGGAGCTGTCCAATGCTGAGAGTCTCTGATTCTCTGTTCTTCAAGTTCCTTCCTCTAGCATTATTATTATGTAATTTCCTAAGGAGTGGTATTATTCTACCTCCGTTTTCACTGGTTAACTATTTTCTCACTGGCATTAGTATGCCTGCTTCCATCTCCTTTTTCATTGTTTTTGTTATTTCCTGGTTCTTGTTTGTATTCCAGGTAGATGACTTTACTTAGATAACTTCATGATCATAAATAAAGTTCTACAGAATCATAGAATCTGAGGATTCAAGGAGGCCTTAGTGATTAACCAGTCTAACCTCATACCAGGAAGATACAATGATGTTGAGTGGGCTAAATCACTAAACATAGAATCTAGTGTCTAATTGAGAAACTATTCCATCATTTACTGACTTCACAATCTTATGCAAGTTGCTTAACCTTTCTGAGCTTCTGTTTTCTCATTGGCATAAAGGGAGAATAATAGATATATTAGAGGGTTGCTATAAACATTTAATGAGACATGCATATAAAAACATTTCATTCATCATCTTACTCCCAGTAGACTCTCAGTAAATATTAGTGAAAGCTGAATTCCCTGATTTTATAGAAGAGGAACTGGAGACACACAGGTCATGCTGGTACTAGTGGGTAAGCTAGACTGAGACTCGGGCCTCCTGGATCCCAACAAAGTACTCTCAGCATACCAAAGCTGCTTTCTAAATGCCTCTAGATGCTACTTATTCTTTCATTGCACAAATATTTAGAAGCACAAACTAGACCATAGGCACTGGAAGTATAGAGCCAAATAGTAGCTCACAGTCTAGTAGGAAGGACAGGTAAGAGACATTTAAAATGCACTGTGGTTAGTGTAATAAAGCAGAGCATTCCCAGGCGCTCGGTTGAGGCATAAAACTTACATTATGGGGAAGACAGAAGACTTATCACATGGACTGCAGCAACCGAAAGAGGAATAAGAGGTGAAGAAGAATAGGGTATTATGTGGACAAGGAGTGTGTAAACCTGCAAAATTCCTTTGTTCTTCTTATTCACTTTACAAATTACCCAAGGTGACTACATACTATACTTCTTTTTTAAGTGCTGGTTTTGTTGATTTATTTATTATTGATTGATCTTCTGAATGAGTCACAGTCATTGGATGGTCTTTTTAATTGAAAATCTATATCTGCATGCAATCAACAAATATTTTTTGAACACCTATACTAGTCAATGTTGTTTTAGGACCAAGAACAGAGAAGTAAACAAAGTCTTGCCCTTATGGAGCTTATATTCTAGTTGGGGGAAAGAGGAAATGCATTTTAGGAGATGACCATTGCAATGGAACAAAAATAAAGCTGAGTAAACAGTAAAGAGAAGGTGGTTTGGGGGAAAAGAATGTTACTTTATTTTTTTTAAGATTTTATTTATTTATTTGACAGAGAGAGACACAGCGAGAGAGGGAACACAAGCAGGGGGAGTGGGAGAGGGAGAAGCAGGCTTCCTGCCGAGCAGGGAGCCCGATGTGGGACTCGATTCCAGGACCCTGGGACCATGGCCTGATCTGAAGGCAGACACTTAACAACTGAGCCACCCTGGCGCCCAGAATGTTACTTTAAAAAGGTAGTCTACAAAGGCTTAAGGATAGGGTAGCATTTGAATAGAGACAAGAGACAGAGCAGGATGTAGTATATGAATTTAGAGAAGTAACTGAGCCAATAGATCAGGAAAGGCCTTGTTGGCCATTATGAGGTTTTAGGCTTTTAGTTTACAAGAGGTAAGAGCCAGGGAGTGTTTGGAGCAGAAGAATGATATGATTCAACATTTAAAACCAAGATATTTCCAAGCATCATGACCACTAAGGCATGTACTCTAAAGTTTGCTAAAACTATATCATTTAGGACTTTGCATGAAATATTTAAACAGAGACTAGAAGTTACAAATTATTAGAAAGGGAATTAATATTTGGGATAAAATGTAACGCTGTCTTTAATACAGTCATAATATTATTTGTGGAATTAAAAAAGATGTTGAAAACTATTAGCTATTCCTAGTTGATTTGTTTTTATACTTCGAAGCCAAGTAAATCATCAGGGTAAGTATCTTTCATTAGTTCTGTTTTTATGCATAAAAAACATAAGCATGGGGCACCGGGGTGGCTCAGTCATTAAGCGTCTGCTTTCGGCTCAGGTCATGATACCAGGGTCCTGGGATCAAGCCTCGCATCAGACTCCCTGCTCAGCGGGAAGCCTGCTTCTCCCTCTCCCACTCCCCCTGCTTGTGTTCCCTCTCTCCTGTCTCTCTCTCTGTCAAATAAATAAATAAAATCTTTAAAAAAAAACATAAGCATAGATGTTTTATAAAATATCAATAGGAAAAAACTTGTACATCTAATGACAGTAACTAAAGGAAATAAAATGGTGCCAACAATATAGAAACCTATTTTGCTGTTGGAGTCCTACATTTTTTGCCCTTTTTTTCCTTACTCTGACACTGTCTTAAGAGGTGCTTTCTTCTTCTTTTTTTTTTTTTTAATTTTTGTTTAAACTTCAGTTAGTTAACCTACAGTGTAATGTTAGTTTCGGGTGTACAATATAGTGACTCAACACTTCCGTACAACACCTGGTGTTCATCACAGCAAATGCCTTCCTTGTTCCCCATCACTGATTTCACCCATCCCCCCACTCACCTCCAGTCTGGTAACCATTAGTTTATTCTCTATACTTACAAGTCTATTTCTTGGTTTGCCTCCCTCTCTGTTCTTTTTCCCCTTAGCTTGTTTGTTTTTTTTCTTAAATTCCCTGTATGAGTGAAATCATATGGTATTTCTCTGACTTACTTTGCTTAGCATTATACTCTCTAGGTCCATTCATGTCATTATAAATGGCAAGATTTCATTCTTTTATGGCCAAGTAATATTCCATTGTATATATATACCACATCTTTATCCATTCATCAGTTGATGGGCACTTGGGCTGTTTCCATAATTTGGCTATAGTACATCAGGGTGCATGTATCCCTTTGAATTAGTATTATATATTCTTTGGGTAAATACCTCATAGTGCAATTGCTGGATCACAGGGTAGTTCTATTTTTAAGTTTTTAAGGACCCTCCCTACTGTTTTCCAGAGTGATTGATTGCACCAGTTTGCATGCCCACCAACAGTGCAAGAGGGTTCCCTTTTCTCCACATACTCCCCAACACCTGTTGTTTCTTGTGTTGTTAATTTTAGCCATTCTGACTGGTGTGAGGTGATATCTCATTGTAGTTTCAATTTGCATTTTCCTGATGATGAGTGATGTTGAACATCTTTCCATGTCTCTTAGCCATCTATATGTCTTCTTTGGAGAAATGTCAGTTCATGTCTTCTGCCCATTTTTTAATTGTATTGTTTGTTTTTTGGTGTTGTATAAGTTCTTTATATTTTGGGATACTAACCCTTTATTGAATATGTCATTTGCAAATATCTTCTCCCATTCTGTAGGTTGCCTTTTAGTTTTGTTGATTGCTTCCTTTGCCTGTGGAGAGCTTTTTATTTTAATGAAGTCACAATAGTTTATTTTTGCTTTTGTTTCCCTTGCCTCAGGAGACATATCTAGAAAGATATTGCTGTGGCTGATGTCAGAGAGGTTACTGCCTGGGTTCTCCTCTAGGATTTTGATGGTTTCAGGTCTCACCTTTAGGTCTTTAGTCATTTTGAATTTATTTTTGTGTCTGATGTAAAAAAGTGGTCCAGTTTCATTCTTTTGCATGTTGCTCTCCAGGTTTCCCAACATCATTTGCTGAAGAGACTGTCTTTTTCCCATTGGATAATCTTTCCTACTTAGTTGAAGATTAATTGACCATATAGTTGTGGGTTCATTTCTGGTTTTCTATTCTAATCCCTTGACCTATGTGTCTTTTTTTGTGCCAGTACCATACTGTCTTGATCACTACAGTTTTGTAATATAACTTGAATTCCAGAATTGTGATGCCTCCAGCTTTGCTTTGCTTTTCCACAGTTGCTTTGGCTCTTCAAGGTCTTTTATTCTAGGATTGTTTAGGATTTCATGATTGTTAGTTCTAGCTCTGTGAAAAGATGCTTTGGTATTTTAATAGGGATTGTATTAAATGTGTAGATTGCTTTGGGTAATATGGACATTTTAACAATATTTGTTCTTCCAGTCCATGAGCATGGAATGTTTTTCCATTTCTTTGTGTCATCTTAATTTCTTTCGTCAGTGTTTATAGTTTTCAGAGTACAAGTCTTTCACCTCCTTGGCTAGGTCTATTTCTAGGTATCTTACTGTTTTTGGTGCAATTGTAAATGGATTGATTCCTTAATTTCTCTTTCTGCGGCTTCATTGTTGGTGTGTAGAAGCGCAACAGATTTCTGTACATTGATTTTTTTTATCCTGCAACTTTACTGAATTCGTGAATAAGTTCTAGCAGTTTTTTGGTGGAGTCTTTCAGGTTTTCTATATAAAGTAACATGTCATCTGCAAATAGTGAAAGTTGTACTTCTTACTTGCTAATTTGGATACCTTTTATTTTACTTCATTGTCTGATTGCTATGGCTAGGACCTCCAGTAGTATGTTAAATAACAGTGGTAAGAGTGGACATCCCTGTCTTGTTCCTGACCATAGAGGTAAGGCTCTCAGTTTTTCCCCATTGAGAATGATATTAGCTGTGGATTTTTCATATATGGCCTTTATTATGTTGAAGTATGTTGAGGTATTCTCTCTAAACCTACTTTGTTGAGGGTTTTTATCATAAGTAGTTGTTATACTTTGTCAAATGCTTTTTCTGCGTCTCATGAAATGATCGTATGGCTCTTATCCTTTCTTTTATTAATGTGGTGTATCATGTTGATTGATTGAGTATTGAATAATAAGTCCCACTTGATCATGGTGAATGAGTCTTTTAATGTATTAATGGATTCAGTTCGCTAGTATTTTATTGAGAATTTTTGCATCCATGTTCATCAGGGATGTTGGCTTTTAGTTCTCTTTTTTAGTGGAGTCTTTACCTGGTTTGTATCAGGGTAATGCTGGCCTCATAGAATGAATTTGAAAGTTTTCCTTCCTTTTCTATTTTTTGGAATAGTTTGAGAAGAATGGGTATTAATTCTTCTTTAAATGTTTGGTAGAATTCACCTGTGAAGCCATCTGGTCCTGGACTTTCGTTTGTTTGGAGTTTTTTATCTGTTTCTTCCAGGTTGTCCAATTTGTTGGCATATAGTTAGTTCTTCGTAATATTCTCTTATAATTGTTTGTATTTCTGTGGTGTTGGTTGTTATTTCTTCTCTCTCCTTTGTGATTTTATTTATTTGGGTCCTTTCTCTTTTCTTTTTGATAAGTCTGGCTAGAAGTTTATCATTTTTATTAATTTTTTCAAAGAACCATCTCCTAGTTTCATTGATTTGTTCTATTGTGTTGTTTTTTTTTTCTTTAGTTTCTCTTTCATTTATTTCTGCTCTGATCTTTATTATTTCCTCCCTTCTGCTGGCTTTAGGCTTCGTTTGTTGTTCTTTTTCTAGCTCCTTTAAGTGTAAGGTTAGGTTGTTTACTTGAGATTTTTCTTGGTTCTTGAGTTAAGCCTTTATCTCTAAACAATCTCTTATTGGTTCTCAGTGAACTTAGTTCATATACTGACCATTGTGAACAAATACACTATACAACTTAAAAATACATAAATTCAACTTCACAATACTAAAAATCATTTGGATAGAATTACCACTGGATTACCAAGTTAATTTTCTCTCTCATGGAATCATGTTACAGAAGGATGGATTTGTACTACTAAGAAAAGCATCTTTCTGTGTTTCAAAAAAGAATGTAGAAAGTTTTTGAAACTGGTAGTGTGAGGTAGTGGTGGGTAAAGAATGTGAATTTGCCTTTTAAAAGTGATAATGACTTTTAATTTAATTTTGCTAAAACACTTTGCCTCGGGGCTTGGTCCTATAAATATTGGATTTCTCCTTGGAGTAGGTTTAGAGAAGCAGCACAGTACTTATTCCAACCTGATGGTTTCTTTATCCTCAGGAAAGTCTTCTCCTCTGGACCATGGTTTCCTCAAATATAAAATGAAAAAAATAATTGATTGTGAGGTTCTTTCTAGATCTAAAACTATATGAAATATCTGCAGATTTTACAAAGGTCAAATATCTTTTGAGAGGAAGGAGACATTTTATAGTAAGAATATGTACATGAAATCACTTTGTAATTTGCTACTATAAGATAATGACCACACCAGTGTATTCTGAAGAAATATACTAAAGGAAATACCTTTCATCCATTGGAGAAAAATTGTGGTTTTAGATTTCTGCCTCAGGAGTGACAGATTCAGAAGAGCCAAAAGCTACATAGCTCTGTTTTTTCCCAGGCCAGGCCTGGTACATACCAACAGGTGGTAGTTAGAAGCACTGCTGCATTCTGGGAAGGTAACCTTCCCCTGCCCTTCACAGACCACCCACCCCAGGATGGAATGTGTTCCAGATTCAGGTAAGCCAGGTGTGCAGTAGGTCAGGGCAGTGAGCAGGGGGGAGGGGAGGATTTTGCTAGCACACCTTTCCTAAAGGACAGGGCCCTCAACTTGCAATGTGCCCTTGGCCAAGCAACTGTGCTGGAAGGATGTTCAAACTCCAGTGTAGGTCTATAAACATGTATCAGAACTCTAGGTGTGCCTTTCATCTACTAAGTGTCCCCAAAGAGCAGGCTGCTAATGAGTTATTTTACCTCTGGCAAGTAACAGTGATAGCCAACTAGACAAAAAACAGTATGGAGTATTGCTCTGAATACATTATCCTTACAGTATAGGTACCTTCTCCTGCAAGTTTCTTTTCATCAAATCTCATTTTTAAAGACGAGAAAGAACCTTTTTGTCTCACTGAAGATAAGCCCCTCCTTACCTTAATTTAGGCAATTTTGAAATTCTTTCCTATGGGTGCCTGGGTGGTTCAGTTGGTTAAGCGTCTGCCTTCAGCTCAGGTTGTGGTCCCGGGATCCTGGGATCGAGTCCCGCATTGGGCTCCCTGCTGAACGGGGAGCCTGCTTCTCCCTCTGCCTTGCCTCCCCACCCCCCGTCTGTCTCTTAGGAATAAATAAATAAAATCTTAAAAAAAAAGAAAATTATTCTTTCCTAGATGAAACATTGGTTTCCTATTAAAGCATTGCTGTTAAATGATTTAAAACCAGCAAAAGAAAAATCTATATAGAAGGATAAGGAAAATTTCTATGGCCATTTGAATAAAATGTCCTGATGAGACCAAAAAAGACTTCACCAAGATTACAAGCAAAAGAAAACTCTGTTCTCAGCAGTGAAGGGATCAATACTAAATGAGAAAATACACATATACATGCACAGAATACTATGGAAAAATACGATGAGGGACTGAACTGAATGTCAGGCTAACTTAGACTGTTGGAAACTAGAAAATTATGGGGAGAAAATAAAAGACTGTTCAGTACAGTGAGGGCCTTTAGACCTAGGTCTGAAGTCCCAGGATTCAGTGCAGCAAGCCTAACAAGGGAAGCTTGGCTCCTGCAGGCCATAAGGATTCTTCATCTAACTGCCAGATTGTTGAGAAGTTTTTCAATTTGTGTTTACTTTATGAGAAACTGCCAAATGGTGTTTCTAAAATTAAGTAGAACTCCCCAATGAAATAGAAAATCAAAAGTTGTCAGTGGTGGACAAAGAATATAAGAATATCGTAAAAATATATCTGATTTACTTTACACTGAGCTTATTTTCTTAGGGCCAGTGAAGAAGTGACATTTGATGCTCAAACCACATTGACAGTTTTTTAACCCAGATTTATCCCAACAACCCTTAAATATAATATTTTCTTACCCTTTGGCCAAGATAAAGCTCATAGAATTCTTCTTCTTCTTTTTTTTTTTTTAATGGAAGAAGCATCAGAAAAACAATGTTTGGCCCATGACCAATTTTCACTTCCCTCCACCAAAGACAGAGATTCTGCAGAATCCTCAGTAAAAGAGGTACCCAATGAGAGGAAGTCAGTGTGGGGTAAGAGAAAGCACATGGGCTTTAAAGTCTAATAAACTCAGGTTCAAGTCCCAGACCTTCTGTTAACTAGCATGTCCTCGATATCTCTGAACTTGATTTATTAATCTGTAAAAATTAAATGTGATGATATAAGAAAAATGCTTAAGCATTTTTGGCTTAGTAGAAAAACCTCATAGATGTTAATCTCCATCCTTCTTTCTCTTACCCCCCGCCCAGTGAGTATGGCTTATACCCCTTTTTTGGGGGGGTTATCTTTAGGTTGTCATTTTGAGCATAAGCAGTTATACTGATATATAGTAAGTAATAATATCAGAAGAAGTAAAGATGAGCGAGTCATAGAAATAACTGAGTCTCACATTGAAGTGCCTTTTTGCACTCATATATGTGCTTTCTTGTGTTTCCAGAATTGGTGTCACATTTTGCTACTGCCTGCTCCTAAAATGGTCACCACTTTTCTCTTATTTGTTCTTTCTGTTCTTCTATAACCACGAAGCCACAGCTTGTTGCAGTTTTTGTAAAATCAGAGTCCGTGGGGTCCAAATGACCCTTATGGTGAACAGAACATCACTCTGATCCCTTGATCACTTACATAGTAGATATACAAATATCAGATAAGCAAGTGATTAAATAAATGACATTAATTTTGGTATCTCAGATTTTATTTTTTCTTAATTCTCAACTATATTCTTTAAAGATGCAATTCGTGGATAAAGTACTTCTAATTAAACGAAAGATTGCCAAATACACATGCATAGTGTTTTATTTGAAATACCTGATGAAAATGAGTACAAGTTTCTCGAAAAGAAAGGATTATGAAAATTTGTGATGATGGAGAAACCTGACAGTACCCAGAAATGTATTTCTCATATTCTCTCTGTAGTGTATAAAAGAAAAATGCAAGTTGTGTTTTTGGTGGATTTATTGAGTTAATTTTAAAATGCGGCCAATTTGAACACAGAAGTTACATTTTCTCTGCCTGGGGGCCCTGCTAATATTACAGTAGATAGATACAGGCCTGAATCCTCAAAAACAAAGAGAATGGGAAGAAAAGGAAAGCAAATATGTTTTAATCTGGAAAGCAGATAGTTGAAAGACAGTTACCTGAAAGCTAAAACCTAAATTAACAGGAAGAAAACTGTCAGGAGAAAATTTGTGCCACAGAACTCCAGTAGAAGGCACAAGAATTAGAGCCACCAGGTTTCTCAGAAGATGAGGATGAAAGTGGGGCTGGAAAGAGGGCAGTTGGTTGGCAGTCTAAATAAGAGGCAGTTTATGGGGCGCCTGGGTGGTTCAGTCATTAAGCATCTGCCTTCAGTTCAGGTCTTGATCCCAGGGTCCTGGGATCAAGCCCTGCATCAGGCTCCCTGCTCAGTGGGAAGCCTGCTTCTCCCTCTCCCTCTCTCCCTGCTTGTGTTCCCTCTCTCGCTGTGTCTCTCTCTGTCAAATTAAAAAAAAAAAAAAAAAAAAAACTAAAGGGCACCTGGGTGGCTCAGTCATAAAGCGTCTGCCTTCGGCTCAGGTCATGATCCCAGGGTCCTGGGATTGAGCCCCACATCAGGCTCCCTGCTCAGCGGGAAGCCTGCTTCTCCCTCTCCCACCTCCCCCTGCTTGTGTTCCTGCTCTTGCTGTCTCTCTCTCTGTCAAATAAATAAATAAAATCTTTTAAATACATAAATAAATACATAAATAAATACATAAATAAGAGGCAGTTTAGCTACCCTGGATTTCATCTGCCATATATACAGCCAAGGGCCTCCTCCCTGCAACTGTGGCAGAAGACAAGAGTTTGAACCAAAGTTACCCCAGGCATGGGGACACCATCTACAGGCACAAAAAGTCATACAAAAACAAAATGATTAAGGAAAAATCTATTCCTTAAATAATGAGCCACTCAGCCTCCTTCTTCTATGAATCTCTGCAAAAATGGGCAGCCCATCTTTATACTCCAGGCCTGGAAGATACAGGATTTCATTCTTATGAAACTAACTCTCCTGGGTGAACAGACATATAAATACTAATAGTTGGGATTCCTCACTGGGAAAGCTAGGTCTCTGTTTAGTCACCCAAATTGAAGCCCTTCACACAGAGTTTGTATCCAGCTTTTGACTGGATCAAGATTTTGATACACTAATCTGTATGTATCAGTCTTGAGTATGAACAGAAAGCCCCACATGACCACATATTTAAGGAAAGCTTACAACCTAAAGTACAGAGAAAGAACTCAAAGGAGACAGAGACCATGTAGGAAACAAAATAAAATCTTAAAGTATAATTTCACAGAGATGAGAAATATTGTATCCATAAAACAAAAAACTATAAAAACAAAACATAGGGAGCCAAAAAGAGCTCCTGAAGCTAGGGCGCCTGGGTGGCTCCCTCAGTTAAGTGTCCAACTCTTGGTTTCAGCTCGGTGGTAGGAGTGAGCCCCACGTGGGGCTCTGTGCTCAGTGCAGAGTCAGCTTGAGATTCTCTCTCTCCCTCTCCCTCTGACACTCCCCCACACATGCTGCTCTTTCTCTTTCTCTCAAATAAATAAATAAATCTTTAAAAAAAAAAAAGAGCTCCTGAAAATTAGAAATATAACAGATGAAAAACTCAGTAGAAGGACTGGAAAATAAAGTTAAGGAAATCACCTAAGAAGTAAGACAAAAAACAAAGAGATGAAAGGCAGGAGAAAACAAAATATAAGAAAATTACAGGCTCAGTTCAGGACCAAAGTCCAACAGAGAAAATGAATGGGAGGAAATTAGCAAAGAAATAATGCAAGAAATTTCCCCATAAGTGAAACGTGGTTTTCTGATTAAAAAGACCACTGAGTTTTTACACCCCCCCCCAAAAAAATGACCTATACCAAGACACAGGAAATCAGGGATAAGAAGTTCCTAAAAGTTCCCAGAAAGGAACAGACCATGTACAAAAATA